>NW_020837986.1:10193707-10509779 GCF_003676395.1 Aethalodelphis obliquidens | reverse complement strand
GCGGGCGGCCGAGGCGGAGGCGCCCTTCGCCGGGCAGGTGGGGCTGGCGCGCCGGGCCGGGGCGGGGGCTCGGGACCTCCGGGCAGGGCGGGGGGCGGCGCCGGGGCCGGGCCTGGGCCGGGCCGCGCCGGCCGCCCGGGGCGCAGAGGTGGAGTGCCGGGGGTCCGCGCCGGGACCTAGCGGCCCAGGGCGGGGGCTGGGAAGGGCCGCGCCAGGCCCGCGGGGGCCCGGAGCCGCTTCAGCACCGCGGACAGGGGCAGCGGGCGGGGGCGGAGCGGGAGGGTCGGAACTGTGGCGGTGTGGCGTGTGGCCTGCCTGACTATGTGTGAGGGAAGCCGTACAACGCCTGGGAGTAAATAGTAAGCGCAGCCAGTCTGTTGTGGTTTGGGAGAAGGACCCGAGGATGTTCAAGCTGGAGACGAGAGGACAGGGCGGGGGGGAGCGGGGGGCAGGGAGGGCGGCAGGGGACGGGGGAAGGACTCGATCACTGTCTTCGTATCTGAAGGGCTGTCACGTGGAGGAAGGACGGCCTTGCTCTGCGTGGCCCCGCAGGACAGAACTAGGGCCAACGGGGGTGGGGGTAAGGGTCGCAAGAAGGCGAATTTCGCTCAACATGAGAAGAAGTTTGTAACAATCGGAGCTGCTCATCGCAGACATGTGCAAGCAAAAGCTCCAGGAGGGGACTGGATGCATGCATGCATAATACCTGCCTGGATACAAGCATAATAATAACAATAATGCCAGCTAGCATCGACTGAGCACTCACTATGTGCCAGGCCTGGTGCTGAGTTTTATGTGGATTATCGCGTTTAATCCTCGTAACTACGCTACGAGATATTTGTAATTATTTTCCTCATTTTACAGATGAGGATACAGACTCACAGAACTAAGTAACTTGCCCAAGATCACACAGCTAGTGAGTAATGGAGTTGGGATTCTAACCTAGGCAGGCTGACTGTAGTCTCCGCATATTTAACCATGATATTATCCTATGTCACACAAGGGGGGCGGGGGGCAGTTAGACTAGGTAATATCTCTGGTCTCTTGCAACCCACAGGTCTGCAATTCTGATAAGTGATGTTGAGACAGTGTTTTTTTTGCTGAGGAATATCAGAGTGATTGCCTCACTTATTGTAAGAGATGGAGTGTGTTTGTTGAAGCAATCTATTTGTTCAGAAGAATCTGTCAGAACAGGAATTCTTAACTGGGCATGGGACTCAGGGAGTCTGAAATCTTGTGTAAAATTGTGTTTGTATGTGCAAATGGGTTTTTCTTGGAGAGGATCCCTCGATTTCTTCAGACTCTCAGAGGGGTACATGATCCCCCCCAAATTAGGGTGTGTAGAAAGTCTCTAGTCCTGCTGGTAGTTTTCTTCCAAATGCCTTATAATTGCTGTTGACTTTTAGTGAAAACTTTCCCTAGCTTGTTTGTGTTTTCAGCTTTATTTCCTCTCAGAGTAATGCATTTCATGAGTTTATACCCTATAAAAAGTAGGATTCCTTTAGTCTTCCTGAATGCACAGGGTGAGGCTGAAAGACCCTAGCCTGGGATTTAGGAGGCCTGGGCTTCTAATCCTACCTTGGCTCCTGGTGGCTTCTGTGACCTTGAGCCATTTCCTTGCCCTCTCTAAGCCTGAATTTTACCGTCTCTAATACAAAGAGATAGGGCTAAATGATCTCAACTCTGAAACCCTTGTATTCCTATGATATTTCAAGCATTAAGAGGAGGCTTTTTGTTTGAATATGTTAGGATTGGGAGAGAAGGTAAAGCTACCCACTCCTTATCTTTATCAGTTTTATAGGCTTTGATTATTCCACCTCTCTCAGCCTTTGTCTTTTCATACTTGTTTCCCCCTTATAATAGGCCACCTCTAGAATAGTCACATTCATCCTCGTGAATCATTTTAATTATCCTTTTCTAGATATCGTTGGCTCCTAACTTTCAATGGATGTCAACCTGACCATTCTCCCCAGATATGGGACCTTGTCATCTTACACAAAGGAGGATGATTTCCTCTTTGATTTTTAGGTCCCTTCCTGCTTCTGCCTATCTTTTTGTCAGCCTTCCTGATCCCAACACATTAGGACACTGCCTTTAGGAAACAATCCGCAGTAGATCCCCGATCCCTTTCCTGGGTCAAAACTGATAGCCTGGAGCACAGCACCCTATCTGTGTATTATCCTTACCGGAGTACATTGTTACCTTACACTTCCCACGTTGACATTTAGCTTCCATTTTGTGTCCCACTCAGTACCTTCCTTCAGCTCTCTCTCTCTCTCTCCCCCTCCCTCTCTCTCTCTCTCTCCTTTGGCAGAGCATGTCCCTACCTGAAAGGGCTTAGTATGATCTGCGGTCCTGAAATTTTCACTTTGCTCTACGTCTTCTGGATCACTGATAAAAAATTGAAATCAGACGGATCCCAGCATGGTCTCTTGGGGACCCCTGCATTCTTAATCTCCTTTCATTTAGAGACGTGACCAGCTCCATCTATTTATTTATTTCCACCTATTAATTTATTGCCTTCTATTGTTTATTTCCTTCTACCATTTTCTCTCTGAGTTCTCAGGCCCTCATCACCCTCAGTTCCATGGTATCTCCATTTTCCATTTCTAATATATTGTCCAAAACTTTCTGAAAGATAATTATATCCACTCCTTCTGTGGACAATTTGCACACTATTATCCCCTCATTGAATCCTAATGGATCACGTGATTGAAACCTTATAGAAATATTGATGCTTTTCAGCGAGAAGATAACGTTGCTTAGTCCTCTCTCTGTCTTTTAAGGCCTCTGCAGTCTGACTCCACCCTACCGCCTCACTAGAAGCTGCCTTTCCCCCTGCTCATCCATACACATCCTTACTCCAGACAAGCTTGTCTCTCCTTTATCCTAAGATAAGCTCCCCATGTTTCCCTGGACATTTACACATGCTGTACCTCCCCCCATCCATCTGCCTCCTTTCTTAAAGTTCCAGCTCAAGCCCTGCCTCTCTAGGAAACTCTCCCTGACTTCTCTAGGCATTTATTTCTCTCTTCTCAGAAGAGCACTTTGAGGCAGCTCCAGCCAGCTTGTCATTTAATTTTTTTTTTTAATACTTAAACATTATTTTCAGGAAAAGAGTTGTGGTTCTTAGGCAGGGCCTTCCCCAACCAAAGTGCTTTATGGTTTTAGATCCAGCACAGTCCTCAACTCTCAATGTTCGTTGTTAATTACTCAGAAAGCATCCAATGATTCTTCTCTTCATCCTTTAGGCCAAAAAGTTACATGCATCTGAAATAGACACTCATGGGCATGTGGTCTCAAGGTGCCTTCTAAAACCCTTCTTAGGGATAAAACTCATTGCCTGCCTGTCCTTCCTTCAATGAAAATAGAGGATATTCTGCTTGTCAGTGGTTCCACAATGACACCCTTGAGTTCTTTCATATAGGCTGTCATCAAGTGGTAGTGATATACAATAGAGAGGAATTGAGAGGTACGGTTTAGGGTACAGGTTAGGGTACGACGACGGGTTAGGGTTAGGGTACGTGTTAGGGTACGGGTTAGTGTTAATGTATGGGTTAGAATTAGGGTACAAGTGACCTTAGAGATCCCTAAGTAAGCGCACTTAACAGATACTTAACAGATACTTTGTAAATTGCCATAAGTGAGTTGCCCAAGGTCACTAAGCCTGACAGTAGGTGATTCAGAACTAGAACTTTTCCCTGGTTTCCTGACTTCTTGGTTGAAAGCGTTTTCACTGTCTTTGGCTTTGATTTCATATTTCTGATCTTTTATTACCAAAAGACAAAGCCCCCGCCAAAATTTGTTCAATCTGTTTTCTCCTTTGCTTTCTTGAGTCTTTCTTTTGTATTTTGCACATTGAGGGGTCCCACTGATTCTCTAATTGGCTTCCTGTGTTTGGTTTATTTAAAGCATCTCTTTCTCTTATTATTAGCTGAGTAGAATGCCCCATAAGTAGATTTTTGGCCCTCCTAACTTCCAGTTTGATTCTGAGGAAGGTCAGTATAGGCAGAAAGAGACAAGGCAATCAGCACAGGCCACATGAGTGACAGAGTGTGACTCCAGGACCCAGGGCTTAATGGATTCCTGCTCTGTAGACTGGTTTTGAGGGGTCTGCTCTGGGCAGATGGAGAAAGTTCCTCAGTTTGCACCTGTAGTCAAGGAAAGTTAGAGCCCTAAATGAGTTTAGGGGTGGGGTAGGCCTATTAAGAAGCACTAACAGACTCCCAAGCCAAAAATGTATTTCAATGTGATCATGGCCTCCAATATATCTTCATTCTTGTCTGAAAAAAAATTCTCACTCTTAGGAAGTTCTTCCTTTTACCTAACCTGAGTCTACTCTGCTGCATTTTCAAATCATTTTCTCTTATTACTACTATGGTTTTTCCTATCACATTAATAGCCTCATATCTGTAAAGCACTTTGCATTTTCCAGATGCTTTCATGTGCTTGGCCCCACTTGATCCTGGCAACAACACCATGAGGTGGACTAGGAAGATATTGTCCTCATTTTATAGAGGAGGAAACGGAGACTCAGAGAGATGATGTGGCTTGTCCACACATTGTCCAGAGACCCATATGGAGCTAATAAACAGTAAAGCAAGGACCAGAAGCTGGGTTTTCTGTCCTAGATCTGAGGTTTTCCCTATATATGAAACTGTCCTATTCTGGATTATTGTAATAGCCTTTTAGCTAATCTCCTCCACTTTCAGGTATATCCCACTCCAGTCATTGAAAGAGGTAGTTTTAGAGCAAATAAATGTAAATTATAGTTGTACCAGAGAGATTAATCTTAGAGATTAAACCTAGCCTTATGATATGGTATAGTTTAGACTCAAAATCAGAGGAAGCAATTCTTAATAGACTGCAGCCAATGACTCCTCAGGACCTAGCACAGTGCCTGGCACATTCTAGATACTTGATAAATATTTTAAAATCGATTGTATTATCTGTGTCCCCCACCAACTTCCTTCATAGTGCTTGGCACGCAAAAGTCCGTACCTGTTTTGAAGAAAAATCAATGTATGCTAGAGGTTTAAAGGTCTGGGGAAGCACCAAAGGGGGAGGAGATGGGGTTGGGGAAGTTAGGGAATGTTCTAGGAAGAAGGTTGGTATCGAAGATGAACCTTTGAGGGAGGAAACGGACAAAGAACGGTGAGTGGGGCAGTCCAGAGGGAAGGAAAACATGAACCAAGGATCCACACACGTGTAGGGCGTATTTAGGAAATGGTAGAGGATTTGATGTGCCTGAGGCCTTGAGTTATTGCTATTTCCAGTAAGAGTGTTTGAGAAGAGGCTGGAAAGGGAGGCTGAGAGCAGACTGTGAAATTGGCTTTTGTCCAAAGACTGAGAGGAATCATGAAAGGTTTCTGAGCAGAGAAGTGACCTGTTCAGATTCTCAGAGCCGTGTTGAGGGGACGGAGGCACCGAGGCCTGTTCTGAGTTGTTCTGGGAGCTGGCTGATGCCCTGGGCGCTTTTAGTTTTCTTCACACAACTCAGGTCTATATACCTGTTCTGGTGTGTGGATAAAAGTTGTGCACCCCAGCTCTGGCCCTCCCCAGCTGAGCAATTCTGGAACAAATCATTTGGTTTCACTGGCCCTCAGGATCAATTTCGTTCAAGTCCTTCCCTGGTTTTTCTTCATCATTACTCCATGCATTCATTTTCAAGGGCAACTTGGAACTAGGCTTTGATGATCTATAGGATAACAGCAAAGCCACATTTATAAAAGATAATATTTTCTCAAAAATCAGACACGTTCTTATAGCAAAGTAGGTAGAGAAAAGCAAGGCATAGTTATTAACAACTCGGTTAGCAATAATTTTTAAAATTTATTTATTTATTTTGCTACGCCGGGTCTTAGTTGCAGCATGTGGGATCTTTAGTTGTGGCACGTGGGATGTTTGTTGCAGCACGCAGACTCTCGGTTGCGGCATGCATGCAGGACCTAGTTCCCCAATGAGGGATCGAACCTGGGTCCCCTGCACTGGGAGTGCAGTTTTACCCACTGGACCACCAGAGAAGTCCCAGCAATAATAATTTTAAAACTCACTTCTGTACCACAAACGCTCACATGCCTACCATTCTCTGTGCCCCAAAAGCACTGGGCCAGAAAGAGCCATCCTTCAGCTGGTCTTCCTCTCACCTGCCTCAGTAGAATCAGCCCAGCACTTCCACCTCCTGAACAGATCTTCCCTGTGGCCGCTTCTCTTCACCACTGTTGCCTCTACTTTAGTCTAAACTTCCATCCTGTCTCACCTGGATTCCAGAAACTTCCCACCTGATCCGCCTCTCTTGCCTGCCTCTAATCCTTCTTCCCACGGCAGCCAGAGTGACCTTTTAAAAATAAATCTAGGTGCTCTGTGACGACCTAGATGGGTGGGGTGGAGGGCGTGGGTGGGAGGGAGGTCCAAGAGGGAGGGGATTTGTGTATGCGTATGGCTGATTCACTTCACTGTGTGGCAGAAACTAACACAACACTGTAAGGCAATTTTACTCCAGTACAAAATAAATAAATAAATAAATTTAAATAAATAAATAAATCTACGCAGGGGCCAGTTATATCTGAAGCAAATATGGCAAAAGCCAAGATTTAACAAAGCCGGTTGGTGATTATCCAAGGTTTTTTTTGTTGTTGTTTTTTTTATTTTTGGCTGTGTTGGGTCTTCGTTTCTGTGCAAGGGCTTTCTCTTGTGGCAAGCGGGGGCCACTCTTCATCGCGGTGCGCGGGCCTCTCACTATCGCGGCCTCTCTTGTTGTGGAGCACAGGCTCCAGATGCGCAGGCTCAGTAGTTGTGGCTCACGGGCTTAGTTGCTCCACGGCATGTGGGATCTTCCCAGACCAGGGCTCGAACCCATGTCCCCTGCATTGGCAGGCAGATTCTCAACCACTGCGCCACCAGGGAAGCCCCTATCCAAGGGTTTTTTAAAAATTATTTTTATGCCTTTCTGAATGCTTATAATATTTAATTTTTTTTTAAATTTTTAAACAAAAATATCTGGTATGTGACTCCCACTCTCACCTTGCTTAAAATGGCTTTTAAGGTAAAGGCTAAACTAGTATTACAATACTATGGCCACTTCTCAATTTTTATTATGGAAAAATTTCAAACACACACAAAAGTAGAACAAATAGTGTCACAAGCCCCTCGTACCCAGCAACCCCCCAGGCTGCTTAATCAGGCCTCTGAGCCCCTGCATCACCGAGTCCTCCCCACCTCTCTGCTCCCTTTTATACCAGCTTCTCAGTCAACTCCAGCTGCCCTGGCCTTCTTCCTCTTTTCTTAATAAGTAGGCTCCTTCCCATCTCAGGAATTCAATAAGCTATTCTTTTCCTGGGACACTCATTATCTGACCTTCACCTTCACCTCTTCTGCTCATACACAGGTCTCAGCTGAGATGTCACATCCTCTGGGAGGCCATCCCTGACGTCACAGCCTAGATCTCCTGTCACACACTCTCTTTCCCAGCACCTTCTCCTATTCCTTTGCTTATCACCGTTGGAATGAAACATTTTGTCTTTCCATGTTTCCCTCCCCCTCCAGGCTGTAAGCTCCATGAGGAAGAGCTCAGTAGGAGAGACAGGCATTGAAACCACTATTGATAATGTACTATGAAAGATGCTGTAAGTAAGGGGTGCATATGGGAGCACAGAGGAAGTCCATTTAACCTTGAGATAGTCCTCCCAGGTGAGGTGACATTCCAGTTGCATTTCAGAGGAAATTTATCTATTAGTTCATCAGGGAGAGGCCAGTATCCACGTGGGAAAGGCCTTCTAGGGAGAGGGAATGAAAAAAGGCAGAGAGGAAGGAACTTGCAGGCTGTTTTCAGGCAACACAAGTAGATCAGTAGCTAGAGGAGGGGGCACTTGGGGTAGGGAATAGAAGGGTGGGACATACACGTCGAAGGGAAAGGCTAGAAAGGTGCATTGGCGTCAGACCGTGAGGCTTGCCGAGCGCCATGCTGAGGAGCTTAGACTTTAAGACTGGCCGTGAGGATCAGCTCCACGCTCAATCCAATCAAGCTAAAGTAATAGAACTTTATATAATTACTGAGAGGTTATCTACTTCAGCCATCTGCCTATTTCAGTTGAGAAACTAAGGCCTGACCACGGTCTCTGTCTTCCTTCTTCCCTCTTCTAAAACTCATCAATAAGTTAAGCCCCGTCGGACAGAAAATGATGGCAGATTTGCAGGAAGGCACCGGAAAGGGCAAGGAAGACTAAGGCGCCTCGCTTCTCAGAGAGTGAATGTGCGCATGGCTACCCTCCCGGCCATGGGAGGAAGCCTCCCCAGAATTGGGAAACTCAGACATCCCGGTGTCTGGCTGATCCAAAACCCCAAATGTACCACCTCCCTGGGCATGGTGATTGTCTGGCTTGTGGTGGCCTCCTGGGAGTGGGCCAAGGACACTGTGCAGAGCGCCAGGGAATTCCCGCTGGTGCACTTTCCACCCACTCGAGAGATGGTGGCAGCCAAGAGGCAATGCCGTGCCATTAAGGTGTTTGTCAAGAAGCTAAGTTGGGATTTGTGGGCGATCCTGAGGGCCCTTTTTAGACTGGCTGTGAGTGGGAAAAGACGAAAAATTTAAAAAGACACAGCCTTTGGAGGCAAACCAGAGCTAGCGTGGAGGGTGTAGCACGGCAGAGAGAACCCTCCCTGGGAGGCAGGGACACTAGCCTCCGTTTTCAGCTCCTCCACTAACTTGCTCTGTGACTTTGGATAAGTCATTTCTCCCTGAGTTTTATTTTTCTCTTCCGCAAAATAAGTGTGTTAAATTAGGTGATCCCTAAGTATTTGTTGATGAGTGCATTTTCTAGATACCTCCATGGTTAGGCCTTCACGTTTGAAGTTTTAAAAAATTAGTTATAACTCAGGTGGGTTCAGCAGCAAGGCTGAGACCTCAGTTCGGTGGGTGGAGGAGGAAGTGGGGTGTTGGTGGGACAGGAGTTGGAGGGAACTGCCACAGTGATAAGGCTGATTTCTGAGGAGTCACCAAAGGACACAGTGATTCGGTCCAGCAGTAATGACCAAAGGTGGTGGTCCATGTACTGCTGAAGAGTGTGGGAGAAAAATACAGACAATAACATTGTGAGAATGCTTACTATGTGCCAGGATCTGCTAAATGCTTTACATTCATCTATTAGCTTCTTACTGCTACTGAAACAAATTACCACAAGCTTTGGGGCCTATAACAATACAAATTTATTTTCTTACAGTTCTGAAATTTATTAGTTCTTATTTAATATTATCTTACAGTCTGAAGTTTGAAATGAGACTAAAGGGACTAAAATCAAGGTGTCAGCAGGGCTGCATTATTTCTTGAGGCTGCAGGGGAGAATTCGTACCTTGCCTTTTCCAGCTTCTAGAGGCCGCCCGCATTCCTTGGCTTGTGGCCCCCTTTCGACAATGGCATTACTCTGACATCTGCTTCTGTCTTGACGTCTCCATCTCTGACTCTGATGTCCTGCCTCCCTCTTATACGGACCGTTGTGCTTACACTGAGACCACCTGGATGAGCCAGGCTAATCTCCCCACCTGAAGATCCTTAACTTAATCATAACCTGTAAAGTCTCCTTTGCCATGTAAGGCAACATAGCAGGTTTTGGGAATTAGGATGTGGACATCTTTGAAGGGCCATAATTTCAGCTAGTACTGAATCTTACTGAATCATCATCTTACTGAATCCTCCTAACAACCCTTCTTTTAATATCCTCTATGTAACGGATGAATAAAAATGATGGCTTAAAGAAGTTAGGTCATTTGCCCAAGGACACTCAGCTGGAAGGAGCAGAGTTAAGTAATATTTGGCATGTGGTGGCATCTGGGTCCCAAGTGACCTGTCTTTTCAGATACAACCTCACTCAGCTCCCAGGTGTGTAGGGACTAGAGTCTCACTCTCCGGAGGACACTGAGAACCAGGCAGGGAACCTGAGGTCCTGAGAAACAGATTAGTGTCCTTACAATCTCAGTTTAGGACCTGAGTGCCAGCCAGGGAAACTGAGGCCAAAACCCACTTGTAAGGGCTGGCTGAGGAGACAGGCAGGTGAAGGACCCAGGGATGAGAGCAGAGCCGAGGCACAGAGGGCAGGGGCTGGCTTTTGAGCCAACTTTAATAGAAGGCTTTCCTAAATGGCAACATGCTTCCTGTCCTAGCAAATCAGAGATGATACTGAACACAACATGCCCATTCTTCGTGGCACAGGGTCATCAACTCCCAGCTGTCCTTACTGCGGTGGTTCTCAAACTTTAGTAGGCAACAGAATCACTTTAGGTGCTCTCTTTATAAAAACGCAGATTCCGGGCTTCCCTGGTGGCGCAGTGGCTGAGAGTCCGCCTGCCGAAGCAGGGGACACCGGTTCGTGCCCCAGTTCAGGAAGATCCCACATGCCGCGGAGCGGCTGGCCCGTGAGCCATGGCCGCTGAGCCTGCACGTCCGGAGCCTGTGCTCCGCAACGGGAGAGGCCACAACAGTGAGAGGCCCGCATACCGCAAAAAAAAAAAAAAAAAATCCCCCCAAAACGCAGATTCCCAGTTCCCAACCTCAGAGGGTATGATTTCGTAGGTCTAAATTCACGTTTGGGAATACGTACTTTTAACAAGTTCATTGGATGAGGTGATGCTGACAGCCCATGATGCACAAGGACTGCCCAGTGAGAAACACAGCCTCAGTGTCTGGGGCTGCAGTGCAGTGAGGGCTTTAGAGTTGTTGGTCACCTATCAGGAAAATAACAGCCATTATTATTGCTATCTTTTACTGAGCGCTCAATACCACGTATTATGTTATTTAATCTTTACAACCGCTCCATGGGGCACATGCTAAGGACATCATGCAGTTGGAGCTTGATGTGAGCAGTAGCCAGGCTGAATAATTTGCTGAGGGCTGTGTAACAAGTAAATGGGAGAGTTAGGATTTGAGCCCAGCACGGTGTGTCTCCAGAGCGTGTACTCTTATCCATACCCTAAATGTCCTCTCAAGCTGCCTCGCTCCTCACTGCTCTCCACGCCTCACTACCATTCATGTCCACCTGCTCAGATAAGGAAACCAGCTCTCCTTCTGAGCCCCATCCTAGGAGGCTATCGACTGAATGCCTAGTGCTTTCCCTAAATGCCTAGTGCAGAATTTAGGGTTGAAAGGACTCTTAGAGAATATTCAAGGCAGCCCTATATGGGAATCCCTTTATAATAGTGGTTCTCAACATAGGATAATTTTGCCCACCGTCGAGGGAACTCTTTGGCCAATGGAGACATTTCTGGTTGTCACAGCTGAGGGGGTGGTGCTGTTGGCATCTTGTTGTAGAAGCCAGGGATGCTGCTAAGTGTCCTACGATGCACCGGACAGCCCTGTACAACAGAATTATCTGGCCCAAAATACCAGTAGTGCCGGGATTGAGAAACTCTGTTCTATAGCAAATTTTGACCAGCAATGACTCATCCTCTCCCTGAGCACTTCAACTTGTTTTATTCAATAAAGAGGTATCTATGCTGGCCCTGTACTAGGTGTGGGGATACAATAGTGAAGAAGACAAGACTATGGGCCCCGCCCTCGGGCATTGTGTAGTCAAGCAGAGGAGACAAGCAATTCCACTGCAACGCTGTGTGATAAGAATTGTGATAAGGAGAAGGATGGGTACTGACCAGGGATGTAGAAGGAACTCCTGAGTTAAGGGGTCAAGGAAGGCTTCCCCAGAGAAAGAGAGAGGAGCGTGATCTAGACAGAAGGAACTATGTATGTCAGGGTCTGGAAGAATTAGAACACAGAGTGCTAGGTGGGGAGTGGTAAAGGAGGCTGCAGAGGTAGTCAGGGACCATATCATAAAGCCTCTTGGTTTTTTTAAAACCACTTTATTGAGGTATAATTGACATACAAAAAGCTGCACATATTTACTGCGTACAACGTAATGAGTTTGGAGCTAAGTCTACACCTGTGAAACCATCACCACAATCTATGCCATAAACAAATCCATCCCCTCCAAAAGTTTCCTCCTGCCCTCTTTATTTCTATCATCATCGTCACCACCACCACCATCATCATCACCTTGTGCTAAGAACTTAATGTCCGCCCTTTTAGCAAATGTTTTAAGTGTATAATACAGTATTGTTGACTATGGGCACTATGCCATACAGTAGCTCTCCAGGACTTATTAATCTCGTGTAACTGAAATTTTGTACCCTATGACTAATACCTCCGGTTTCCCCCTCCCTCAAATGCTCTTGATGGGAAGACTTTGAAGCTGCCTCAGGGTATTTACACTTTCTGTTCCCTCTTCCTGGAACTCTCTCGCCTCCTTCAGGTCTCTTGCTCAGATATGACTTCCTCAGAGACATCCCCTGACCATTCTCAATAAAAAAGTTGTCCCATCACTCTCCATCTCCTTACCCTACTTTATTTTTCATAGCACTTATTGCAAAATGGTTCGTCCATTAGACTGTAACTAGAAAGTAAGGAGAGTGTTTTCGTTCGATGTTCTATACCAGAGCCTAGCCCACAGTGCCTGGACATCGTAGTAGGTCCTCAATAAATACTTATTGAATGAATAGACAGAAACAGATTCGATGTTTAGGAGGTAGAGCCTATAGTTCTTTGGTAAAAGACAATGTGGACCAAGGAGAGCGGGGAGACGTGTGTCATATGAAGCTTCTGGTTTGATAACTGGGTGGGGGGTGGTGCCGAAGCCTGGCGTAGGAATCACAGCAGAAGGGTATTGAGCTCACGGTGATCTGAGATAAGGTACAGAACGGAGTGTGAGCTATAGAAAGTCCTGCGAGGGGAAAGGGATGCCTGTCCAGTGGTCTGACAGTGTGAAATGCCTGGTTTCAGAGACAACTGGGTTTGAATCCTGCTACTTACTAGCTTTGTGGCTCTGGATGATTATTTAAACTTTCTGAACCTCAGTTTCTTCAACTGCAAACTGGGGATCATAATTCCTACCTTGTGGGGTCGTTGCAGTCTAGACTGCCTGGCACAGTGCCAGGTATATAGTAGGAGTTCTAATAATAGTAGCTATATCCTTGTTACTATAATTAGAACATCTCTGTTAAAAAGCTGTTTATTTGAGTGAGTCAAGATCTATGTCCTGTGATCTCCTGTGCTGGTCTTAGCTTGGCCATCTGCCAGTCTCCTTCATCCGTAGCCATTTGGCTTTTTGAAGACAGTCACGTCCCCTGCAGTCCTCCCTTCTCCAGCCTAAACATCCCTCATCTTTCCTTGTGGGCTATGGTTCCTATGAATGACTCCCTCACTCTCCTGGCCACTCTCCCTTAGTCATGCTCTAGCTTGTCGCTGTCCCTCTAGAACTGGACTTGGACTTCCCATGCATGTTGAGGTCGATGCCTTGTTCCTGTTACTCACATTGTCACCCTAGATTATGACCTCAGCTGCCCAAACTCTTTGATCAAGATCTTTGATTCTTTCTTTCTCATTCCAGCCCATGCTTCCAAATTTAACACCTTCCTGCCTGTCCCTTCTTTGTAGACTGGCCTCTGGCCTTTCTGACATTACCTTCAGACCCACTGGATTCCTGACCAAACACCAGATCCTAATCATTCCCCTGCTCCTTCTCCAGGCCTCTACAGTATGGTTTGGGTTCACATCCAACCAGATGCAATGCTCCTGAACAGCCCCAGGAGACGCTGTTTTGACCGATCCATCTCTCTCCTCCCCCATGGCCATATCTGTTTTCCAAGAGCAAACGGCAGCACACCAGTTGATCTGCTACTTGCCGCCTCCATTGACACTTCTAATCTCACCACCGCCTCTGCTGTCTGCCGCTCTCTTCCCTCTTCGGGCCACTTTTTTTCTCCTTGTTATTCTCCGCTCTCTCCTTTGCCTGCCACTGCAGCTAAACATCTCAGCTTCGGCTTCTCGGGAACCAAAATCCCGCCTTCTGGCCAGCGGACCAATCACGCGGTGTTGTTGGTAGTCTCTCCATCTTCCGTTCAGCCCAGCTATTTTGGTCCCTGCTCGCACTCTGAGATCTTTCTCACTTTCCTCTGGGTTTACACCTTTTTCAGCACTTAAAGGGTGACAGACATCTTAGAGTTGGTTAACTGATCTGTAAAGGTTAGAATTCTGACATGGCTGATGATTGATTAATGGATCCAGGTGTAAAAAGACGAAAGGTAGGTCATTCTGTTTAAAACTGAATGGGGCTTTTTTTTTTTTCCTTTAGTGGATTTTATCTTTTTTCAAATGGGACAATGGAGCCTCTTGCCTCATCAGGCAAAGAAGTCAAACCACAAAAGATTGAATTTCAGCAAAAACGGTTTTTTCAGTCCCTAATAGATACCAAGGATTGTGTTTGGTACTTTCATGTGTATGACTCTTTAAACCTTCCCAAGATGAAATCCCTTCGTTGGTACCCAGACAGTACCTCCTAGACCAACTGTTTGTTCACTCATTCATTCCTTCCTTCACTCACTCATTCATTCAGTGATTATTTATTATGCCAGGCACTGTGCTAAGTACTGTAGCAGATATAAAAATAAATATGACAGTCTCTGCTCCTTGGGAACTCAATCTAGTGGGGAAAACATATCAACCAACAGGTGTGATACACCATGGTAGTTACGTTTAGAGCAACGTTTAGAGAAGTAAGCGCTGCAGGAGTAAAGGGGGTGCCCCCTAGCTCTGCCAGGGAGAGTTAAGGAAGGTTTTCCAAAGGAGGTGACATTTCAGCTAGATTTTGAAGGATAAGTTTGCTAACATGCATAAAGAGAATGGGCTCTGTTGGCAGCAGGAACAGCCTGGAAGTGTGAAAGGGCAGGGAATGTTCTGGACTTGGGACTACTGGAGTGTAGAAGACTTCCTTCAACATTAGGAGCTTATGCTCAGAGAAGTCAGAGGATTGCCTGGGTCACAGAGCAGGTGAATGGCAGAGACAGGGTTAAACAGCAGAAGTTGGAACTGTCTGGTCCCTAATGCATAGTCCTTAGCCTCCCACCCTGTAACACACACACACACACACACACACACACACACACACACACATGCACACACACACGCACTCACGCACAGCCCAGGCCCAGTCTCAATGCCCCGTTCCCTGGCTTAGAGCTGTCCTTTGACCAGTTCCTCCCCCTCCCATGTCCCCTCTTAAGGCTCTGCCCCTGAGCTCCCAGTGAACTTGGGAGGGAAGCAGAACCCAGAGAAGGCTGACGCATTCCAATGTTTGGCCCTGAACTAGACATTTGCCTAAGACCTGAGTCCTTAGATCCTAACTCCTGACACTGCTGAGAACTTCGTAATGGATCCAGATTGGCTTTGAGATGCTCATTGCTTGAGTATCCAAAAAAAGGAGCTGGGTAAACCAGGTTGCCCTTTACAGAGGAAGAGCTCCTTTCAATTCCCCAAAGTTTTAGAAGGCTGAAGAGAGTTTATGCCAAAAATTCCCTGTTCCCTATCTCCTACCATACGTAGTAATGAGGGCAGGAGGGAAGAAGATCCTTAAATTCCATACTAGCTTGGAGGTAGGTGCTCAAAAAATACTCGGTCGGTTGACTGGTTTGTCAGAATTATCTGTCGAAAGTTCCCCAGCCATTTCCCAAATGCTGTAATTCATCCTAATTGGATTTTAAGAGAACTGAGTCCACAGATAGGGAGGTGTTGGATTTTAGTTTGTACCACACCTCTTTTTGGAAGGGTTTGAGGCAGTTTACAGAGTGAAGCAATGTTTTTAAGTAAGATTTTTTAAGGATGAAACATAACTTGATGGTTGGAAAGATGAAAAAAGTAATAGCTACTTCCAAGCATCACCGTGTTCAACACTTATGCTATAAATTTGACTGAAAGATTTCTGGCAGAAAGGCCAAAAATGGAAAACCACTGGGTTACCCAGTGTGCATTTTCTGAAACCAGAAAGTATGCAGAATCTCCTGTAGGGAAACCATTTTCCTCAAGCTAAAGCTTGATAGAAAGTGATTGTGTTTGGTCCCAATAAAGCTGAGCGACAGGGCGAAGAGAACAATTCAAGTCAGCTGTCATCTCTCTGAATGCAGTGTTCCCAGTGCCGTGTGAGAGATGTTCATGCCCAGAGGTCACCCGAGAGCAGGTAGACTTGACTGTGACAGATGCACTACCCTCCATAGGACCCACGAGGACTGGCTCTTGGTCCAGGGCGAGGGCAGGATGACTAGATGTCAAAAGGCAGGGAAGGAGTCAAAGACCATGTTTTCCACGTTGATTTTACAAAAGGTAACAGAGACACCGTCCAAAGGGATAACAAACGAATCACTTTTGAGTAATTATATGTCAGGTACATTTGATCATTTCACCTTAACAGCAATCCTGTGGAGGAAGGTCATTGTTTACATTTTACAAAGAAGGAAACTGGAGCTCAGTTTGTCCAAAGTCACACAGCTGGCAAGTGGTGAAGCCGGGATTCCATCTCAGGACTGTGTGCCTCTTTCCCACTATACCGCTCTGTTTATTCAACCCAACAATTCTTCATTGAAGTTTCTGTAAAGAAAGAACGGAATGTGGCATGCTGGCTGGGAGGGGCTGAGGAATACTGTGCAGGAACTTAATGCTTTGATGACATAACTGACCTGGGAATAGAAACTGGAGCTGGATGAATAGACAGGTACCTTGTCAGTTGCCCTATCACGTCCATTTCCAGATGCTTTAAATGAGCTTTATGGCTGATCCGAGACCACAGTCAAGTCACAAGTGATTCTCTGTAAGTTGCCCACTTTGTGAACAGATAATTAATGGCAAATCATCTCTCCCCACTCCCCTCCTTTCCAATCCTCTCCACTCATCACCACACTCCTCTCCCGCAAGTTCCAGCCATTTTAAATACCGCTCAGAATGTGCTATGCATCCCAACACCTCCAGGCAATTGCACATGCTGTGCAATCCTTCAAGACTTAGCTCCACCTGGAAGCCTCCCCTGAGTTCCCCCTTGCTCCCGATCTCCACCCCTCCATGTGGATAAGGCCCCCCACCTTCATTCTCCCATGGAACCCTCTACACACCTGATTGTTAGTGCTGTAGTTTCATGGTGGGTTTACTTGTTTGTCTGTGAGCTCCTTATTCATCGTTGTATCCCCAGAGCCATGCACAGTGCCCAGCAGGTGGTCAGTGCCCAGTAATGTTTGTTGAATGGAGACAATGATCAGCTACTTTGTCAGGCACTTCCTGGGCACCGGATATAGAGAGATGATTAAAACACAGACCCTTCCCTGGAGGAACTCAGAGCTCAGAGTCTGATACATAAAGTAATGATTAGAGCCCAATATTATAAGAGCTATACCATCTGTAACAGGGGATTTAGGGAGCACAGAAGAGGAAGAAAATAACAGGCTGAGGAGTGAGACAAGTCTTTCAGAGGGAGTAATTTATGGACTGAACCTTAAAATAATGAAAGATTTTTGCCAAACTTAGAAATATGCCAGGCATAGGGACTTCCCTGATGGCACAGTGGTTAAGAATCCGCCTGCCAATGCAGGGGACAAGAGTGGAAGCCCTGGTCCGGGAAGATCCCACATGCCGCGGAGCAACTAAGCATGTGCGCCACAACTACTGAGCCCGTGCTCTAGAGCCTGAGAGACACAACTACTGAGCCCACATGCCACAACTACTGAAGCCCGCGTGCCTAGAGCCCGTGCTCCACAAGAGAAGCCACTGCAATGAGAAGCATGCGCGCTGCAATGAAGAGTAGCCCCCGCTCGCCGCAACTAGAGAAAGCCTGCGTGCAGCAACGAAGACCCAACACAACCATAAATAAATAAATAAAGCATTTCTAAAAACTAAATAAAATGGTTACAATGGTCAATTTTAGGAAAAAAAAAAAAAAAGAAATATGCCAGGCAGATGGGGGAAACATACAAAGGCATGAAAGAGATTCAAAGTTTGGGAAAGTGCAGGAAGTATTGAAATCCTGTGCCAAAATTTAGAATGAAAAACAGGTTTTGGATCTCAAACATGGAAGAGGCAAGGTGGTCACTCTCTTGTGGAAGTTTTAAGACTTTATTATTCTGACTTTTGTTTTGGGGTTTTTAAAAAATATTTATTTATGTATGTATTTGGTTGGTTGAGTCTTAGTTGTGGCAGGCAAGCTCCTTAGTTGCGGCTCATGGGCTCCTTAGCTGCAGCAGGCAGGCTCCTTAGTTGCGGCATGCAAACTCTTAGTTGTGACATGCATGTGGGATCTATTTCCCAGGCCAGGGATTGAACCCAGGCCCCCTGCATTGGGAGCGTGGAGTCTTAACCACTGTACCACCAGGGAAGTCCCATGACTCTTCTGTTTTTACTCAGTCAGATGGATTTCATCACAAGGCAGTAAAGATGTGATAGCCACCTGGGATGAAATAAATAACAACTTGTTTATAGTTTCTGGTCTGCCTCCTTCCCAAAATGGTTTGATTTGACTTGTAACAGATGCGTCCACAATAAGACTGTTCATATAGAAACAAGAAACAAAACTATAGATGGGAAGGATATAAGCCAGCTTCCTAAGATCTGTCTGCTTCATTAGCTTACTTGATGTTCAAGATAATCCTCTGAGGAAGAGCAGCAGGTCCTGTGTGGTTTAGAGACCAGTGTGTAGGTGTGCTCCTTAGAGGACATGCTTGCGGATTCCATAGATATGTGGATATTTCCCCCATTTTCCAATTGGTGCCACAGATATTTCCTGGTGCTGTGATTTCTTCCATTTCCATCCCTCGTGCTCGTTGGTGGAAATAATCATCTTTACTTTGCTGTCCTTCAGATTCATTGTTTGTTTGAGCTTCTTCATCCAAGCTACTTTCAGACTCTTTTGCCCTTTTAAAGTTTTTCTCCTTCTTTAAAAAAAATGACTCCATGCATAAAACTTAGAAAAGCACAGAAAAAAGTCCCCCAAGATATTATAACAAAGGATATTCAAATTAATTCTTTTTTTACTGAAAAAAATTTTGACATTATTTTAGACTTCCAGAAAAGTTTTCAAGAATAGGACAAAGAATTCCTGAATACGTTTCACCCACATTCCCCAACTCCTAACATTTAACTATATTTGTGGGGGTTTTTCTCCCTCTCTCTCCTCTCCCTCTTTCTCTCTATTTTTCCCCTGATTCTGTTGAAGAAAAAGTTGCAGACATTGTGCACCGTTATGTAAGCTGAAATACTTCAGCATGTATTCCCTAAAAACAAAGAATTCTCTTACATAACCACACTATTATTATGTTATGTGCGCCCTTCTAGGCTTTTTTCTGTGCATATATCTGTGTACTCGTATTTAAATTAAATAATACATTGTTTTGCTTATTTTGTTTATATTTATTTATAATGGCTTGCTCATTTGAAGGGATTAGCAATAAAGACCACAGATAATCTCATGCCTATTAATATTCTACAACATGATTCTTCAGCAGACTGTGCCTTTGGACACAGTGGGTTTCTGGGTGGCACAGCGTTTTATCAGGCCAACTGCTTCCGAGAATGAACTGTTCTGGTGCTCTTGCATGTGTAGTCATATATCAGTGGAAAACACCTACATGGTAAAGAGGCAGGGTACTGGAAAGCCTGGAATGCAATTTAATCTTTATTCTGCAGTCAGTAGAGATCCAGTGAAAGTTTTATAGCAGAAGAGTCAGCCAACAAGAGCTGGGTTTTCTGGAGGTTAATTTGACAGTGTCTGCAGGAGGGAATGAAGGAGGCAGGAATCAGAGGCTGAGTCCATAAGTCCCTCAGGTAAAACGATCCCTGGTTTCAAGGGCAAATCTCTGCCCAGGTAGAACAGAGCCTTCTCTCGCGTAATGCATCCTTTTCTTTTCACATGTCTTTCAGAACTGGTTAAAGTCATACGGCTATCTGCTGCCCTATGACTCACGGGCATCTGCGTTGCACTCAGGGAAGGCCTTACAGTCAGCAGTCGCCACTATGCAGCAGTTTTACGGGATCCCAGTCACCGGTGTGTTGGATCAGACAACAATCGAGTAAGATTTGCATAGGACATTGTGCCTTTGAACTTTCCAGACTTACATTTGGGTTCACATTTGTCATGGCCTCATCTGTATACCATGCCCATCCTACCTTCCTATCTTTTACCCCTGCAGTGTCATCCTGGGAGGGAGTACCCCGAGGTGCCCTTTCCTATGTGAGCTGGGGATGTGCTCTGCCGTAAACTTGCTGTGTGACCTTGGACAAGACTCTTAACCGTTCTGGGTCTCAGTTTCCTTATCAGCACAATAAAGGGTTTGGTTATAGATGGTCTTAAATCTCCTCTGACACTAATAACTTGTGGGTCTGTGAGTCACCCCTCTGGCATTCCTGAGATGTCCACATCTCACTTGATACAGAGACTCTAGAATAATAATGAGTTGGCAAGTCTTATTCCACTATTCACATTTATCAAGTATTTGCTGAATGCCTGCGTGTGCCAGGCACTGGGCTTGTTCCTTTGATCCCTGCCCTCCAGAGGCTCCCCATTTAGTGAAAAACACCATCTAGCTACACTGGTCTAGAACTCAGAAGGAAACACTGAGGTTCAGGGAGATACTTAGGAGGTAATGACAAGTAAGCCAAGCTACAGGGATGGTTTTTATACTCAGGGAGAGGATAAAGAGGAGGGAGAGAAGAGTGCTGGGGATGGAACTCACAAAATAAGCCGAGAGGGCTTCCCTGGTGGCGCAGTGGTTGAGAGTCCGCCTGCCGATGCAGGGCGCACGGGTTCGTGCCCCGGTCCGGGAAGATCCCACGTGCCGTGGAGCGGCTGGGCCCGTGAGCCATGGCCGCTGAGCCTGCGCGTCCGGAGCCTGTGCTCCGCAACGGGAGAGGCCACAGCAGTGAGAGGCCCGCGTACCGCAAAAAAAAAAAAAAAGCCGAGAAGGAGCAGCCTGAGAGGTGAAGGAAGCCCAGGGCGGGGATGCCATGGCCGTGAAGGGGGATGGTCAGCAGGGTCGGCTGCCATGGTGGTCAAACAGGAGACTGAAAGGTGTCTGCTGAGTTTAGTAACAAAGAGGTTGGCCGTTGAAACCTCCCTGGAGTGGTGGCAGGAAAGTCAGATTGCGGTGGGGAGAAGGGGAGGTGAGGAGTGGAGCTGACAAAGGTAGGGACAACTTTCAAGAAGCTGGTCAGTGGGAGTTTCCTGATGGCCCAGTGGTTAGGATTCTGGGCATCCACTGCCATGGCCGGGGTTCAATCCCTGGTTGGAGCTAGAGAGGGATGAATTTTTGTTTGTTTAAGATGGGAGAGAGTTGAGTATATTATATATATTTTTAAGGAATAGCCATGAAAGTTATTAAAGCTGTTTAAGAAAAGCCATAGCTGCCACGAAGGCACGACCAAGAGCTGGAGTGAGTTTCCCAAGCAGTGGGGGAGGGGCAAGAGCCCGAGCTCAGGTGGAAAGAAGGAGCGGGGCTGGGGGAGGATGCAGGGAAGTCAGTGGGTGGAGAACAGGAAATCTAGCCAATTGTGGATCCAGGATCAATCCATCCCTTGGGTGAGTCACTCCTTGAGATAAGCATCTCTCTGGGCCTCATCTTGTTCATTTACACGGGGGTGGGTGGGGGAAGTGTTGGATTTTTGACTCTTAAATTCTAGATTCCATTATTCTAAGCTTTTAAAATTTAGTGAGTCTGGGGGGTTTTTTGTTTTGTTTTGTTTTTTGGCTGTGTCGGGTCTTAGTTGCAGCATACGGGATTTTTCGTTGTGGTGCGCGGGCGCAGTAGTTGTGGTGCGTGGGCTTAGTTGCCTCACGACATTTGGGGTCTTAGTTCCCCGACCAGGGATCGAACCCGCATCCCCTGCATTGGAAGGCGGATTCTTTTTTTTTTTTTTTTTTAATTTATTTTTTGGCTGCATTGGGTCTTCGTTGTAGCTGTGCGCGGGCTCTCTCTAGTTGTGGCGAGCGGGGGCTACTCTTCGTTGCGGTGTGTGGGCTTCTCATTGTGGTGGCTTCTCTTGTTGTGGAGCACAGGGTCTAGGCACGCGGGCTTCAGTAGTTGTGGAACACAGGCTCAGTAGCTGTGGCTCGCAGGCTCTAGAGCGCAGGCTCAGTAGTTGTGGTGCACGGGCTTAGTTGCTCCACGGCATGTGGGATCTTCCCAGACCAGGGCTCGAATCCGTGTCCCCTGCATTGGCAGGCAGATTCTTAACCACTGTGCCACCAGGGAAGTCCGAGTCTGGGGTTTTATGATACTAAAATTCTGTATGAACATTTTCTATTCCTCAAATTCTCTGATTGTGAGATTGTGAAATTCTGAGATAATACATTTGACCGCTCCTATGATGCTGTGAGTACAGTGGACTCCTTGGCCCTGTGGCCTCACGAGCCAGCTGGTCAAAGAGAGCCTGACCGCCTTTCAAAACGGAGGTTATTTTGAGGGCTTTGTGCAGGGCTCATGGCAGCGCATCCCGGGGCAGGAGCACTGGTGTGTCTGCTGAGGCACCACCTGGCCTTGGGTTTCGCTCTGTTCCAGAAGCCGCAGGCCTGTTGGACAGGCTTCAGAGAGTGGCAGGTGGCAGCAAGAGAAGGAGGCAGAGGGAAAGATCTGAGGGAGGAAGATGGCATTTCCCACTTGCCGCTCTGCCCCCAGCTCTTCGTAGGAAGGCGGGGAACGCTGTTTTGGAGGCTTGGGAAAGAGGAAGGTGCTCGCACTTAATCCCAGACCCGATGCGGAGGGTGTTTGCGGGTAGAACTTGTAGACCTTAGTTTTGGCTCCAGCTCTGTGACCTTGGGCAATCGCTGCCTCTCTCTGGGCCTGTTTCCTCCCTGGGGGCCCTTCCAGGTCTAGTTCAGCCTCCTGGAGGTGCCTCCTGGGTCTCTTCCCAGGGACTGTCAGTGAAAGGAAGCTAGATTAGCGCTTTAAAATATTATTTTTGAGTGCCTACCTTGGGAAATGTCACACATTATTCACTCCTTCATTCATTCAACAAACATAGTTCCTCTAACCCAAACTTGTGCTAAGCACAGAAAAGAAAAATAAAGAAGAAAAGCCCCAGCTTTTGTTTCTCAAATTGCATTAATTAATAGTTCATTCATTCATTCAACGAAGTCCCAGTCCTACCTCACTGTTTGCTATAGTTTGCAAGTTACTCGATTTATCTCTGTACCTTTTCCCTCGTCTGTAAAATTGGGATCAATCATTTCTGATTACCTCACAGAGCTGTTTTGAGAATCAAATTTATTTTTTTTTTAAAAAGTAAGTGAACACTGTGAAAATGATAAACATTTATACCCATGCATGTTATTGTTATTATTTTGTCTTTTGTTATTGATTTCCGAGTGTGCACATTCTAGGTGATGTAAAGCATACACAATGTGTAAGACCTGGTTAAGTCCCTCAAGTCCCTTAATATTTGGTTAAAATAGTCTCTGTCTCCTTTTCTCTCTATTGCCAAAGGCAACTGCTTTCAACAACTGCAAATAAGGCCAGATTGTTTTTCCCCCAGCGATCTCAATCTATAGTTCAGTGAGCTGGTCATTAGGGCAGCACAGAGACATGAAATGCAAGGATGGCCCTTCCAATCAGCCGTGATCTTTTAAATCTCCTATCCTGGCCCCTATTTTATATCCCCAATGAAGTCCCAGGCTCACTGTTCCCTAATGCAACCTAACCTGACAACAAACAGTTATCAGGATTTACTTAGTTCCAAGCACAGGGCTAGCTTCTAAGGACACAATGAATACAAAACAGTTCCTGTCCTCAAAGAATTTACTATTTACTAGAGACAACAGACTAATAGGTTTCAAATCACAATACAGTGTAGTTAAGTGCTGCGGATAATTACACTCCAAGTCCTACAGTTGTTCAGCCACTTTTTTATTTACTTATTTATATTTTTGGCTGTGTTGGGTCTTTGTTGCTGCACGCGGGCCTTCTCTAGTTGCGGTGAGCAGAGGCTGCTCTTTATTGTGGTGCGCGGGCTTCTCATTGTGGTGGTTTCTCTTGTTGAGGAGCACGGGCTTCAGTAGTTGTGGCACATGGGCTCAGTTGCTCCGCGGCATGTGGGATCGTCCCAGACTAGGGCTCGAACCCGTGTCCCCTGCGTTGGCAGGCGGACCCTTAACCACTGCGCCACCAGGGAAGTCCTGTTCAGCCACTTTTTGAACACCTGGAGTGAAAGAGACTTTACTGTCTTCCAAGCTATTCCTTTCTACCATGGGAAAGTTCTCATTCATTCATTCAACAAATCATTCTTGAACACCTTCTGAGTCAGGCACTGTGCTGGCACTGGGGATACAGGCAAGGTTCCTGTCCTTATGGAGTTAGAACCTGGTAAGAGAGACAAAGAATAAACAAAAAGCTAAGATATGATGTAATTTCAGGCAATGATAAAGGATATAAAGAAAAATTAAGCGGGATAAACAGATAGAGGTGGGATGGGGAGGGGGAAATTATTTTAGAGAGGGTGGCAGGGAAGTCCTCTTGGAGGGTGACATTTGAGCAGAGACCTTCATGAAGTAAGGGAACAAACAATGTGAAGAAGAAGGGCATGGCAAGCAGAGGACACAGCAAATGCAAAACCCTGAGCTGAATGATCTTAGCATGTTCAAGGCACAGCAGGGAGGCCACTGGAGCTGGAGCAGAGTGCCTGTGGGGAAGCAGGGGGTGCCGGTGTCATCACGCGTAGGTGGGGGTTAGATCGCGGATCACGCAGGGGCTGTGGGCCAATGTGAGGAGTTTGAGTTTTATTCTAGGTGATTGGGGAGATCATTGGGAGGTTTTAAAGCAGGGAGTGATGTGATCTAATTTCACTTACAGAGCATTTCCGCGTGCATTCCCTCCTTGGAGGCTCCCCACAAGCTAAGACCAGCGAGAACTAGAATTCTCACGTTGCCGATGAGGAAACTGAGGCTCACATTGACTCAGTCGCTTGCCCGGGCTCCTATGATTAGTGACGGAGCTGGAACTAGCAAGCCCGTGTCTTCTGACTCCCAGTCTCTCATGCAGCAGCGCTTCTTCCTATGCAGTTAGGAGTGAATGAAGTGATGAATCGAGCAGTCGATCGTGTTCCTTTCGGGGACCCCATCAGAGCCAGGGGCCCAGAGTCTGGGTGGAGTGTGCATGTTGCCATTCAGCCTGGGACCAGGGAGCTGCAGTGCCTTCCTAGAGTGTCCAGGGACCACAGTGTTGGGGTGTGTGTGTGTGTGTGTGTGTGTCCTCTCTCTGCCCAGGTGGATGAAGAAACCCCGATGTGGCGTCCCTGATCACCCGCACTTGAGCCGCAGGCGGAGAAACAAGCGCTATGCCCTGACAGGACAGAAGTGGCGGCAGAAGCACATCACCTACAGGTGCCTCAACTCCCTCCCCTCCTCCTTGGCTTTGGCTCCACCCTCACTCTGATTTTCCCCGGCCTGAGTTTCTGAGGCTCACACTGTAGGCGGGTCTGCGATCAGGGCCAGGCTCTGAGACCCCCTGACTTTGTTCTCCTTGTCGCGTCCAGAGGATGCTACGTCTCCAGCTTCAGGTTTCTTTGGTCCTTTAGGGGCTCATGAGTTATGCTCTGTTCAGATTCCTAGAGTTTTTAGTTACGGGAAGTGGGGTATGTTCGGTAACTTTCACCTGGGATAAAGAACCATGGCTGAACCCATCCTCCCTACCGCTGCTTGCCAAACCCCACTCCCTCTGACCTGGATCCCTTCCCCACTTAGCCTGATTGATGGACTTCAGCCGAGATTCCCAGCACAGAGTTCCAGGTGTTTCTTAAGGAGAATAAAGAGCTGGGAACTGAATTCCAACAGTTGTCATCCCTTGACTGTCTGGGCAAAGCAGGATCAGCCTCCAAGTCAGCCCAGTGACCAAGGGCAGGGATGAAGGAACCCATCACAGCAGACGCAGACATCAGGATTCAGAGGGGGTGGGGTCAGGGCCAGGCATAGGGCAGGCTCAGCTGGGCCCTGTTTGGCACCTCTCAAGTCTCTGATTCCATCTCAGGTGGATCCCTGGGTTCAGGAGTATGATCTGAGACAAAGATCCTTTGGGTTGAGCTAAGGACTCTCCTGCTCACAAGCTGTAGAGACCAGAACAGGATGTTTTCAGGAATCTGACAAGAGGAGGAAACTTAAGAAGAATCTGGGTTAGTAACTGCATAGACTTAGAGTCTCCTCAAGCGTAGAGTTAGAAGTGGCTTCTAACCCCATTCTAACCTGAACTTCTACCACGCAACCTCTCTGGGCTTCAGTCTCCTTGCCTGTAGAATGGGTGAACAGTCTTTGCCCCAGGTGTTCTTGGGGCAGAGCAGCCAGAAGTAGTGCTGCTCCATCGTGGAGAACCATGCAATATGGATACAGTAACCTTACATAGTTAAACCTGTAACTGATTTAATCACACGCCACCCTATGCCAGCTTCTATGTACACAAACAGTAGTAGTTGGTGCCAAAGATTTTTTTACAGGATATTTGACTTAAACTCTCCACTGTTTAAGTGGGTTTTTTAAAAATATTTATTTATTTAATTTATTTATTTGGTTGTGCTGGGTCTTAGCTGCAGCTCATGGGCTCCTTAGTTGCGGCAGGCAGACTCCTTAGTTGTGGCATGTGAACTCTTAGTTGCGACACGTGAGATCTAGTTCCCTGACCAAGGATCAAACCCGGGCACCCTGCATTGGAAGCATGGAGTCTTAACCACTGCACCACCAGGAAAGTCCCTGTTTAAGTGTTTTTATAAATTTTATAAATGTACATTTTTATGTATTGGGAGAAAAACTTAAAATTTAGGAAATGCCATGCACAACTTAATCTTTTTTCTACGAATTCAACACAAGCTTTTTCAGAGATCAAATATAAAAACACTAAGTAAAAAGGCAGGGGTGGGGACCCAGAGCCCTGCCCACCCAACCTCTTCATCAACCCTTGAGGTACCTCAGCAGAATTCTAGGCCCACATGGCCTCTGGTGTTCCTTTTAGCTCTGCTGGTCTCTGATTCTTGGTCTGTTCCTCCCTATCAATCCTCCCCTCTCTCACCAGCATTCACAACTACACCCCAAAGGTGGGTGAGTTAGACACGCGGAAAGCTATTCGCCAGGCTTTCGATGTGTGGCAGAAGGTGACCCCGCTGACCTTTGAAGAGGTGCCCTACCATGAAATCAAAAGTGACCGGAAGGAGGCCGACATCATGATCTTCTTTGCTTCTGGCTTCCATGGAGACAGCTCCCCGTTTGATGGCGAAGGGGGATTCCTGGCTCATGCCTACTTCCCTGGCCCAGGGATTGGTGGAGACACTCACTTTGATTCAGACGAGCCATGGACATTAGGAAATGCCAACCACGATGGTAAGGTCATGAGGGGACAGGGGGTTACTTGGCTGTCAGGGAAAGAAGCCCTGAGGAAGAGCTTGGAGGATACCACAGTTGAGTTTCCTGGTTTCTAGAGCTTCTTGTCCAAGAACTAAGACCCTAAGAGGGTGGGAACTGTGGTCTCTGATAATATTCAACAGTTGATCCATCAGGGCCAGGGCCAGGGAGATGGGTCAGATCACTTAGTAAATGGTCTAATTGGACTGAGTTAGGAGGAAAGTCTAGGCCATGAATAAGACGGTAAAGTAATGGATCAGAGGCTGGAGGAAAAGGTTAAAAGGCTTAAAGCTGAAAGTGGTAGGCTCTGGCCTGACTGATGAGGGCTTCAAAGGCCATGCTGTGGGAAAACATGACAGACTCTCTCCCTTATGTCAACCTCACAAGTGAATAATAGGCCCCGTAATTACTCTAGCATCCTGTCTGCAGTAATCGTAACAATACTCCTCAGGTTGCAAGAGTTCTTCATCAGTACTTACTTGCAAGGCAACTGCTTAGTAAGTAGGCAACTGCACATCATTATGCCCTTTTTTAAGATGAAGAGTTTGAGGCTCAGATGGCATAGCTGGTAGGCAGCAGTGCCAGGGCTCAGACTGTAGTTCAACCACCGGCCATGTGATGAGGGGCGCATCATTCACCCTCAGTCTCCTCATCTGTCAGATGAGGGGCTGGATTCGGTGACTTCTAAAGTCCCTTCCGACTCTAATGGAACATGATGCACGTGTTTGAACATTTAAAAAAGACACAGTCTCTGCCCTTTGGAAGTCCAGAGTCGAGTCGGGGAGACAGATGTATACACAAGTCACCCTGTCGCAAGGCAGACTGTACTGAAGGACGCAGCAGAAGTACCAAGAAAATGCAGTAGGACTCTGGAGGAAAGAGGGATAGAGGATTCGATTCAATTCTATTTTAGATTATAATAGATTAGAATTAGTATGTTAATATTCTAAGGCCCATGTCAAGTGTTTTCCACATACTGTATAATATGTATATGTTATTATCATCCCCATTTTACAGATAGGTAAACTGAGGTGTAGAGAAACAGTAAGTAACCTACTAAGGTCCCACAGTTGGTGAATGGGGAAATACGTTTTCAAACCCAGACATGATGATTCCAGAGCCCATATTCTTTGCTACCATGCTGTTTCCATGGCTCTCCAACTGCAGGGCACATCAGAATCACCTAGAAACCTTTTTTAAGAATTCAGATTCCAGGCTCCAGGCCCCTAACCTCTTGCTATTCTGATTCTCTGGTTCTGGGTTCAGGCCTGGGAATCTGCACATGGTCTCATAAATTCCCCAAGTGCTTCTGAGGCCGGCGTCCATTACCTTGAGAAACACTGTCTTAATCCCCAGAGTTTCCCTGACTTGCCTGATCATAAGAATCAACCAGGTTCTTGTTATAAACATGGATTCCCAGGCCCTTCCCCTGGAAATCCCAATTCTTAAGCTTAGGCAAGTTGGGGAAACACTAGGCCTTCTTTTTCCTTGGAGATGCTTCAGGCTGAGAGCAGCCTTTAAAGGCCCATTTCCTCTGAGGCTGTGTCTGCTGTCTGTAGGTGGGGACTGCCTCCTTAAAAGCATTTCATATCATTGCATGGATCAGGGATCACGACTCTTGTCCTGTCTGTCAAAGGGTGGTTCAGGAGGTGATGTGGCGAAGGCTCAGCCTAGGCAAAGTTATGAAACTGCTCCATTTCTCTTTGTCCCCCACCCTCTTCTTTGGGCTTCTTTCCTATCTAGCTCCATTTCCTCAGCCCAGGAATCCTCTCCCTTATGTCTTGGATGTGTTTCCTGGTTTTCTGAACACCTATTCTTTATCTTGTTCTTATTCTTGGATCAGTGTCAACCAATGGTTGTCTGTGCTAACTGATAAAGTGTGACGAGAGGAGAACTAACATTTTTGAGCCACTGTTATGTGCCAGGCACTGTTAGCTGATAACAGTCATAGCCCTGATAGAGATACATGAATTATTAGGGACATTCCTCCTCTACCCTGACTTTCCCAGCCCTGGGTGTGCACTTCCCACAACTGCTCCTTGCTGGTGGAGACCCTGGACCAGTCTCAAAATCCTGAGAACTTCTGGTGGTGTGTGTGGGAAGGAGCTGGGACCTGTGGATGGGCTCCATCCCAGCACCCTCTCATCTGTCCCACCCCATCCTGACGAATGACCAAGAATTCGGATAGAAATTCCAAGATAGCTAATGTCTTCTTTGGATAAGAGTCAGGACTTTAGAAAAAAAAAAGAAAAAGAAAAAAAAGAGTCAGGACTTTGCTCTGGAAAACCAAGCAGAACTATCCAGTTGCAGCTCATAACCCCAGCAATAGACTGCTAGGAACCGGAAGGCAGCCATTGCCATAGGACGGCCTTTGGAAGGAGAGGAAAGGAACCAAGATTGATTGAGCACCTATATGTTATCTCGTTTAATTGCCACATAAACTCAGCGAGGGCGTGAGCGCAGCCTCCCGGGAATTTTTTGTTTATTAGCTTTCTTCTCTATTCTAAATTTCCATTACAGAAAATTTTAAACTTACCAAGTAGGGAGAATGAGAATGTGAACGCCCCCAGGCACCCATCACCCTGCTTCAGCAGTTATCAACATTACGTCAGTGCTGTTTCATCTACCCTCCCCGACCCCCTTTGTTTTTTGGTGATGTATTTTAAGGAAAATCTCAGGTCTCCCCTCTAAATAGTCTATTACATACCTCTGACAGATTATCTTTAACACAACCACAAAATCATGACCAACCCGACAAAATTAGCAATAATTTCTTAAAATCCAATACCCAGTGTTCATTTTCCCAAATTACCCCAAAAATGTCTTTAACGGTTGTTTGCTTGCAACAGGATCCAAAGAGCATCCACACATCATTCGTCTCTTAAGGCCCTTTTCATTTACAGCAGTCACCTTGCTTCTCTTCTCTCCCTATATCTGTTGAAGAAATTAGTTATCTATTTTATATATAGCAGTGTGTATATGTCGATCCCAATCTTCCAATTTATCCCTCGCCCCTTCTTACCGCATGGTAACCATAAGTTTATTTTCTACATCTATAACTATGTCTGTTTTGTAGATAAGTTCATTTGTACCCTTTTTTTTTAGATTCCACATATAAGCAATATCATATGATATTTGTCTTTCTCTGTCTGACTTAGGTTCACTTTTACCATGTCTGTCTTCTCCGTGTAGCCTGAGTAGATCTACAGGCCTGACTGGATTGACTTTTTTGGCGAGGATGCTTCCCAGGTGGTGCTGGTCCCCCCTGTTGCATCACGTTAGGAAGCACGTGTGACACAGGCCGTCCCCCTCTTAACGACGTGAAGTTTGAGCAGTTGCTTCAGGTGTGTCAGCCTGACCCAACCACTATAAAATTCCCTCGGGGGACTTTATTTTAAAAAGGTTGCCTAAGCCCTAACCGCAAACTGCTGAATCAGAATCCCCTCCACCTGTGTGTTGAAAAGGCTCTCCTGGAGAACCACTAGAATGTAAAGGGGATTCTGATTCTCCACTTCTTTGGAGTCTGTGCGAAGGGCGATCTGGCCCACCACACCTTTAAGCTGATTTCGGGGAGTCTCCCAGGCACCCTGTGTCCTCATCTGTTTCCAATGGGTCAAGCAGTGAAGTCAGCAGAATTCACTAAGCTCTGCTGGGGAGGGAGCCCAGCCCTGGGGAAGGTGACAAGACGGGAAGCGTCATGGGGACCAGCCCTTCACAGGGGACAGTCCTTCCACAGTTACTACAGTGGTTCCTCCCCACCCTGGGAGCTAGACTGGGCAGGGTGGTGAGGAAAGGAAAGTTTTGAGTGGTTGAGACGTTCACACAGTAAGCGGCAGAAGAACAGAGAAGAAAGCCAACAAACAAAAATTCCCGGGAGGCTGCATCACGCCCTCGCTGAGTTTATGTGGAAATTAAACGAGATAATGTACAGGTGCTCAATCAATCTTGGTTCCTTTGCTGTCCTTCCAAAAACCATCCTAGGGCAATGGCTGCGTCCCAGTTCCTAGCAATCTATTGCTGGGGTTATGAACTGCGTCTGGATAGTTCATGCTTGGTTTTCCAGAGCAAAGTCCTGACTCTCATCCAAAGAAGATATTACTTGTGTCAAACCCAGGACTCTGAATTTTTAACAATCACCCCAGTTGGTTCTGCTGCAGATGGTCCAAAGACAACACCTGGAAAAAATACTGAACATTTGGCACTGTTCCATCCTGGCTTGTCCAGCACAGAGCTTTCCCTCAAGGAGCTCATAGTCCTGGAGCAGAAGACAGTGTGTGCTCCTGGCTATGATGTAGGGTGGAAAGTGGTCAGAGCCATAAAGATGATACAGATACACTGCTGGGAAAGTGTATAGGAGGAAGCAGTCATTGCTGGTTAGGGAAATCAAGGAAGGCTCCCTGGAGGATGTGGCATTCAGCTGAACTTTGAAGGAGTAAGGTTATTCCAGGTAGAGGGGACAGCATTGGCAAAAGAATAGAGGCAAAAGGAAATGTTGTAACCTTTGGGAGGGTTTCAGGAGTCAATGAGATGGGACTCACCAAAGATGGAGGTCCCAAGAGAAGGAAATGAAGCAGAGACAAGATACACTGGAGTAGCCAAGTAGACTGTTGGGTGCTTGCTAGGAAGCCCAAGGACTTGAGCTCCCAGCTCAAGGGAACTCTCCCTGTTGAGGATGCTGGTCCTTCATACATAGCTTAACGTGAACTTGCTAATTAACCGTGATAGTTCTGTGCCTGGAGGTGGTGTGAGTGCTTTCTGTACCTTGCCTCATTAATCTTCACCCCATTCTTATGACGAAGGTACCATTAATCCCTTTATTTTACAGAGGAAGAGATTTAAAATGTCACACTGCTAGGACATGGCAGAGCCGGGAGTCACGGCAGTCAGACCCCCAGGGACTACACTTCTGACCACTCTGCTTCTCTGCCTTTCATCCTCTTGGGTGGTAAAGCCCTTACCAGCCTCCTGCCCATTAAGCATGTGGGTCTTCTCCATCCCTCTGCTATTTCTGGAGTTCTCCTGCCCCTCCACACTCTCCTTCCATCTCCCCAGAGCAGCCCCCACTTAACAGGTCTCTTGGGTTTCTGTGCAGTAGGATGCCAGCTCCCCAGCTCTCCTCTGCCTTTTGGCCCCTGGAACAAACCCACAGACCCCTTTCCTTCAAGGGCTTACTCCTGTTCTCTGCAGAGACCCAGCACAGAGGCTTACAGAGTAACAGACACAGGCTGAGGACAAAGGTTTAGAGTCTAGCCAGGCGCGCAGAGCCCTGCTCCCTGGTTCTCAGCTGAAATCCCTGCGGATGCTCCCTGAGGAAGAGCCTAGTCAGGAGACAGAGGTCCAAACAGCTTGTCCCGGGTCACAGAACGGGCCAGGAGCAGAGCCAGGACCGGACCCCAGGAAGCAGGGCTGCCTTCCATTGGCGCGAGCAGCCACTTTGTTTGGGATGGAGCTCAGAGATGAGCTCACCCTTCCCCGCTGCCAGAGGGGCCAGGACCTGAGGAAGGAACTGGGGGAGGCCTGGCCTCCTCATGCCAGCCTGCCCTGCCCCAGCAGAAGGCCAGCCCCAGGCTCTTGGCCAAACTTCCCCTGATCTTGCCCATCCACCCTTCGCTGGAGGTACTGGTGGTGTCCGCGGAGCGGCCGGCATGCATGTGTGTGTGACTGAGTCTGCCCCATAGGGCTATTCTCTCTTCCCAAGACCTTAGCCAGGAAAGCCAGACACAATCCCCAGGCTCATCTGACCCTCGTGAGGCCCTCAGCCGGGCTGGGGTACGGCAGCTTGGCCAGTGCCACTGGGGCCAGAGTGAGCACTAGGACCCTGACCACCTCCTGGGCTCTTGGCAGCCTCCCCTGCACTTCAAGGCGGCAGGACTGGACTGTGACATGCATTAGCGCTGGGCAACAGAGGCAGGGCTCAAGGGACATTCAAATGCCACAGGTCAAGGCAAGCAGGAGTCTATAACTGGACGTAATATGAGTCAGGACTGTTGATTCGACGGCCTGCTCAACTCCCTGCCCCTTGCATTTCTTCCCCAGAGCCAGGGCTGCCTAATCCCCTCGAAGTCAGGCCTTGCCCTGTCCCAGGCCTGACCCAGAAGCTCAGGGGAGTTGGCTTTAAGAGGATCTGGTTGCTGGGACCCCAAGTGCCTCGTGCTTCCTTTCTGGTCAACAGGCTTGTTCCAGGGACCAAGCTCCTGTCTTATGCATGGTGACAACAGGTGCCATGCAGCATCATGCCCTTCACACATCTTATCCTATCCGGTCCTCACACAACCCTCTGAAGTAGGTACGACCTCCGCATTGTACAAATAAGGAAATTGGGGCTCAGAGGGTAGACCTTCTGACCGAATTCACAAAGCTCACTGGGGTAGAGCTGGAAATGAACGAGACCTCTCCTATTCAGGGGCCCAGGCTCACGACCACTCTGCTGTGTTGCTGCCTCAGCTTCACCCTCGGGATCCCGTGTCCCACTTTCAGTACCTGGACCTTTCGTTTTCACTCGCATTTGAATCCCTGCGTTGATCTTGGCCATAGCTCAGTCCTTTCAGGACCGAGAACTGCTGCACGACCAGGGTTCCGCCTGCCCCCGGGTCTCTGAAGATGACCGCCAGCCTGCCGCCCCCAGGACTCCCCTCTGCCCGTCACACCCCCTCTGCCTTAGCTCAGGCTCTTTTCATCTCCCACTGGGACCCTCATACTGGCTTCCAGACCAACCCCACTGATCCCCCTGCCTCTGGTCTCATCACCCCCTAATCCTTCCTCCAACTGCAGCCAGAGTGATTTCATCATGTCACCACCAGCCCCCCCGTCCCCGACACCAACCTGCTTAAACCCCCCACTGGCCAAGAAGCCAATCCAAATTCCTTTGCATGGCATCACAAGCCCTGCGTGCCAGCCTGGCTGACCTCATCTCCCTCTGGCCCTCCCCCCCTGCTTTGTTCCAGAGCCAAGTGGAATGAAACTGCTTGTCCCTGGACGTTGTTCATAGCATTCTCTCAGCCAGCAATGCCACCTCCGCCCCTCTCCCTCTCCTTCCCACTGAATCCATTCTGCTGACCAACTTCTTATCTTTCTAGACTCACCTTAAGCTTCACCTTCATGAAGCTTTCCCTGAACATATTCCTTCAAGCGTAAATGACTCCTCCTTCCTCGGAATCCTCACTCGACCCTTATAGACAGCTGTAGAAGCACCTGGAACACTAATTTCACTTATTTTGTTTCTCTGTCCCTATCCACCACTATATGGAGAGTTCTGGAAGGTAGGGGTGTGTATGTCCCAGTGTCCGGGACAGGGCCTGGCACAAAGCTTATGCTATGCTAGGTGTTTGCTGAAGTAATGGATGGACTGACTGGCACCTGAGTGGGTGCCCTGGGCACCTCCCCATCTCCCCCTCCACAGGGAACGACCTCTTCCTGGTGGCCGTGCATGAGCTGGGCCACGCGCTGGGACTGGAGCACTCCAACGACCCCAGCGCCATCATGGCACCCTTCTACCAGTACATGGAGACACACAACTTCAAGCTGCCTCAGGATGATCTCCAGGGCATCCAGAAGATCTACGGTGTGTGGCAGGGGGGAGGGGCCACCGTTCCTTTCTTGGGCTGGGCCATGACTGCCTGCCTGTCGGGGCGGAGGGTTGGGGGTCGGCTGGGGACCTGGGCCTCTGACTGCTGTCTGCAAGGCTCCTCCCCCACCCCCCTCCTTCCCTGCACACTTGGGAAACCTAGGGGAGGGTCTGAGCTGCAACTGGGAGGGACAAAAGCGAACAGAGAGCCTCCCACTCCCCCTACTCTACCCGCCTCCCCCCTCCACACACCTCCCTCTCACCTCCTGTGGTTCCCTCTCAAGGGGTCCCACCTCTAGCCAAGTCACCCATCTGCCCAAGTAATGGTGATACAATAGGATAAGTATTATTACCAGAGCTTTTTTCTTAAACAAGAAAAAGACAAACTAGGCTGATATCTTGATAAGATTTGAGGGGCCTGCTACCATGCCACCCCACTCTCTGTTCACACTGGTGTGGGAAGTTCTTGTTCTCGTCAAGTCGGTGGAGATGGGAAGACCAGTTTATTACGGCAAACGCATGTCCATGTGGCACGGCCCCTACAGCCCCCAGGCTGTGGAGTACGGGAGGAGGGCTCTTCTTGGAGGCCCTGAGGACCTCACAGAGGAGGTCGCCCCACCCAAAGCCTGGAAGATGGGCAGGATCTCCACAGGTGAGGCAGCAGAGGACTGGACAGGTAGTGGGGACTAGGAGGTCTTTTGAAAATAAAATGGACACTATTTGCTGATAGATTAGACACAGGGGTGAGGTTTCTGGCTTTTGTAACTGTGGAGCAATAGATTGACCTCTGTAGCTCAGAGATGTGGGCTGGAATATTGATCTGGGATCTTTGGTGTTCAATACGGTAGCCACTAGCCACATGTGGCTATTTAAATTTATATTAATTAGAATTAATTAAAACTTCAGTTCTTCTGCCGCACTAATAACTAGTCGCTCATTTCAAGTGCTCAATAGCCACACGTGGCTAGAGGCTCCTGTAGTGGACAGTGCAGATACATAGGACATGTATGTCATCACAGAACGTTCTGTGGGACGGCTTGAACGGAGGTCTTTAAAGCCATGAACCTGGAAGAGGTCCCTTCGGGTAGTGATTCTCAACTTGGCAGTGCATTGGAATCACCTTGGGATTTCAATTTTAAAAAATACTGGGGCTTCCCTGGTGGCGCAGTGGTTGAGGGTCCGCCTGCCGATGCAGGGGACACGGGTTCGTGCCCCGGTCCGGGAGGATCCCACATGCCATGGAGCGGCTGGGCCCGTGAGCCATGGCCGCTGAGCCTGCGCGTCCGGAGCCTGTGCTCCGCAACGGGAGAGGCCACAACAGTGAGAGGCCCGCGTACCACAAAAAAAAAAACCAAAAAAATACTGATACAGCCTTCACCCCCAGAAATTTGGTTTTAATTGGTCTGGGGTGACTTCTGAACATCGGGGTAGGGGGTTTTAAAAGTTCCCCAGGTGATCCTAATATGCAACCCAAGTTGAGACACACTGACCTAGGACCAAAATAGAGAGAGAAAGACAGAGAGAGAGACAGAGACAGACAGACAGACAGAGAAGGGGACGGGAGGGGAGAGGAGAGGACCCAGGGTCATGCCGACCTTTAGAGCCGGGTGGATGAGGAAAGGCCGCCAGCAAAGCAGGCTGAGAAGGAACAGTACACGAGGTAGGAGGAAAACCAAGAGAGTGCAGGGTTCTGGAAAAGAGAGAAGAGTGTTTCAAGGAAAGTGTTTGTATGATCTTGCTACTCAAAGTGTGGGCCTCAGACCAGTAACTCTGGCATCACCTGAGAGCTTGAAGAAACACAGAATCTAAGGCCCCACCCCAGACCCTCTGAGTCACAATCTGCATTTTATCAAGATCCCTGAATGATTCATATGGACGTCAAAGTTTGGGTCAAGTAATGTTGGATTTGGCAACATGGAGGTCATTGGTGATCTTGACAGCAGTTTCAATGGGTGACGAGGCAGAGGCCATGCTGGAGCAGGATAAAGAATGGGGGGAGCAGACAGAGAGGGTAGGGGACACTGAGCCTAAGAAGGGACATGTCCTCTCTCATAACAGGAGAGAAGAAAGAGAAGATACCAGATTTGGGGGTGGAAAGATGGGAGTTCCCATTTAATGGCTCTTTTCATGGATTTTCTCAAAGACTGGGGGAGTAAACAATGGGAGGGGGGGGACAGGAGGCTGGAGTGTGACAGGCTTGTCTCAGAGCTGCCCGGGTGAGGATGAGGCAATGGCAGCAGGGGGCAGGGCACGCCTGGCCCTTCTCTAAGATGCAGCCCCTCTCTCCAGGACCCCCCGCAGAGCCCCTGGAGCCCACAAGGCCCCTCCCCACACTCCCCGTCCGCAGGATCCACTCACCGTCTGAGAGGAAGCATGAGCGCCAGCCCAGGCCCCCTCGGCCACCCCTGGGGGACCGGCCAGCCACACCAGGCGCCAAACCCAACATCTGTGACGGCAACTTCAACACGGTGGCCCTCTTCCGGGGCGAGATGTTTGTGTTCAAGGTAGGACCTCGGGGCTCCCCTTCCACTCCTTCCCCCACCTGGGGCGGGAGAGAGCTGCTGCTCTGGGATTAGGCCTGCTGTGGGGCCTGGAGGGGAGCTAGCCCAGCAGCCAGGCCATGAGGTCTCTTCCTGGTGCTGCTGGGTGAATGGACTTGTTTCCAAGAGGGAGGTGGGTAGCGGTGACCCTGCCCCTTCCTGAGGGTTAACAGTGGGGGAAAAGTGCTGGAGACCGGCCTCCACTCTGTGACTCTGAGCAAGTCACCTCCCTTGTCTGGACCTCAGTTTCTCCATCTGAGGGCTGGGAGGGTCATTTCTCTAATGAAGGGTGTGTGCAGATCAAAGGAGTCATGGCTGTGAAGACGTTGGCTTGGAGTAGGGGCTGGCACAGCAGTGGCTGCATCTGTCTCCAGATCCCGCCAGGGCTGGTTCAGAGGACCGCCTGACAGGAAGCTGGCCAGGCTACATCTTGTCCCCTGGTCTGTTCCTGTCCCTCTAGCCATGGGTTGCAGGGTGGCAGCCTGCTCAGTGTGTTGCAGTTGGGTTCTCAGGGAAGCAGGCTCTGGGACAGTATTTGGGATGCAAGATTTTGACCAGGGAGCACCTCTGGGATCCACATCTGTGGGAAGGAGGGGAGGGAAGCACGATGGGGCAGGAGAAGATAAGCAGCAACTAGACCCACTGCAGACCCGGCCACGCCCACAGCGAGTTCTGGAGCTAGAATGGCCCGTCAGAGTTGTCCCGTGTTGGGCCCCAAATGGCTGAAACTATTCAGTCAATGGGTGAGGGGGGGCATGACCTTGAGGGAGCTCTCTGGAGCTAGGCCATCCCCAGCGAGGTTGACAGTTGAAAACTGCCTGCTGACCACACTCCCGGCCACCAGCACAAGAGGCCCTCCGCTGACAGCGTGTCTCTGTCACACTGGCTGGTTGTGGAGAGCTGCCCCACTCACCTTGTGGAATTCTCGCCAGCAAGCTTTGAGCTCTGACCAAGAATCAGGCGACAGGGGTCAGCCCCAGTCCTGCTCTCACTGCGTGGCTCAAGGAGAGTCACTTGGCCTTCCCTAAGACTCTGTGTATCTCAGATCTACTTAACAGGAGTTGTGAAAGTCAAAATAAGGTTTAAAAAACTGGATGTGAAAGTGCTTCGTAAAACACCTTAAAAAAAAACTTTTCTAGCTTTTGTACCTTTTTTTTTTTTGGCTGCGTTGGGTCTTTGTTGCTGCGCGCAAGCTTTCTCTAGTTGCGGTGAGCGGGGGCTACTCTTTGTTGCGATGCGCGGGCTTCTCATTGTGGTGGCTTCTCTTGTTGCAGAGCACAGGCTCTAGGCACGTGGGCTTCACTAGTTCTGGCATGCGGGCTCAGTAGTTGTGGCTCGTGGGCTCTAGAGCGTAGGCTCAGTAGTTGTGGTGCACAGGCTTAGTTGCTCCGCAGCCTGTGGAATCTTCCCGGACCAGGGCTTGAACCCGTGTTCCCTGCATTGGCAGGCGGATTCTTAACCACTGTGCCACCAGGGAAGCCCCTGTACCATTTTTATGAATCATGTTCATTCTTCTGCACCCTTGGATCCTCCAACTGAACGGTTCCTAAGCAAGTCTGGGTTTTATCATTCCCATTCACACATAAGAAAACCGAGGTCCTAGGAGGTTACAGGCCTCGCCCAGACTGCCTACCAACCAGGGCTGCAGTGGGACCAGGCACCAATTTGAGGAGGAGGGCTTTTTTCACATTCTTGGCCTATTGAGCTGCCATTTACTTAACATTGACTATGTGCCCTGTACTGTTCTAGGCACTTCACCTATAATCTCTCATCTGACCTCCACTATTACCCCCCTTTGCAGGTGAGGCTCTTTAAGTACTGAGCCCCAGGTCACGCAACTGTAAGAGGAGGAAACTGAATTCACACCCGGGGCTTGGGGGAATTTCCACGGCTTGCTTCCCACAGACCTTACCCTGCTGGCTGGAGCCAGCCGTGAGGAGGGCACTCTGCCCGGGCTCAGTGACCAACCCCTGCTTCCCACCAGCCTGGGGAGGGGCCCCGCTGACGTCGGTGACTCTCTGCTGCCCTCATGTGGTCATCCCGGGCCCTGCATCATCCCTTCCAGCTCCCCGCGACGCCTCCTCTGCCCACCAGGCCTGTCTGCTGGCTCTGTCTCATGGCCCCTTGGGCAGCAAGAGCCATCAGGACCCTTATGTGAAGAGAGTTGATGGGTATTTTATCTTCCTCATTGGGCTTTGAAAGATAGAAGCAGACATCAGGGAGGGTTGCAAGGCTGGGCCCAGGGGAACGTGTTGGCTTGTTGGGGCCTGAGCCCCAGGGCCGAGATCACTGGGTTCAAAGGCTATGCCCCTTTCTTTCCTTGCCTTAACCCCCAGGATCGCTGGTTCTGGCGCCTGCGCAATAACCGGGTACAGGAGGGCTACCCCATGCAGATCGAGCAGTTCTGGAAAGGCCTGCCCGCCCGCATAGACGCAGCCTATGAAAGGGCTGATGGAAGATTCGTCTTCTTCAAAGGTAACGTGGCCTGTGCAGAAGGACCTGGCACGCTTTCCTGCCCTTCTCGGGACCCCCTTTTTCCACCTGTAAACTGGAAGAGGCAGGGTGGGAGGCAGATGAGCTGCAAGGGTCCTTCTAGCCCTAATAGAAACACTGCCATCTGACAGGACAGATCCCTGCAGGCAGAGAAATTAAGTCAGGGGGTGACTGCTGAGGGTCTGTATGTGCCGAAGTTGGTGGGGTGACAAGCCTCACCCCCACAAAGTATAGGGAGGTGCAGACAACTGAAGACCATCCAGTGCTCCATGGAAGGCCACCCTGTGAGTTCTGTAAGAGCCTGGAGGGGGGGAGGTCACGCAGGCTGCAGAGGCCAGGGGAGGAGGGGAACTAGCTGTATGGCAGGCCCACCCTGTGCTAGGTTGTTTCACTTCGATTATCTTGACTTGGGCCAGGCCTCAGAAGAGTAAGATTCAGATAGTGAGGAGTGAGAAAAGCATTCCAAGGGGAAGGAACAGCATGGGCAAAGGAGTAGTTCAAAGGGCTTTAGAAGACCCACCAGACAGCCCTGGAGCCCCACCGGAGAGCTGTGAGAAGTGGCCTGGAAAGGTAGTTTAGGGGAGAGTCCTGAGGAGCCCTGGCTGCCCGGCCGGACTGTGGTCTTAACCCATCAGGGCAATGCTGGAAGTTCACTGTTTGTTTCTGAGCAGCAGAGAGCCAGAGGGCAGGCAGCAATCCAGGCAGAGGCAGGAGGCCGTTTCTGAGACGGCTGCTGGAGTTGAGGAGAGCGATGTCTGTAAGGCCTGTACCAGGGAGGAGCAGTGAGGCTAGGAGGCTGACAAGGCCTTGTGAGAGGCTAAGTGCTGAGAGGAGAAGGAAAGAGAGGGTGATGCCACCTTCTTGGGGACACTGGGAGGCAGACAGGTGGTGAGGGAGGGAGCCCCTGGGGTGGAGAGGAGGAACTCCGGAAGCCGACCTGGAAATGCCCAGAGGACGGTGGGCAATCAGGGTCCTGGGCCTGGTGCCCAGGTCCACTGGGAGAGCGGCAGCCTCAGAGTTGGGTGTCACTGGTAGAAGGTTGGGGGAGTACTAGTGTGTGTGTGAAGCCGTGAGAGGCTGAGGTCACCCAGAAAGGAAAAAGGAGCAAGTCACACGAAAGGAAAAGAGGGTGGGGCACGGAGCCTGGGCAGCGTGGGGCGAGCTGCCCAGGATCTGAGACTGGATTCTGGCTTCTTGCCCCCTAAGCTCTGCCTGAGCCAAGAGGCCTCAGCCTCCTCCGCCACAGGGATCAAGCAGGACCAGGGCCGTCTCCCCCTGACACTGGCTCCATGAGTGACTTTGGTCCCAGTGGATGATGGGCAAGTGGCTCTATCCACAACCTCCAGCATGAATGACCGAGGAAGGCTAATCCTGGGTTCCTCTTGGCCACAGGTGACAAGTACTGGGTGTTTAAGGAGGTGACGGTGGAGCCTGGGTACCCCCACAGCCTGGGGGAGCTGGGCAGCTGTCTGCCCCGAGAAGGCATTGACACAGCTCTGCGCTGGGAACCTGTGGGCAAGACCTACTTTTTCAAAGGCGAGCGGTACTGGCGCTACAGCGAGGAGCGGCGGGCCACGGACCCTGGCTATCCCAAGCCCATCACCGTGTGGAAGGGCATCCCCCAGGCTCCCCAAGGGGCCTTCATCAGCAAGGAAGGATGTACGTAAGAAACCGGCCGGGTTTTGTGAGGGGGAGTCTGATTTTACGTGGGTCTCACCGGGGCCCACGGGCATACTCTCAAGGTATCCAGGTTTGAGAAACACCGCCTGGTGGTAAAGACAAGTGCCTCATATCGACCCATGTTTACACAGTAAATTAATCCTCTCTTACCAGCGGCCAAGTCACAATTTCTCATCTGTAGGGATCATTCGCAATTGAGAGATGTTTTCATAGACTGACTTCATTCCCTCAGACAGCATTTCTCAAACAGTGGTCCTCAGGTGTACTCTAGGAGTCCCTCAAGGTAACAGATCTGAAATGATGGATGTGGTGGTTCAAAGGTGCTTTTTCACAGGGCTTAAAGATAAGAGAGAAGCATTTTCTAATTATGAGACATTTCCTAAGCTCCTCCTGGAGGCCAGGCTGACTCACAGCCTCTCCCTGCTCCGGACTAGAAGCTTCTCAAGAAGAGGGGCTGGGACTTGCCAGGTGCAGAGTGGCTATCCATGGCTATTTGTTGAATCCATCTCTGCTCATCTGGTCAAAAGCACAGACCCTGGAGCCAGCCTGGCTGGTTTCATATCCCACCTCCACTGCTTACTAAGTTTTAGTTGTTATCATCATTATTATCTTGTTGGGGTGTTTTAGTTTTTATGGAATGTCAGGTGTCATTCATTTACTCCACAATAATTGCTGAGAGCCAGGTTGTGTGGGAGGGCTGGGGATGGAGCTTAGAACAAGACTTGCCTTGCATCCCTGGCTCCCAGTCTAGAGGCAAAAAACAAAGTGGCAACAAATGCAATAAGGGAAAGCATTTGCCAGAGAGCATCTAGGGAGAGGGCCATGTGAGAGAGGGTCGTCAGGAAGGGCTCTCCAAGGAGACGTCACCGGTAAGAAAGCCAGCAGCCACAGGGGCAGAGCTGCTATTTGGTGGCTCTCCTGTGTACCTGATGCTTTACACACATGGTCTCACTTTCTGGGGAGCCTCAGAGACAGGTGACATCAAGAACTTCAGCCAATGAAAATCCCAGCCAAGGCGGGGAGCCGGCCAATAGGAGAGTGTGAGTTGCTCTGTGTCTGTGGACTGGCGGGGCGATAAGGCTGCTGCAGGAAGCCTTGTGGTGGTTGCCAAGCCCTGCTGCCTCTTTTCCTTCCAGCCCCTCCCCCAGCAGCGTCCCAGCGACCCTGCAATCTGTGTTGCACAGTCACGTGTGCCAAGCCAAAAAAAGTCCATGATAACTGCGAAGAGGTGGTGCCCTCCGTCAACGGGAGAAATCTTTCTCCCTGCCTCCCTTGGCTCAGGCAGGAGCTGGCTCAGCCCTAGAGCTACGGAGACAGTGCCATCCAAGCCTTAAGTTGGGGGCTTGATCTGACTCACATGGGGGAAGGGCGAGGCTATGGGCACAGGATGGCAGAGCTGAGACCCAGGGCTGAGAAGAGTCCTGTCTGGGAAGCACAAAATGAGCTTACCAATGCTACTTCCAGCCCCTCAGTGGCTTCCCAGCACCTTTGAGATGACAGGGTGGGCTGCTCCAGGTCCCAGGTGCCTCTCTGCAGCTGGGCAGGTCGTCCTCCACGACCAGCCACACCACTTGCAGGGTGTGCAAGGCACCGCATGCCTACCTCCAGGAGTTCCAACACGCCCCCACCACGTCACGTGCCCACCCGCCTTTCAGAGCTCCTCTTGGGCTCCTCCCAGGTGGGAGAGGCGCCCCTCCTCCACGCTGCCACAGCACCCTGGGCCCTCACGCTGGTGCAGAACAGGTGCAGGGAAGTGTCTGGGATGGTGATGATGGGCTGTGTTTCTGCAGATTACACCTACTTCTACAAGGGCCGGGACTACTGGAAATTCGACAACCAGAAACTAAGCGTGGAGCCAGGCTACCCGCGCAACATCCTGCGTGACTGGATGGGCTGCAACCAGAAGGAGGTGGAGAGGCGCAAGGAGCGGCGGCTGCCCCAGGACGATGTGGACATCATGGTGACCATCAACGACGTGCCAGGCTCTGTGAATGCAGTGGCCGTGGTCATCCCCTGCATCCTGTCCCTCTGCATCCTGGTGCTGGTCTACACCATCTTCCAGTTCAAGAACAAGGCAGGCCCTCAGCCTGTCACCTACTATAAGCGGCCAGTCCAGGAGTGGGTGTGAGCAGCCCAGAGCCCTCTCTGTCCACTCGGTCTGGCCAGCCAGGCCCTTCCTCACCAGGGTCTGAGGGGCAGCTCTGGCCACTGCCCACCGGGGCCAGCATGGCCCTAGGCCAGGGGTCATGTAGCCGAAGTGGTGGTGCATTGGCCTAGGCTGAGCATGGGGCAGGGAGTGATGGCAGCTGTGCCCCAGGGTGGGTGTCTGGCACCCAGCTGCCAGCCTTCTGTCCTGGGTAAACTGCTCCCTACTCAAGGGAATAGGCCAGGCCCCATCAGGAGGCAGGGACCATGCCAGGAGGAGGCCCGTGGTCACTGCGCCCTGTGGCGTCCACGAGGCACCACAGCGCCATCTGTACCTGGCTGGACCCAGCACCTTCTGTGGGAAGCCAGCGCTAGCGGTCTCAGCCCCATCTGGGAGATGCCACCAGTCCTGGTCCCCCATTGCCAACACCTGCTGGTCAGATGTCCCCCCACCCCTACCCCACCGTCCTCCAAGGCTACAGGACCCCTGCTGCCGACACAGTGGGCAACAAGCCTGGGTTTCCTCTGCTGGCAACAGCAGATCCCTCTGGAAACCTGCTCCACACGTCAGGGTCTCCTGAGACCCAGGATTTAGGGTCACATGCTGCAGGCAGGGCTGTGGCCCAGCTGGGTCTGACAAGGACCCAGCTGTCATGTCGTGAATATTTCAATGTCCTGTCACTATTGTTTAACGTCCCATTCTGCAAAGGCTGCTTGAGGCTTTAGGTGAATTAGAGGTGACTGTCTTGGTGATGAGGCCAGCCCTCCCCCCAGCGATAAGGACCAAGGTGCTGTTAAGGCCACTCTAGTGCCCAGACATGCCAGGAGCTGGGCCCCGCTAATGAGGCTAAAGGGCTGGAGCAGGAGCTGACCCCATCTCGGAGGCTGATCTGAGTTTGTAGCTGTCCTCCACTCTCCCGTTCCTCTCCCCATCCCCCAAGTCCCTGGCCCTGCTCCAGCCTGTCGCTTGTGGCCTGAGGACTCAGCCTGACTAGTGAGGTGAGACGGAAATAGCTCTGGGCCAACATTCTCACGGCCTTGGGTTAAGGGGCCCAGGGCAGCCTTCTGAAGTGCTCAGAGCCCACACCCCTAGCTACCCTGAGACCACTTCAATCTCTCAGCCCAGAAGCAGTGTTTATACCATGAGCTTGGCCCCTGCTAACCCAGCTCTCTGGGCCCATCACCCTGCATTGCTCTTCGGAAAGGGGCAGCCACAACTGGTAACAACCCCAAGCCTAGGGGCCCGCCCCTCACTGTCTCTGGCAGGAATTCCTAGGGCTCAGCTTGCCTCACTCCAACCCAGTAAGAGGCAGCCCTGCTTGTCACTACGGAGCCGGAGGCAAAACCAATGGGTTCAACTATGTCCACGGGCTCCCTGCCAAATCCAAGCAGAGGTGTCAGTCTCCAGGGTGCTGGCAGGGCCTCTGAGCCTGCATGGGCCTTGCCCCCACCCCGTGGCCTCTGGGCTTTGAGTCTGCTTAACCTGTAGCAGACAGGGACTCTGGGAGCTGTCTTGAACAAAATCTCTCATCCCAGAGACACCTATATGGGTCCACTGTGTTCCCTGTCATCATCCTGTTTTTTCTCATTTTGGCCAAGGGCGGGCTCCCTGGGGCGGGTGGGGAACAACTGCAGAGATATTAGTGATTCATAGGTTTGTACAGTGTTTTATACTTTGCAAAGCACTTTATTAGCTCACCCCTGTCCGCTCACATGTAACTCATGCAGTCCCTGGGAGGCCAAGGGTAACTCTCCCTGTGCCCTCAAATGACGCACAGAGAGGCTGTTACCTGCCCAGGCCACCCAGTGGGCCTGCTAGACCCCTCTAGGGTCCAAGATGAGATCACAAGTGTCTCTTTTATCCATCTTTTCTTGGCCTCCCTTCTCCCCTTCCGGGTCCCTCTCCACTCCTCAGGTTGGTGCTCTCACTTCTTGAAAGCTCTAGGCCCCCCAGGCTCCCCACTGGCTCCTGGTACTACCGAGGTCAGCTGAGAAAGAGCAGGAGATGGAGGCAGGCAGCCCAGGCTGCAGATGTGAGGGATGCAGGGCCAGGCCCAGAGAGGGCTCAGCCTGGAGCCTTCCAATCATGGATTCTCCTGCCTTGTGGTCATCCGTTTGTCCATCATCCCAGGACAGGGCAGACAGAGGGGCAAAGCACTGGAAGCCCCAGAGCCCAGCTTCCCCTCAGTCTGGGGAACATCACAGCATTTCAGTGTCAGTCACATTTTAAACTGATCAGCCTTTGTATAATGTTTTTTAAATCATTTCTAAATAAAACAAAAATACAGAGTGTGTCATTTCCCTGGGATGTGGGAACAAGGATCAGGTTCTGGGTGGCCTTAAGAAGCTTCTGGGAGACAGGGTGCTTTGCGGTGTCTGGGAGGTGCCCCATGCATCTCATCTGCCGGCCCAAAAATCAGATGCCCCCTCTCTCCAAAAGGCTGGCCCTGGAGGCCCTCGGTTACTGGGGTCTCAGGAAAACAGCCAGATAATGCCAGGGTGGCACCCAGGATGGCGGAGCAACCCCTCCCAGGAGAGGTATGGGCAGGTTCACTGTGGCAAGGTCTTTTCTCAAGTCAAGGCACATGGTGCCATGACCAAGGACAAAAGCAAGAGCCCAGTTCTTGGCAACAGGGAAAAATGAGGTGAGATTAGGTCAGCAGCCTTGGGGTCTTCTTACCAAGAGCCCTGGCCTGGTTCTGGAAGCCAGTGACAGGAAAGGCTGCCCCAGCACCCAGACGGCTGGAGAAACTGTGGGGTGGGGATGAACACGAAGGTCTGAGCTGGGCTGGGTGCAGGCTGAGAAGCCAACGAATCTGGGGTAGCGGGAGGGGCCAGAGGCAAGACGGTGTCCCAAGGCGAGGCTGCGGAGGCGGCTTTCTTCCAGTCCCCAGCGAGCTCCCCGACTCTCCGCGCGTCTCCAGGGTGGCGGAAGGTGGGGAGAGACGACAAGGACCCGAGCAGGAGAGGCGTACAGGATGACGGGAGGCGGCGGGCGGTAAGGGCGGAGAGCGACGAGTCAGTACCAGGAGGTGCAGACGATAAGGAAGCGCACGTCGTCCAGCGGCCCCCAGGCTCCGGGCTCTGGCCAGGGCCGCACAGGGCCCTCGGGCGCCGCGGGCTGGGGTTGGGGGTGGGTCTGAGGTTGGGGCTGGGGCTGGGGCTGCGCGGGCTGCACCGGCTGCGCGGCGCCCTGGCCACCGCTCAGCTGAGCTCCCATGTTCTGCAGGACGAGAGGCCCGTCAGGTACGGGACGGGCCGCACGCCACCCCCGCCCCGGCAGGGCCCGACCCTCACCTCGCACCGCCCGAGCCGCCGGTCAGGAGAATCCTACAGCCGGCCTCCGCTTCCGGCTCGCCTGCGCAGCACCGTCAGCAAGGACTGGCGTTGTGACGCCACGGCGCACGAACCCCGCCCTCTGACCGCCAGCGAGGAAGGTTTCAGGGCACAGGGGCGGGGCCCAGCAAACCCGACCCACCCACCAGCAACCGGCCACACCCGCCCGAAGCCCCGGGGCTCCGCCCCGCGAGCAACTCGGAGACGCTTGGAGCCGCCCCAGCTACCCTCGCCTCTCCAGCCCGGCTCCGCACCCACCCAAGGCCCTAAAGGAAAGGGCCTACCGAGATTGGTCTGAGGCGGTCCTGGGCACCTAGCAGCCAGGCCAGCAAACCTCCATCCACCCTGGGTGAAAGAGGACAAGACTGCCCTGTAGCCAGGTGCCCCAGAGCCCTTCAGGATCCTCACACTGGCCTAGGAGAGAGTTGAAACAGACTCATCTTTGAAGCCAAAAGTATGAGGCTGAAGTTGTGTGGAAAATGGGAGAAGTACAGTGGAGAGTGCTGCTTCCTCTTGTCCTGGGATGAAACCGCCCATCTGGTGATGGGGGGAGAGGAGTGGGAGACTGTAGAACTAAGGGGTGTGTGTGCATCCTACCCCACCTCCCCCCGGAACAATGGTGGGGGGCTGAGTGCAGGCTGAGGTCCCCAAATAACACATTCAGAATGGCCGGAAGAAGCTGCCCTTTAATGGGTTGGCACAGACAACAGAGCTCTCAGCCAGAAGCCATAGGACCTGTGGCAGGTTTTTGCAGTAACTATAGATTCAGGAGATGGGCACAGGAGAAGAAGGGCTGGGCGTCCAGCCACTGAGTCCAGGTGAGCTCTCTGCCACGGCCCTGCCAGCATCCAGGACAGACTGGGTGGGGCGTGGAGACGGAGCCAAAGTCCAGAGCCAGGAGCCCATGAAGAGTATGGAAGGTGACTCAGGTGAGGCTAGAGAGAGAAGGAGCATTGTCAGTAGGTGCTTCACAGAGCACAGCTCACCCTCCACTCTCAAAGTGCTTGCCTCCACCCTTACCCCAGGACCTCTGTTCCAGCTCAGCCCCGAAGAGCCACACACAGAGGCCCCTCCAGATTCCACTGCTCCCACAAGTCACAAATCCAGTCTAGCACTCTCAGTGCTTAAAAACTAAAAGTAACTCCTCCACTCGGGTGGGTGAACTCAATAACTTATTCAAATCGTTACTGATCATAAATCAGAGCCTCACAGGTCAAGCCCAACAGACATTAGACAAGGGAACAAGGTGGCTCAGAGAGGGTAAGGGACAGGTCCAGGCCCCAAATCCTCTAGTGGCAGGGCTGCGGCCAGAACATTCTTCCTGGAGGTGATAATCATGTGCACGATTATAAACATGAAGTATGTATTTCTTTTTTACGGCTGCCCCTCACGGCTTATGGGATCTTAGCTCCCCGAACAGGGACTGAACACAGGCCCTTGGCAGTGAAAGCACCAAGTCCTAACCACCGGACCACCAGGGAAATTCCCTTAAGTACATATTTCTTCTTTGTTTTTCTTTTGTTATCTGAAGTTTTTATTTCTCTTTAAAGTACTAAAAAAGTTGGATTCTATCTTAGTTTTCCTAGGATTGGCTTTTCCTCATAAAATCTTAAGTAGAAGAAATGAAAGAACTTTGGGGAAGTTGAGGTACATATTTCTAATCCCCGACCTGACACCTTCCTTGTGAGGTCTCATGGGCACCTCAAACTCAAACAGGTTCAAAACCAAAGGAGGCTAATGAGTTTTGTCTCTTCTTTTCCAACACCCATGTCTTTATCTTAACTGCAATGCTGACCAGGGCTGCTGACTGCAGGCAGCTCTGCCTGGCAGTTTATGAAGTTTCACCATTAAATACAACATTTGCTGTAGTTTAGTAGGTAACAATTATCAGGTTACAGAAATTTCTTTCTGTTCTTAGGTTGCTAAGAAGTTTTTTTTGTTTTGTTCTTTAATTAAATGGTTAATTGTGGAAGTACTGTTTTCTTTATGAGGTTCAATGTTCCAAAAGGGGAGGAAGGGTATATTCTATTCATCACCCCATCACTACTGTCTGGCACATAGTAGGTGCTCCAAAAAAAGTTGTTGAACAAATAACAAAACCACTGGTACCACTTTCCTATTCAGACCCTTTCAACTGCTCTCCAGTGCTGACAGCAGAGCTTGTCAGTGTGGTCTCCAAACTGCCCTCATCAGAATCACCTAGGAAAGATTATTAAAACAGCCACACATGGTTGGGTCCCACGCCAAACTGAGGGAATCAGTATCTGAGGGGTGAAGGCAAGAAACTACGTTACAAGTATCCGAACATAAAACAAAGGTCAAAACACCTACAGTCAAAACTTCTTGACATGGGCATTCGGAGTCCTCAACACTGGGAATAAAACCTTTCCCCTTCACACCTTCCACACTTCCCCATCCCTGGTTCTGTTTGAAGTGCTTCCCCACCCTATCTTCGCATTTTCAATTACCTACTCATTTCCCTGAAGCCCAGACTAAATGATCTGTCCTCCCCAAAACCTTCCTGGATTCCAGAAAAGTGTATCACAGGAGCTTCCAAAACCACAGAAGGCATCTTTTACTTCTTCTTTGAAGGTAGCTAACTTATATATGGCCACTACATCTTCTCTCCCCTGCTACAATCTAAGTCCCTCTCAGAGGCAGGATGTAGCACTAAGCTGCCGGACTATCCCACATGGGGTCTTGTCCATAGGGTTCAATGAACATCAAGCAATTGAATGAATGAAGGAGGGAAAATGAAGGGAAATTCTGCCCCTGCTAAGTAGGGAGTCTGCTACTGGACACCTGCTCTACTTTGGGGTTTCTATCCTCATAAAGACTCCTGTGCTAGCTGGGTATGGTGTGCCTTGAGAAGGATCCTAAATGGGGGGGGGGGGGGGAGGCACTAAATATCCAGCACCTGCTGCTCTTCCAAAGGAAGAGATTCTAGAGCCTAACACCCCAGAACCTTCCAGGGTTAGGGCCCAAGAACCCACTCTTGTTTTAAACCCACAAAGTCCAGATGATGGTGATTCTGATGCATTCCCCATACCCCCGAGTCCCTTAGGCACCTGGGTCTCCTCAGTTCCTAAAAGCAGCCTTCCCTCCTTCCTTCAATTAAAAAGCTCTTTCCTGTCTCAGGCTACTGGCTGGGGACACTGACACACAGGCAAATACAAACTGCAAAAGAATGTGGTCAGTGATAAAATAAAAGACAGACTACAGAAGGGATATACTGAGCCAGTGTCTTCAAAGACGGCAGTGGGCAGATACTCAGGAAAGGCTTGTGGACTGTACCCTGTGCTTGCTCAGCAGTGTGCAGACGTGGCCTCACACGCAAGGAGAACCTACCAGTATGAATACAGTGTGGCTCCCATTACAGGTGGCATCTCCCTCCTCTCCCCTGCCCTCCCCTCCCCTCCAAAGAAGAGAGGCCCAGATACCTGTCAATGAGGGAATCCCGCATGCTGGTAGCAATGGTGCTAGGCTGGGCTTCATTCAGCTTGAAAACACTCTCCACCACTGACAGCTCTGTGCTGGTCGTGTCCAGGCCACAGAAGGCACACCAGTCGTTCACTACCATCCCAGCGGCGACCACCTCGCTGCCTCGGTTCACAGTGCCCGCCTGCCAAGGGACAGCTCGGTGTGGATCATGGCACCAAAAGCCAAAGTCATGAGGACTCTCCCCAAACCCTTCTCCCTGACCCTCAGCCCAAACCCAAACTGTGACAGGTAACAATCTAGATTCCCGAATACTGGGCAAAGGGATCTGCTCCAGCAGGAGACAGAGCTCAGAGAATAAGACTGCTTACCACAAGGGGGACCTGAAGGAGAGAGGACAGCTCATCCTGGTCTTCAATTGAAGTCTTGGGATGCACCAGCCCTCCCTGATTGCTGAAGACACAGTAGCTTCCTACCAGCACCTGGTCAGCTATTGTCTGTCTGAAGACTTCCACCTTTAGCACATCAGCCAGGATTTCTTCTGTTTCCTGTCAGTCAAAGGTACTGTGCTCAGTGCCCAGAACAAGCAGATCAAAGAACCCAGGGCCTCCACACCAGACCCACCCAGGGCATGACTCCCTAAGCTCACTCCTCTGCTATGTAGCTGCATATGGAAGCTTCACCCAGAGAAAGGAGGGAATACAGCTTGGAGCAGAGTCTAGACCAGCTATGGAGCCCCTAATATCCATGCATACCCTGAAGAGCCAGAGGCTGGTCTCCACATTACCCTCCTTTCCTCTAACCCAAAGGCAAGAGGGGCCTGTCAATCTTCTCTCCTAGCCCTGGCTTCAAGACCAGATGGGTCAATCTCCCTGATTCTGAAGGACTAATACACTCCCTAGCTTCTTTCTGACACTGATCACACCATGGAAGGCCTCTGTTCCCTATTCCAACCAATGTCTGAACTGCAAGAGCCCAGGTATAAAGAGAAACCACAAGAGATACCCCTAATTCCTGTCTGATGGGCAAGAATGGTGGCTAACCGCTGACTCGGCTAATATCCTGTGACTCCTGGGCCGCCTCACCCTGTCCAGGTCTGGGTGGACTAAGGCCACGTAGTCATTGCAGGTGGTGACATTGCCCAGGGCCGAGAGCCGCTCCTCCACCCGCCGGATCTGCACTGAGTCTGGGAGGCAGTTGCGAATGTGTTGCAGCTCCTGGTCGGTGGCGTTGCTGGGCACCAGGAGACCATGCCTGTTCCCTGGGGAGACCCAAATTAGGGAAGGTGGGACAAGGACGGACCATGAATACACAAGATGCCTGCTGAGCCCTGGGGGCTGGGGATACAATCCAGCCCAATTAGCTTCCCCAGCAAAGCTTCAGACCCAGACCCCAGTCCTCCAAACCACTGATCCATACAACACCCAGGGGACCAGGAGTCCCACTGGGCAGGCCAGAGATGACCTAGGAGTTTGTCCCAACACATCCTGCCCAATTCGCCATCATCAGCCAGGAGGAACCAGGACTAACAGGAAGCGCTCTTGGGCATTAGTTGCATTTTAAGAAACTGAAGTAACATTCCACACCTACCAGAATGGCTAAATTTTTTAAAAGAATGTCAATACCAAGTGTTGGCAAAGATATATGGAGCAACCAATAGGAGTATAAACTGGGCAACCACTTCAGATAATTATGTGGCATCATCTACTACATTGAATACCCAGCCATTCCTCTCCTAGGTATTATATATCCAATAGAAATACATACATTTGTTCACTAAGAAACATAGCAGCAATACTCATACCAAACTGAAAACTACCCAAATACCCACTATCAAGAGAATGAATGAATACACCGTGGTATACCTACACAAAACACAGTACACGGCAACATGAATGAACCACAGTTATCTTGTGACAACAATGACTAAACCTCTGCCTAACTCTGCAAGGTCACAACTCTGAACTTCTCAACTATAAGTTTCTCCCATCATAAAAAAAAAATCCACCAAAGATCAGGTTAAGATCTCCCTTGTTACCTAAGAACTAGCTTCAAGTCCAAAGGTCATGGTTACGGATAAGAATGTTCGGCCTGAATAAGAAAATACTCAAGAGTCCAAAATCATCAGGCTTATGAATAAAAATAAAGGAACAAACTCCTATTTGAGCAAAACTAGAAAGAAGGGGAGGCAGTAAAGGCAGTCAGATCCAGCTCAAAGAAAAGACAAATGGCCAGAGTCAACCGTGCTGAGGGCTATAGGGGCACATGGTAAAAGGAACTGAAGATTAAAATGGGTAACTGAACAGTACACCCCAGAATCTTAGCTTGTCATTATTATTATTATTTTTTTTTTTTGGTGGTACACAGGCCTCTCACTGTTGTGGCCTCTCCCGTTGCGGAGCACAGGCTCTGGACGCACAGGCTCAGCGGCCATGGCTCACGGGCCCAGCCGCTCCGCGGCATGTGGGATCTTCCCGGGCCGGGGTACGAACCCGTGTCCCCTGCATCGGCAGGCGGACTCTCAACCACTGCGCCACCAGGGAAGCCCAGCTTGTCATTTTTTAGAGGCAGAAACAGACGCTCCGAAAGTGGAAGCAATTTGCCCAGAGTCAGTGGTCGGGGAGAGATGACAATCCAATCTTCCCTCACACCAGGTGTGGAACTGGGCGAGTCACTTGGGTTCTTTGAGTCTCAGCTTCCTCATCAGTCAAATTAGGCCAATAATTCCGACCTCCCAGGGTCTTCGTGAACAAGGACTGAAACAAGGGTAAAAGTGAAAGCCCTTAATGTTATTTGTGATTACAATGATCCAGAAGCCTTTGCCAGAGGTTGTCCCTGATCTGTTGACACTTAGGGTCCAGCACAGGCCTGAGAGATTCTGTAGTCCCTGGAAATAATGGATGAAAGCCCAGGAATCGCTGGGTCACCCGGGGTCCCTTCTAGGGGTATAATTAAAGGCGCTGGGAGGCTCCCTTTCCTCCCTCGGCGACTTCCAGCGTGCTTACCCACACACATGCGCCCGATGATGCGGCAGCCGGCGATGGAGGCGTGCACCACAGGGATGGTATCAGCAAGCTCACCCTCGAACACACTGCAGGGACAAGGACTCGGTGGTCACGGGGCTGGGGGGCCTGAACCCTCCCTCTGCCCGAGCCCCAGACTCCCAAGTACCCCTCCCAGCCACCCACCCACACACTGCCCACGGGCCCCGGGCTCCCGCCGCACCTGTAGAAGTTCTCCGACCCTCCGATGGCCACCAGGCAGTAGGTGTTGGTAAGTTTAGCAAAGCAGCCGATCTCACAGTTGTTCTCGAACGACGCTCGGACCGCCATGAGGCCTAGGGGCTGCGGGACAGGGAGCTCAGGGCCGGCGGATCCTCTCCCGGAACAGGGCGCCCCGGCTTCGACCCTGGGTCCGGGTCCGGGTCCCGCGGCCTCCGCGCCTCAGGCCCCGCCGCAACCCCGCCCCTCTCGGCCCCCAGCCCTCGGGGCCCGCCCACCTAGCCCCTCCAAACACGACAGCCCCGAATCCTTCGGCCCCCAACCCTCACGACCCAGGGCGTCCCGAGCTAACCCTGCCGGTGTCTCGCCACAACCGCTCACCACGTAAACGAAACCTCCGCACGCGCAAGAAGCCTCCTCGGCCCTCGGTAGGTTTCCGTTTCCGCCTCCTCCCTGGGAGACTTCCGAGAGAACGCGGCGCACGCTGCCACGCATGCGACCACTCTAGCGCCAGCCTCTGGGAGCACTCTATGGCTGCAAGTGGTCCTGTCTCTACCCCGCCTGGCCCCGCCTCCAGCAGGCTCGCATTCATTCATTTATTCATTCAGTCAGGAGCTTTGTAGGAGATAATATCGACCCAGACCTGTGCTGGTTGGATGTGAGGCATCAGAATGGAGGAGCCAGGGATGTCTCGCAGAAGATGGGTTGATGATGGAGTTATATCTTAGTTCCCCCACCAGGCATCGAACCCGCGCCTCCTGCATTGGAAGCGGGAAGTCTTAACCACTGGACCGTCAGGGAAGTCCCAGACGGAGTTATACCTTGAAGTAAAGCCCGAGGAGGAAGAGCAGGTGTGGGAGAGGTGAGGGACAGAGTGAGGTGTCGGACAGATGCCCAGGCCGGATCTGGAGCCCAGGGGAGACTGAAGGGCTGAGATGTGGAGCTGAAGCCTGGGGTGGATGAAGTCACCCACGGAGAAGGTGTCCATCACGGAGAATTAAGACCACGACAGAGACTGGAGAAGGAGGCGCGGCCAGAGGATGAAAGGAAACCATGCTGAAGAAGGTATTGGAGAGGAGAGGATGGACAAAGCCGGGTGTCAGGGAGGGTCCAGAGTGGGCAAGGGTGTAGGGGCTGATGGGCAACCACTTTCTGCCTCCCTCCCCCACCCCCGACCCCGCCCCGCCCGCAGATGGTGGCAGTCAAGAGACCTGCTCTGGTGGACGGATGAACTTGGCCCCCATTTTGTACAAAAGCCCCTGGGTCTCGCAGAATGTCACTCTCAGAGAGGACAGAGGGAAGCTTGGAGCCCCTTTCCTCCCCACCCCCCAGCCCTCCTGCAGCCGTCCACTCTCCTTCAAGGACCTCTCCATAGTTTGCCTGAATGGTGCCCTTCCCCTGTCCCCAACCTGCAGTTTCATAACTCTGCCTTCTCCAGGATACACCAGGCTGCTGCTGGGTCATAGCATGTCTGCTTTTATTGATTTGTATCACGTATACTGTCCCAGGCAGGTCGCAAGCTCAGGAAAAGGACCTACATCTGACAGAGCCTATACTTCTAGGGACACTCAGCAAAATGAGGCTGGTATGTGTGTGTGTGTGTATCCACGTCCTCTCCATCCTCCCAGATTCATCTCAGACCCACTCATTCAGTCCTCTCCATGGTCTCTCTTCAGCTGGTTCCCTCTACCAGGAATTCCTCTAACCCTCGCCTCCATCTATCCAAGTCCTTCCCACCCTTCAAGGCTTGGCTCAAAGGCTGCCTCCTCTAAGAAACTTTTCTCACCACTCCATCATCACCACCACTTGCTGGCCTTCATTCTCTACCACCTTCTGTCACTGGTTAGCCTTTAATTAGATACACCAGTCGTTTATGCATTGAATCCTTGTCTCCCAGGGACTGAGTCTGATTCATTTCTCAACCCTATGGCATGTCCAGCACAGGACTGGGTACACAGCTTAGGTACAAAAAGATACTGGTTGGTGCATGCATGCCTCTGTGTGTGTGTGTGTGTGTGTGTGTGGTTGTGTGCATATTTATGGTCTGTGGATCCTAAGGCGTCTACGGTGTGCACCGAATGTAACCATTCATTTACCCAAATGACATTTATTGAGTACCTATAACTAGAATCCTGAGTGTTTTGGTTTATCACATGGACTGCATCTGTGGGTGTAGTTTGTGGGTGTGAAACCTGTCAGTGTGCAGTGTATATTGTGCAGGCATTTGGAGCATCTCTGTTATTATGTGGATTTTGTGCACACGGGGACATGGGAACTGTTGATATTTTGTGTCCTGTCTGTGCAAAAACACGATCTTAAGAAATTAAGAGTCAGAGACACAGATTTGAGCCCCTGTCACTTACTCGGACCTGATTCCAAGCAAGTCATCAAACTCGCTGGGTCCCAGCTTCTAAATTTATATTATAAGGAAGATAATATCTATGATCCTAGAACTGTACACCTACTAGAGCTCTATCTCGTAGGGTATTGTGAGGATGAAGGATGAGAAGTAACTGGTGAGAAGGGCTCAGCACAGTGACAAATGGCAGGTGCCCAGTAACCGTGGGTTCCATTTCCCCACATGTGTGCATGTACGTGTGTGAGCAAGAATCCCAAGCCCAAGGAGTGTCTAACCTGGGCCTCTAGACTCCCTCTCCTCCCTATAAGGCCCCTGCTCGAGCTCCCACCCCAGAGTCTGGGACCTGAGCCAATCTAGAGTCACAGTGGATGGAGGACGGACATGTCCTTTCTGGGAGCAGGACTACAACTGAAAGCGGCTTTGGAGCAGCTTGGACTTGGACTTGTTGTACTGAATAATGAGGTCCAGTTTGCTGTGGCCCAGGGTTAGCCATTTCTCATCCCCAGACAGGCCACTGCTACTGCCATTGCGCTGGCCACCTGTGGGGCCCCTGGGGAGGCCAGGCTCAGGTCCCTGCCTGGTGCCCTGTAACTGATGATACTTGGTGATGAGGTCCAGCTGGCTGTGGCCCAGAGTCAGCCGCTTCTCATCCCCAGAGTCCACTCCAGGCTTTCTGCCAGGGCTCGGTCTGGGGAGATCATTGGACCCAGGCCCCTCACCCCGGAATGGGCCAAACTTCATGATGAGGTCCAGCTGGCTGTGTCCCAGGGTCTGCCGTTGTTCTTCTTTACCCTGCTCGCCAGGCCTGGCCAAGGAGTTGGCTTCAGGGGGCACTCTGGAGCCCCCAGCCTTGGGGGACTGTACCTGGAGGTCCAGTTGGCCATGGCTGTGGTTTGGGGACAGCCTCTTGTCCTCTGGGGTCCGATTGCCAGGCCTGGGGGAACCTGACTCAGGGGGACCCCTGGCATCCTGGGCCTGGGGCAGGAGATCCAGCTGGTTGTATCTCTGATTTGAGGCCAACCTCCTGTCCTCTGGGGCCTGCTCACTAGGCCAAAGGGAGCCTGAGATGGGGGTCACCCCAGAATCAGGGCCCCCTGCTTCTCGTGCCCTGGGGAAGGGGACGAGGAGATCCAGCTGGCCATGGCTCTGACTCAGAGACACCTTATTCTCCTCCACTGCCTCCAGGGCTGTGCCGGGTACCCAGCGGCCTCGTGGGGGGCTAGGCTCCTGGCTTCCTGTGACCCCATTCTCTGGGAGCCGGGACAGAGCTGAGACGCCCCAGGGAAAGGAGAGGAGGGGGCGAGGGTGAGCAAGCAGAGGTGACCCCCCTCCCAGGGTCACAGGGCTGGTGCTATTGGGGTTGAGGGCAGGGGAGGACTGGGACCAGGGGGACGCCCCCAGCTTGCTCAGGTTGGCCCTGTAGGGCCCAAGCAGGGGGCCGTGGTTAGGGTCTGAGAGCTGGCACTGCAGGGAGGGCTGGCCATTGGCCTCACAGCGGGCAGGGCCCGGGGAGGAGGACCCCATAGCCATGTCACTGCAGCCGCCGCCTCTTGGCTGAGCTGGGTAGGAGGAGTGACCCATGCGAGGTGAGCACTTGATGCTGCTGAGGCTGGTGCTGGAGCACGACAAGGACGTGGTGCTGGGGATGCTGGGCCCGAAGGACCGGGCCACTGGGGGAGGGCACGGCACCCTGGGAGACAGGGGATCTTCACCTCCGCAGAAGCCCTCCACGGGCCGGGACTCGGCATAAAGACAGCGGAACTCCCGGTCAAAGTCTTCCACGATGCGGCCCCTCAGCTGCAGCACCATGCTCGTGTGGGCCTGGCTGCAAAGCCAGGTGAAGCTGGGGGCAGAGGGTCAGGGTCAGGAGGCAAAGTGCAGGACCTTGGGGCCAGGCAGGAGTCACAAACAGGGGAGCAAGATAAAACCACCAGCACCCCTAGGGCCCAAGTGAGGGGCAGAGCTCTGACTCCAGAGTCTGTTCTAGCCCTGGCTCAGCTTAGTGGACTTCGGCATGTGGTTTCACATCTCAGCCTCAACTTCCCCATCTGTAAAATGGACCAAGGGCCAGGTTCCCTGAAGTCCCTCCAATTCCGAGGTGCAAGAGTTATTTTCTATGCCAAGGGCATTAAAGTAGTCCTTCCACAGAGTGAGCTCCTCCAGGGCCCAGCCCAGGGCTGTCTTGCTCCCCACACTGGCCCCTGGGCCCTGCACCATGCCTGCCACATGGCGGCTGCTCAGTTCATGGTGGAAGCGATGGATGAAGAAAGGAAAGTTCAAAGCTGCCAGGTCCCAGGCACCCTCGCAAGCCGGTGGCTCAGCCCCAGGCACCCTCCCCGCCATCCACTTGCTCACCTGTAGCTGCCTGCCACCACCTGCTCACCGTCAATGATGGCGAACTTCTCCAGGGCCTGCCCCGTGAAGCGGCGGCCTGCCTTGCTGCAGTATGTGTTCCCACACGTGCTCCGCACACGCATGTTCTGGGCCAAGGAGGGAGGGAGGTTGGGAATCACCTTTAGAGGACAGGGCTCAAGCCATGTCTAAATCCCCTGGGGTCTCTGACCCAAAATAGCTATAGGAGAGCCCGGCCTCCCACTCCCATTGACCCCCCATGCTCACGAACCACCCGACTGACTCTCCTGCCCTCCCTGACTCCACACCCCAGTTCCTGCCCCCGTCCCTTGCTGACCCGTAGGTGCCCTCCATTGAGGTCCATCTTGTAGCACATCTCCAGGAAGTGCCTCAGGTGTTCCTCGGCCAGAAGCAGGTAGACGGGGACACCACGCCAGCCCGAGGCCTCCATGAGGTCACACAGAAGCTCCATGTCGGTGAAGATGTCCATTACCACAGCCACCACCTGGCGGGGGGGTGGGGGGGGGAGCTCAGCCCTGCCCGGGGCACTGCCGAGGCCAGGGGTAGAGGCTAGATCCCCGGAGACAGCACTGGACTGAAAAGCAGGAGGCCAGAGCCCATGAGAACACCTGAACTGGGAGGGCTTTTAGTGGTGACCCAGCCTGGGGGTTCCTGACTTGGAAGCTGGGGGGTTTCACTGTCTTGAAGCCCAGAAGGCTGTTTGAAAGTTTTTGTGTGCATTTTTCTAAGGACGGTTTGTTTATCTGTCATCTGATTCTCAAAGAGGTCTGTGGATCAGCTGTACCAGTCTAAAGGTCTACTCTACAGATGGGAAGACTGAGGCCCAGAGGGGGAAAGAGTCAGAAGCAAAACCCAGACCCCACTTCCCAGGCTAGCACCTCACACTCCCCCCACTAGCTCAAGCTGTAGCTCTGGCTGTCTGTCTGAGGCTCCCCTCTCACGGATCAGAGCTGCAGGCCAGTTACTGGGGTCTTCAGTGCCCTTTGCTAGACCCACCTGTTTCCCTGAGAAGCTGCAGAGATCTGCTGTGACCTCTTACAACTGGGACCAAGTTTTCTGCTCGGTGGAGAGGCGGGGCTTGCAATATCTGCCAAGAGAACCTCCTCTCCCAGTCCAGGCTGAGAGGCAGGTGCGGAGCAAAGCACTCCAGCTCTGGAGCCAGACAGAGCTGGGTTCGAACCTGCACTCTGCTACTTCCTAGTGCTATGACCTTAGACGAATTCCTTCACCCCTGGGAGCCTCAACTTCCTCATCTGCTAAATGGAGATAGTGATAGCTACCTCTCAAGAGTTATGGGGAATTTAATGTGAAAATACTCAACACACAACAGAAGCTCAGTAAATGTTCCTCTCCTGCTGCCTCCTTAACAAACAAAGCCATTGGGCCACAGGGGGAGGAAGCACTTCCCAAGATCATTCTGAGAGTCAGTGACAGCCCAGAGTGGAAGCTTGGCTCCTGACCCAGAGGTGGAGGGTCTAGACGGGAGGATGAGAAACCAAAGCATTGAGGGATGCCCTAGTCCATGGCACAGGCCTGGCCACAGGTGAGGGGAACAGGACAAGCAAGAAAGATCAAAGGGCAGGGGTGATGACAGCAGCCATCTCACTAATAACCCCATTCCCTGTGCCAGTCGGGTCTGGCCCTCCCCTGCCTGGGACATAGGTAGACTTGCCAGGGAGGCTCTGGAGGTACCAGCAGGATGCCAGCATCCTGGCTCCTAACATCTGCAGCAGGTACCCTCAGGGCTGCTCCCCTAGCAAAAGCACTGAGTCTAAGCCACCCCAAACTCTGCCTAGGGTCATCTGATCCATCTCCCTGCCTCCTGAGTCAGAGGCCAGGCCTCCAGGAGTGAGGCTGTGCTAGTCTGTAGCTGAAGGCTTCCCAGGTACCAACACCCCACCTGCTCTGCCGCTTCCCTTTCTCCTGAGCCCTGCTCCCCATCCTTGAGCCCAGCAGCTTCCGCTCCTCTTTCCTTTGGGTGCAGAGCTAAAAGCCCAGCCCTCAAGGCCATGCTGAGGCCCAGGCACCAGTGCCCCTTCCCCTGCTTCAGGCCAGTGGAGATACAGTGCACAAAGTGAGGTGCGGTTGGGACCATTTGTCAGGAGGCAGGGCTGTGCCTGGGGCCCGGGGCCTGAGTCTAGAGCCCTTTCCCTCTCCCTGAGCCCCGGGTTCCATTTCACCAACTGACTGGAACTCCTGAGTAAGTCCCAGTCCCTTTCTGGCCTCAGTTTCCTCCTCTGTAACTCAAGGGGGTGGCTCAGATGCTCACCAAGGTTGGGGTTCTTAGTTTGGGGATCACAGACCTTTTCGAGAATCTGATGAAGGCCATAGGCCCTCTCCCCCAAAAGAGAGAGGATCCCCCTCTGCAATGAACACCACTTTGCACGCGTTTTCAGGGTGTTTGTGGAGTCCCTGAGACCCATCCCCTGTTCTAAGCGTGTTCATAATGTCCTCGAGTGCCAAGAGGTTACCAAGGTAAATAAAACACGCCCACACTCTAGGAGCTTGTGATGTGATAGGGGGCAGAGGTTCTCGTCCCAATGCTGCCCCCAAGCTGCTGTGTGGCCACACTTCCCCTCCCTGGGCCTCAGTTTCCACATCTGTGAAATGAATGTCTGAAGAGACGAGGCCCTTACCGTGCGGGCCTGGCTGAAGAGGAAATGCAGAAGGTCCTTGATGCTCTTGGCTTTGTTCCGCTGGAAGTGGATCACAGCCTGCGTGGGCCTGAAGCCCGTGGCCCGTGGCACCTCGGGCCAGCCCAAGTCCAGGTCCGGGGGGTCTACGTCGGAGGCCAGGGGGAAGTAAGTGCCGGAGGTGACTTCGGAGAGCAGGCTGAGGGGGTCAGGCCCGGCAGCCCCTGGCCCCACGGCCTCGCCTAGCTCAGAGCCCCCGCGCGCATGGCTGGTCATGTAGTCCACATCCAGAGGGCTCAGGAAGGGCAGCTCCCGCTCCTCGGAGAGGACCCGCAGGTAGGCAGCCTCTCCCCGCTCCAGGAGGGCATCGGCCGCCAGCCGGGCTGCCTCGCTGTGCTGGAGCACCCGCGATGAGCTCTCCCGCCACCGCTGCTGCTTCAGCTCCTCCACCCGGCACCGCAGGGGCCCCGCCATGCCCTGAGCTCCCAGCGCCTCCGAACACGCCTGCCCACCGGCTACCCTCACCCTCCAGCAGGCTCCATGGCCTGCACCCCGGGCTGGCCGCAGCAGGAAGAAGATACCAGCAGAAACTGCCTCCCACCTGCCTGCCCTTTGTCAGAGCCACGCTCCACCCCGTTGCCCCCGGCCTCGGCCTCGGGAACCTGTTGGGTCAGCCTTACATGTCCGCCTGCTGTTGGGACCCGCCCGCCCGCCGCCCGGGGAAAGGGAAGGTCCTTACTCAGCACACACTCCCTCCGCCACCCCAGCGTCACCTGCTGCATCCCCACCAGGCTCCCAGCAAGTTTCCTCCAAACCCTGCCCTTCCGGAGTCCCAGTGAAAAATGCTGTCCCACCCCTGAAAAATTCTGTTCCCGATGTCTGCGTTTCCACCACGCTCAGCTCTGGGGAAGCTCTTGACCTGGTGGCGCCAGACCCCAGCCTTTCTCCCCTCCTCGGGGGCTGAGTATTAAATGGTTAGTGAGAAAGTTGGTTGAGAGGATCGGGGGACACACTGCATGGTCTGGAGGCAAACAGCAGGCCAGTTTCCGTTCTCTGCCCCCATCAAGGGCCTTAGTCCCGGAGTCCTCAGGAGCAGGGTGAGGCTTTGCGCTGGAGAAGGGGGCTCAGCAGATGGCAGCTAGCTGGGAAGGCAGGCCGGGCAGAAGTGGTCACAAGGGTGCCAGCCCCACCTTTCTGTGGAGGGACGAGGTCCCATGAGGGTGGCCGGGACAGCAGAAGACCTAATGCCATGTCTCAACGACCCCATTTAGTACTGGCTGCACTTGCTTTAACTGATCTGTGATCATGTCCAGATCAGACACAGGTTCCTCTATGCCCACAAAGCTTCACTTGGGGCCCAATGCATGCACAGCGGGGCTGGTGCTGGCGAGGGGATTTAGGGGCTCCCTGCGTCAAGCTGGGCCCTGGGACTAAAGACGAATGGGGCTTTGTCTCTGAGGATCCTAGAGGGGCCCAGGAGGGGCAGGGGCAGAGATCAGAGCCCCGGGTACTCTAAGGAGGCCCTTCCCTGGGCGTGGGGAGGCTGCGTGAGGGGCAGGGGGAGGAGTAAGCGGAGCCAGATTGTGGGAGGGTAACAAGCCACGGGGGTAGCCGAGGTGGCAGGGCCTTACCTCTGGATTTGTTTAGGGGGAGAACAGGGCCATATCTGGGTCAGAGAAGCACTCCTGGGAGGGGAGGAGTCATGTATCTGTGTTGCTGAGTTCCTGTGTTTATCCCTCAGTGTGTATATGTCTACCTGACAGTACATATTTTTGGATCTTTTAAAAAATTATTTTTAATTAACATAAAGTTTACCATCTTAACCATTTTTAACTGTGCAGTTCAGTGGTATTAAGTACACTCATATTGCTGTGCAACCGTCACCACCATCCATCTCCAGAACTTTTTCATCTTTCCCAACTGAAACTCTGTACCTATGAAAGGCTAAGTACCCTCCTCACCCCCTGATAGCCACCACTGTACTTTCTGAGTGTGAATTTGACTACTCTGGGTACCTCATGTAAGTGGAATCATACAGTCTTTGTCTTTTTTGTGACTGGCATATTTCACCTAGCATACAGGTTCACTCATGTTGAAGCATGTGACAGGATTTCCCTCCTTTTTAAGGCTGAATAATATTCCATTGTGTGTATATACCACATTGTCTATCCATTCACCCACTGATAGTCACTTGGATTGTTTCCACCTTTTGGCTATTGTGAATAATACTGCCTGAACATGGGTGTACAAAGTTGGCTCTGTATTTTTTAATATTTCCCTCCATGCCCACATTTGTATTAGATTCCACTTTTTTAAGTAAAAAAAACACTGAATATTGACAATTTCACGTGGCTCAACTCAGCCTAGACAGGAACACCTCAGAGATATTATGGGTTCAGTTCCAGACCACCGCAATAAAGCAAATATTGATATCTCAGTAAAGTGAATCACACAATTTTTTTGGTTTCCTAGTGCATACAGAAGTTACGTTTACACTATACTAGAGTCTATTAAGTGTGCAATAGAACTATGTCTAAAAAAACAATGTACATACCATAATGAAAAAATACTTTATTGCTAAAAAATGCTAGCCATCATCTGAGAACTCAGGGTTGCTACAAACCTTCAGTTGGTAAAAAAAAAAAAAAAAAAAAAAAAAATGCAGTATCTGCAAAGCACTGTATAGTGAAGTACAATAAAATGTATGCCTGTACACTATACCTATGCATTACTATACACCTGGGCATGTGTGTACATTACACACTGTCTATTTGTGACGTTTCTGTGTCTGCTTGGCTGTCTTTAAGTATCTAGCTGCACATCAGTGTATATTTACCTGCATGTGCATCTGTGTATGTTCTCGTGTATGTGTCTGGGTGCATATCTGTGTGCATGAATGTCTGCGCGGCAGGGGTGGTCTTTGACCCTAACGTTGGACTGTGGTACGAAGTGTCTGTACAAGGGAGCTCAGCTGAGAGGGGCAAGGATGGGAAGACTGAGTTGAAAAGGGCTCCAAGGGATCCCGGATACCCTGATAATAAAAGCGTATAAATCAAATGAAATCCCCCAGGGCTGCAGGACTGTCCACCCGTCCTATGGGCTGAGTGGGTAAAGGGCAATGGGAGGGCAGACAAGTATATCCTAGCCTTGGGGCTGAGTCTAGGGATGGGGACCCAGGGTAACGAGAGCCATACAGATAGCTAAGCCCAGACCCTGGATGCAGTGGGTCGGGCATAGCCCCCTTAATAACTGTTATTAAGAGGAAGAAAATTATTTTCCTGTCCAGGGGGTGTGTCAGGCGCCTGCCTGGCATCATTCTGCTATCCTAGGGGCCATTTAGCCTTGTCTGTTCTTTCTTAGAAGCTGAGTGGCACCTGGGCAGGTGAATGACGTGTGGAGCTGGTGGGAGCAGAGGCTGGGCTGCAGCCCTTCAGTTGCAGGCTGCTCTGATGCCAACACTGCCACACACCTTTACTGTGGCACCTCTGGGTCAGGGGAGACAGGATTCCTGGGAGGAGCAGCCAGGGCTAGTAGGGGCGCCAGAGTGTGCCTAAATCCCTTGAATGAAGGCAAAGTGACCTAAGAGCCTGACACAGGCACAAGTCGTGGGGATTCCCAGAGACTGGCTCGAGCTGGGTATTAAAGGATGAGACAGGTTTTGAGACGTGCAGGGTGGAGGGCTGGGCGTTCCAGGCTGGAGGGGCAGGGGCCTGCCTCCTGAAGGTGTTGCAAGCAGCAGTGCAGGGAAAGGGCTGCCGGAAAGGCCGGCTGGAGCCACACCCTGAAGAGGGCCTTGCTGAGGCCGAGCGGTTGGCAAGATCCGTCGAGCGGTATTTTAGGATAACTTAGGAAGCAGGCCCCCGGGGGCAGAGTGGCCCAAAGCAGGAGTCCCAGAAACAGCCCAGATGGTGTGGTTGGCTGTTCTTGAGCGCCACACAGGCCTTCAGGAGGCCACACTGGCTCTGGAACTTCATGGGTGAGCCAAACAATCACAACTCTGAGTCACGGTGGCGTAATCTGTAAAATGGGACCAACACCATCTCCTTCACCAGGTGGTTGTGAGGAACAAGTGGACTACTCTGTGTCAAGTGCCTGACTGAGAGGACGAGGAGCTCAGTACATGCTGAATTTAGAGCTTCTCCAGCCATGAAGGGGCAGGGGCTCAGTGACGGCCTGACGGCAAACGAAGCAGCACCACGGAAGCTCCTTCGGGTCCGTCTCCGGCCTCTTCCAGACCAAAGGCCAGCCCTGAAGGTGAACATGGCCCTGGGCCATGTCAGGGGAGTGTGGCTCTGAGGTCTGGCCTCTCATCCCAGCTCCCAGGAGTCAAGGTCCTCTCTCCACTCTGCATACACAGACGAGCACTGGGCAAGTACGATCACAAGGAATAAGGATTTTGGCATTCTGCTTTGGAAAGGTGACTGTGTCTGGGTCTACACTGTAACACTGTAACGATGGGGTCTCACCCTGTCCCCCACGTCCTTCCCTCCACCCCCTCTACCCATCCGTCCACCGTATTCCATCCCACAGTGGGAGACCTGTCCCCACTCCCCATGTTTCCATAAGGGGAGAGAATTCCCACTCCACTCTCCTGGAGGGGAAGGGTGAGAGGACCACTCCCTAAATCCTCACAGGCTTCATCCTCCCCAGAGGAGGGGAATGGCTTAGCTGATTAGTGGCTTAGGGAAGGAGCTGAGCTCAAATATTTCTGGGTTTCTCTCTCTCTCTCTCTCTCTCTCTCTCTCTCTCTCACTCTTGGTTCTGCTGTAGGCAGAAGTAGCATATTCTCCATTGATCTACACTGTAAAATTCCACAGGAGGTTCTGTCCCTGCCAGGGAGAGAGGTCTGCCCCTTTTTTGGGGGCGGGGGGCGTGATGTTTATTTGGGGGAGGATATTATTAAGTCCATTTGGCCCAAAAGCAAAAGCTACATTCTCCAATCCGCTTTATCAGAAATACTGGTAAAGCCCCCATTTTGATGTCCATGTGTCTGTCTCTTATTTTTCAGTTCATTCTGGACTTGGGAGGGGAAGAAGACATATTAGCCATTGATCTCTTAAGCCCCCAACATTATTGATCCAGCCACGTCTCCCTCCCCATCCCCTCTCCCTCTGCCCATTCAGTCCACCCAACATATATCTAATGCTTACTGTAGGCCAGCACTGTGGTCCCAAAGATGAGTAAGACTTAGTCTGTGCCCTGGAGGAACTCAGTTTAGTGGGGAAGGCAGACTCAGAAATAATTATAAGCCACAGAATAAGCCGAGGTATAAACCAGTTGCTTGGGGTTTAGAGCTCATGAGTCATTCTGGAAGCTTAGAGGAACCATGTTCCACCCTCCACCCCCAATTAGAGTACAGCCCTGTTGTAGGCTCTTTCTCAGATGGTGACTGGGAGGTGAAGGAACTGTTTCTGGCCACAGGCAGAGAGAAGAAGAGGGAAGAAGCAAGCCGCACAGGTCAGTGATTCTGGTTCCCGACTGTGAAGACTTGAGTGAGCCTCTCAAGGCTTCGGCCTCCCATCTGTAGAGCAAGAGGCTGGAGGTCTCCAAGTCCCTTCTAGTGCTCACATTGTGTTCTATCACTTTTTGATGTAACGGGTCAGTGCTTGAAGATTCCCTTCCCGGAAATCCCCGGCCAGGATCTCCAGGACCTTTTCTCGCCTCGTCAGAGGGATGGAGGCCCTTGACTTGGGCAGGGTCTGGGCCCTTGGGCTCAGCAGCGTGGCTTGAGGGAAGTCCCCTGGAAGCCATAGAAAACTTGTGAGGGGTGGTTATCACCAGGGCGGAGTGAGGGGGTAGAAGATCATGGCCAGGGGCCTGAGGTCTGGCCTATCCTCCCTAAGGCCAAGTCCATGGTGTCAGTGGTCAGGGCACAGTGGGATGCAGTGGGAGAAGGCTGAAGGGGGCAGAACCAGGGTAGCAAGTAAAGGGCTGCTCCCAAGGGAAGAGTTCACTTTGGGACTGTCGGGTTCTTGGCCCACAAACTGCCCACTCCCCTTCCTTCCCCACCTCACCCCAAGCGCTGATAAACTCTAGGTTCCCCGGGCATGGAGACCAGTGTGAGCTCCCTTCCCTCTGGGCCCTCACCTCAGAAATCACTTGCCCCCAACCTGTCCTCCAATCTCTGGTCTCAGGAAAGGCTTCCCTCCTCCCCTCCAAAGCCAGGCCCTTGTTCTCCAGACCAGGCTTCCACTTCCAGAGGGATCTAACCCTAATTCCTCACGTTTGAGAGACGCTTCCTACTCCACTCATTGTTTTACACTTAATCAGACTCCTCCGCACCCCCATGCACATCTTCAGTTCTTTCCTGTGCTGAAAACACCTGCTCTCCTATCTCCTGCCCGATTCTTCTTCGTTTCTTCTCATCTAGGCACCTCCCAAGATACCACAACTGTTGCCATAACCTGCTCTCAAAAGTCTTGTTCTTGGGGCTTCCCTGGTGGCGCAGTGGTTGAGAGTCCGCCTGCCGATGCAGGGTACACGGGTTCGTGGCCCGGTCCGGGAGGATCCCACTTGCCGCGGAGCGGCTGGGCCCGTGAGCATGGCCGCTGAGCCTGCGCGTCCGGAGCCTGTGGTTCGCAACGGGAGAGGCACAACAGTGAGAGGCCCACGTACCGCAAAAAAAAAAAAACAAAAACGTCTTGTTCTTGGAAGAATCTAAAGCCCTTAAGCTCCACCCACTTACCCCCGGTCCTAAGCTCTGCAGCACACAGCCTTAAGAGCCTCCTCCTCCTGGAAGGGTCCACCCACACCGCCCACGCCTGGCTTTGTGATTCTGCCTCCTACGCTGGTTCCTAATCTCTTCCTACCCCGTCCCCACCCTCCCCCGGTGGATGCTTTCTCCCACGCCCACCCCACTCCCTTTTCTACCCTCCACATTTCATCTCTGGGAACTCATCCAGTTTCATGACTTCAAGTGTCCCTTCTATACCCAAGACAGGGCCAAAGTCCTTGGCCCCGAGGTCATCATCATCCACCAAGGTCCAGGCCTGCCCTATGCCCTTGCCCTCCCTGATGCATCTTCCGTCAGACCAGCTCCCCATAGACACAACCAACATGCACCAAAGAGGTGGGGTGGGGCTTGAAGACATGAGACTGGTCAGCTTCGCTATGTAAGTGGTTTCTTGCACCGGTAAGTGGTTTCTCCTCAGTGGACCTGCTTCCCTAGTGCATCATGGGGGCAATAATCCCTGCCCCATCTCATAGGATAATGTAATTAGCACCCGAAAAAAACCACAATGCAAAGAAGATTCTTCTTTTCACGCTCCTGTCTTCTGCTAGACATCACCATCTCCCTGCTTCCAGGAGAGCCCTGAACAGCTTTCTTCAGGCTTCAGGTTCAGTGAGGCATCCAGTCCTGACGATTTTATCCCCTGCAATGCCTCTGGGGTTTGAACTTCCTCTGAATTTCTACAATCGCTCCCAGGCCTTCAAGCCTAGATGGCTAGAATCCTTCCTGACTGCACCCATCCACCCTGCACGCCGCTGTGCACCTGCACTCCCATCAGGTCACAGTCCCTGCCACATGCAGCGTTACCCAGGCTTCCCTGAGCCGTGGCCCCATCTGGATCTCGGCAACCTTTTCTTCCCTGGCAACCGACTCAGCTGCTCCACTCGAGTCTGAAGTTTCCTGCTCCGTGCCGCGGATCCTCACTTCCTATTTTTCTTTCCAGCTACCTAAACCTTGCCCATCCTTTATGTTCCAACACCTCGAAGGCTTTTCTGAACCTTGAACCTGAACTCCCTTGTTCTGACTTTTCCTGTTAGTATGTGTATGCGCCCACAGAAGCCCACATGGCTGGAATACTGCTTTAGTTTTCCTTTTACTTTTTTTTTGTGTGTGTGGTACGCGGGCCTCTCACTGTTGTGGCCTCTCCCGTTGCAGAGCACAGGCTCCGGACGCGCAGGCTCAGCGGCCACGGCTCACGGGCCCAGCCGCTCCGTGGCATGTGGGATCTTCCCGGACCGGGGCACGAACCCGTGTCCCCTGCATCGGCAGGCGGACTCTCAACCATTGTGCCACCAGGGAAGCCCCTCCTTTTACTTTTTAATGTAGCACAACTGACTCTTTCCCCATCTAGTACTCCTTTTCTAGAACTAAAAGCATTGGACTTGGGTGTCAGAACCGCCTGAGTCCGCATGCAAGGTAAATCTGGGCTTCCCTGAGCTTCAGTCCCCCTCAGCAGTAACAAGAACTTATTAATAACACTTACCTCACAGAACTGTCACTGAGGATTAAATGAGATACTAACTGAAAACGCCAAGCAGCATCTGGCGCAGAACAGAAACACAAAAAACACTGGCTGAAGTGTAGCCTGGGCTTTAATCTCAGCTTGATGTAAGAAAGCAATACTTGCAATTTTTAAAATTTTACGCAAATCTGAAATCTTAGGGGTACTGTTCACAACATTGTTCAGTGTTTCTCATTTTAAGACCCTATAAGGAAAACATTTGTTTCTTCTGATGAATAAGTATAATTCCTTTCATGTGACAATGGGAAGTACATAACCTTCAGCCTGTCTCATTTCTGCCTTTGGCTTCCAGGGAGCTCAGAGCAAGGTTTTATACTCAGTTGCAGATTTCCTCACTGACCTGTGGGAAGCAGTGTGGGGTGGGGAGAGAGCAAGGGCTCCAGGGATGAAGATGAGGGCTGGGCACTCTAGGCCCCTTCTTACCCTGGTTCATCTTCCAGGCCTCTCTGAGCTGTAGTCCCGTCTCGTCTCTTGTGTAAAGGGGATAAGAATCAGAACAATACCTGTTTTACAAAACTGCTGCGAGACAATGCACACCTGAGATCACACTTTATAAATTGCTGAAAAAGTCACGTGAAAGTTGGTTATTAGCGGGCTAGGTTTTCTAACCTACCAATACTTGCATCTTATCTCCTTTTTTTTTTTTTTTTTTTGCGGTACGCGGGCCTCTCACTGTTGTGGCCTCTCCCGTTGCGGAGCACAGGCTCCCAACGCGCAGGCTCAGCAGCCATGGCTCACGGGCCCAGCTACTCCGCGGCATGTGGGATCCTCCCAGACTGGGGCATGAACCCGCGTCCCCTGCATCAGCAGGCAGACTCTCAACCACTGCGCCACCAGGGAAGCCCTTATCTCTTAAACTGTGTTTCAATTGTTTTGCAGTTTTTACACCTGTGTCTCTTAATTTGCTGTGATCCTTTCTGGACATATACAGAGTACAAATAAAGTACAAAATTATTCCTAGAGAGCAATCTCCCTGAGAGCAAAGAAAACACGTCTTTCACTTGTTCTGTATAATAACAATTTGCAATAGAAAAACGTTTAGCTAGAGCAAGAACATCTGGCTTTCCTTCCTATTCGAAGGCCAAAGGAGGTACTTCGTACTGAATTATTAAAATAAGCTGAACTGTAGTACAGACTGAGAGAATGGTCCAGAAAGGGGCTTTTTGTTGGGCTTGTATAGATAATGATTGGTGATTTAGTCATTCATTCCTTCTTTCATTGATCAAAGCTTACACTGATGCCTACTAAGGTCCAGCCATGCTGCTGGACGCTGGAGAAACAAAGGCGACTGATCCAAACACCAATGCCCACTCTGAAGGTGCTCACAGTGCAGGATGGAGAGTGGGTATGTAAAAAATAGTTCCTCTGGAGAACACTGCCTGGGGTGAACAGGAGAGGGTGGTATTAGGGGACGTGTGTAATTTCTTTAGTCAGAAGAGCGGACAGGATCCCAGGCAGAGAAAACATACAGGGTCGTCTCCTCAGGTAACCCCAAGTGGTTCAGTTGCTCAGAAAAGAAATGGGTTAGAGACTCAAAAAGACAAACAAGGATCAAACTAAGAAAAGCCTTGCAGCTTCCAAGGAGTCTGGATTTTATTTTGGGGGGGCGGGTGTAGTCAGTGAAAGATGCCTACGGGCAGGAAGTGAGGGCTTCGGGACATCACAGACATGACAGATCGACTGGCTCTTTGAAACATGGCTGCGTGTCATAAGTTGCAGTGTTTGGTGATTACTCTTCTTATGGAGACAGGACTTGGCTCTGCAGGTGGGGGCTGTCTGCTGCTGGAGGTATTCATATAGGGCCCGTATGAACATAGGCAACTGGGATGTTGAGAAACGGCGTCAAGTTCTGGACCAGGGCTGGACTAAATGACCGCTAACGGTCCTTCCAATCTGAGATGCCATGATTCTAAAGCAAGCCCGGTAGCTGAACTGGTGCTGCAGGCTGGGATCTGTGGCTGGGGAGCTGCCCTGGGCAGCAAATGGGTTAAGGCTCAAATAACTTTTATATATAAATTAATGTGTAGAGTTGAGAGCCAAATCTGTTCCATTAATTTTTCCATCCATTCCAGGAGCAGTTAGGTACACACTGTAAAGTTTATTTTGGTGCATGGTATACTTCACTCCATTAAAAATAAATTAATCAGCAAATTCCTGCCTGGCCCAGCTCTGGTTTATGTAAATAGTGCCCAGCTGTAATGAGTTACAAGGTGTTATTATCTCACACACACAGGAGGCTTCACTCTAGAGCTCCTTGTGCAACAAAAGCATCTTAAATAAACTCAGAGAAGGTGGTTTGATTTGTAATGTTTTCACAGAAGTGAGATATACCTCACCCTTATAGAGTTTCTTTATATGACTCATTTTATAGCAAGTTAAATGAAGGAAGTTTGATGGGGGGAGGGGCAATATGGTTCTCCGCCCCCTTTCTTCAATTTAAAGAAAATTCCCCCAGAGATGACCCACACTCAGAGGGAGGAGGGGACTGGTCCTCAAGTGCCCAGACCAAGGTGGCTCTGCAGCACATGCTCCTCGAGTTGGGAAGGGGGTGGAAGGCTGGGCACGGGGCTGGGTCCTGGGGCGGAGCAACGAAGCCAGGAAGAGTGTGTTCTCCTCTTCTCCCCTTCTCCCCAGTACCTCGTATAAGGGGGAGCCAAGAGAGGAAAAGGCAGCATGTTCCTCACCCAGTTCAATGGGAGTGTGTGTGACAAAGGGACCTTCCTCTTGAGGCCTCTTTCCAAATGACTCAGGATGTGACAAGCCCCCTGGCCATAGAGGCCTCCTGGGTCCCCAAGGTCGTGGCCTGGAAGGCTGTACCTTGGCCAGAACAGTGACATCTCCATGAGCTGGAAGCAGAAGCAGCAGCAGAGACCCCCCTGAGCCTCTCCGCCTCCCTGTCTCTAACTGAGCTGGGCAGTGCTCCTCAGCTCGTGGCATCCACCATCCCAGGTAAGTTTCTAAAAGACCCAGGAATAAAGAGCCATGGCAGAGAGAAGTCTCTGTTTCTTTTAATGGCCAACTCAACCCCACAGCTCAACGCCGGAGGACAGAGCGTGGTTACCCGTCTCGACTCAGAAGCATTACAAACTGCTCCTAGGCCACAGTGGGCCCTTGGCGGGGGAGGGGGTGTCCCCTTTCTAACCTACCCCCATTCCCTTCTGTGGCCTTTGGGAAAAGCTGTCAATCGCATGTTTCCTAGAGGGGACCTGGGGAGTGTGGGCAGGGGAGCTCTTTCTCAGGGCTTCTCTTGAGGGAGAGGACACCTTAGAAGGGCTAAGGGTTCTCCCAGCACCGTACCCCACCCAATCAGACTCCTGGGTGTACTAAGAGGAAAATCAACACAAATGGGGCCAGGTATTTGACAGATGCTTTTCAAAGGTCAGTTCAGGCCACTTCCTGGGCCAAACAGCCACCTCTCTTCTGGCAGTTCCTCAGAGCTAGTTGGCCAGCTGTTTGGAGGGACCAGCCCATCAAAGACCCTCGTCGTTGTAAGTTGGGGAATGGGGCTTCAGGATGCTCTGAGGATTCTTCTCCACTAGAGGGCGCCAGCTCACCTCCCCTGTCAGAAGCAGATCCTCACCGTTCATGGAGTCCAGGTACTGTATCTGCAATCAGAACAGGAAACAGGAAAGGGACAAGGGCAGGATGGACGTGAGATGGCACAAGGGACCAGCCTCCCAAAGGAGAGAACGGGGCGGGGGCACGAGGGGCTACTGACCATCCCAGCTCCCAAGCCTGAGGCGGGTGGGGGCGGGGGGGCACGGGTAGTGGTCTCTGATCTCCCGGATTATTTCATTTAAGGGGGTTCGAAGAAACAAGTCACTAAGGAAGCTTTCTCAGGCTTTAGGGAATTCCCCATTGTGCCTCTGAATGGACAAATGTCTGACACACAAGCCCTGACTTTGTGGACCAGAACTGTGTGTCTGATTGCCCATTCAGGGTAGCGATGTTACCCAAGGTGAGCCAATTCCCTTCTCTGAGATTTAAGTTCCCTTGTCTGAGAAAGGGGCCCATAATAGTAACATGTACCTCACAGGATGAAGGACACTGCTAGTCACTGGAACTTAAAAAAAAAATGTGTAGGCTTCTACTGTCCTCTAGTGGGCCCTGACCCCATGGTTAGTGGGCCCCAGCTTCACCCCTCTAGGATGACTGAGGGAGTTTATCCCCCTGAACAATGCGGAGAGGGGACACCTGCGATGGAGAACAGGAGCAGCGCAGGGAGGTGTGGTCGGGCAGTTTTGCAAGAGGCAGGTGCTCTAACAAGTGGCAAGTCTTAGGCGATAAAGGCCACCTCTGGGAGGATTCCCAGGCTTCTGCTGGTAAGGAGATGAATAAGGACAAATGCTTTCAAGTGCACAGGCAAACTCTAGGGCGAGAGCTGGATCAGAGCAGGAGTCAGCACTGGATTCAGAAAGATGAGGCTCCATTTGAGGGTAAGAAGGCAACTGGGGGGAAAGGAGAGGTGGCAGGAGTCCAAAGTCCTCATCTTAGGCCTTGCATCGACTCCCTCTTCCAAGAATTCCTTCACTTCCGCTGCTTTGTTTTTAGGCTGCAGACCCTCACACTCACCCCCAGTCTCTTACACACACCTCAGGTCTGGATTTCCACATGGCTCCAGTGCAAGGAGGTCAACTGACCTGTTATCTCATCTAAAAGCCACTCCTCTTTCCAATTACTCCATTTCTGTCCTTAATGCCACCACTATGCCCATCTCCTGGGTTGAAAATCTCAGCATGATCTCTGACTGGGCCTCAGGCCATCTACCAGACCAACTGGCATCATGGCCCAGGACTAGCCTCCTGGCCTTCCCCGATCCACTCGCTCAGACTTAGTCCCTCCTTTCTTTAGCCTTTCATAGACTCTGCTCCTGCCTGTATACATTGCAGACTGACTTACTCCAGGGTTAGCCTTGTGCCTGACTGGCTTCCTTGCCAAATCATGAGCTGGATCCTTGAGGGCAGGACTGGGTCTTACTAATTTCTGCTTTCTCAACAGAGAGGCTGGTAGAATAGGTGCTCAAAAGGTTTGCTGACAGAACTGGGTCCCCATCAGAGCTCGCTGCTTCCCTAAGAGCTCCATCACTGTTTTCCTAGTGCCTGCCTCTCACTGGGGCCATCTGGGCCTTCTTATTGGTGTGGCAGCCCCTTCCTTCAGGGCCTTCAGAGAGGTCCCAGCTGTGCCCTTGTTGTGGCCCCTGGCACAAGCCCACCGCGGCAGATGGAAAAGTTGGGCTCGTCTCTCAGAAAACACAGCATTTGCTCTGCCAGTTGCTACTCCTGTCTGAGGGCGAGTCGAGTCAACAGTGTGAGTCTCAGAATTCTCTGTGGGTGGGGTCCTCTGGCCACAGTGCCTTCTTCCCGGATCTGGCAGATTTGAAGAACGGTCAAACAGCAGTCCTGGCTTCTGGGGTTCTCTACCCTCTGAAGAGCCTTAGTATGTAGTTTTCCAGTAATCAACCAGCTGGGCCTGCTGGCCCTGTCTTCTCCTTGGAGCCAGAGCCTGGCCTTCCCTCTCCTGGCCGTTGGAGGCTTGAAGGCCGTGACACAGGTGAATAAGAGAATAACTGTGAGGTGAGGCCCCTTTGGCTCCAGGGGCCAGGCCCGTGAAGCAAAGGTGTGACTCATGGGACAGCCTGAGCTGATGAGCGGTCTGGAGCAGCTGAGGCCTCTAGTGGCTGCATGAATCACCCAGCTGGGGGCTCTAGACCAGCTGCACAGCCTGACTCACTGGGAGACCCTGGGAAAGCCTACATGTGCCTCTTCCCTGCCACTCAGCTCTCCCTCATCTATAATGTATGGATTTCCCATCAGTACAGGATCCGGGGGCAGAGAGCACAGGAGTGAATTCTTCCTGGGCTCGAGGAAAACTATGTAGTTAAGCAGTCCTCACCCTGGAGCTTTCTCTTAGAAGCTTTCGTGTCAGGGAGCCCTGGGCAGCCAGAGGGGTGAGGAATGAAGCAGGGGAACTCTGCTTGATGACAGATAGCACCCAGTGGGAAGAGGCTTACAGGATGTTGTGGAATGCTGCCTGGAGCCCAATCCTGTTGGAAGCCAGGAGCTGGAAACATGAATCCTGGGGCTCAGAGTGGGTACCTAAGGGGAGCTTTACTGCACCCCATGCTGCTATCTTACAGGAGGACTGTGTGCGCCCAGGATCAGTACGGCACTGCGCACACAGCAGACAGTCGAACGTGCAGTGAATGAGAGGCAACAGGTTTATAAAAGCAGCAGACTTCTCGGTGCCCTTTATTCTTCTATTCCTACCCCCTGACCCCTGACCTGGCTCATGGCTGGATCCACAGAAGGTGTTCTTGATCGGTGCCCACTGCTGACATGATCTGGTCAGAATTCCCTCAGACTGGACTCTGGGAACTCAACCTCTCATGATCCTCTGAAAGTCCAACATCCACAGACCTCAGGAAGGACCTGTTGTCCAGGAGGCTCTGGAGGGGAGGGGAAGGACTGCTCACCTGTTTCCTCACATACTCCACCAACAATTCAAGTTGTCGAGGGTCTTCACATTTCTGGTTAAAGAAGGTTCTCCAGAGGGCAGCAGCCAGCCCACGATCATCTGAAAGGACCCCCTAGAATACACAGCACAACTGTTCTTCTGGGGCATACGGCAGAGCCAGGATACAAAAGCTGGGGATACTGTGAACACGCTAGCAACACAAAATCAGCTCAGAGGGACCTTACAGATACCATGAGAGAGGAATGGGGAAGCTACTTGGTAGAGCTTGGAAGGGGTCTTCAGAGAGCATCTGGTCTGACCCCTTCATTTTATACAGGGGAAGAACATGGGACCCAGGGGGGCCAAGTGACTGGCTAATAAGGTTGATACAAAGATGGGGCACATGTCTGATGGACCCTCCTAGGCCACAACTCCCTCTACAGCCTGCCTAGGCCCAGGCAACACCTGAGAGGCAGAGAAGAGAGATGGGAGCAGCAGTGGTTCCACTGCCGTCCACAAGGAATGGGCGTGGAGTACTGTGAGTATATATTTCTTCCCAAGAACAGAGGTGAGTGTAGGTTGCACCTTCTCCCCTGGTCCAAGGACACACATCTGCAAGGCAGCTAGCTCTTTAGCAATGAGAGCCAGGTACCTTGGCCTCACTGTCACCCACCTCTGGGCTGGCTATGGCTGGCCCAGCCTCTCCCTAAGCAGAGGAACAGGCTGCTCGGCAGGATAGCCATAGGCCCCAGGGGAATGCTCAGAGCCTGTGTGTGCCTAACGTCGGCCGTCCTGGCACAGAGGAGAGAGAGCTCTGTTGGGAAGCCCAAATATCACAGAGACCTTCATCCTGGACTAGGGCCATTTTCTAACTTGGAGCTCTGAGGAGGGAGAGAGGAGGGTCTTGCTTCCTGGGCAAGGGTGACTAAAGGGAAAGGCCCTGAGAAGTTGCTCTGTCCAGGTGCCAAGGTAGTGTACGGAACCAGACAAAGTGCTGACTGGGGCTTGGAAGTCAGTTAGAAGACGGGATCAAGTCCTGGCCCTGCCAGTACCAAGCTCAGAGACGGTGGGCAATTTAATAAAGCTGAGTCTTGACCTTCTCATCTATTAAACAGAGACTAAAATGCCTGCCCTACTTACAGCACGTTTGAATGATAAGAGATAACACACAGGTGTTTTGCTAAGTGCACTATGCTAGGTACAAAGATTAGGAGCTTGTTTTGGCATGCAGCTGTGAATACAGTTGAAACAACAGTGAGATCTGGGGATCGGACCACCTGAGTTCAAATGGCAGCTCGGTCACTTGATAGCTATGTGGCCTTTGGAAAGCCACTAGCCCTTCCTGAGCCTCAGTTTCTCACAACCTAAACAAGCAAACTAAAACCTATCCCACAGAGTTGTGAGAAGAGACAATGGCCATGAAAGGCTCTGTAAGTGATAAATCATTACACAAAGAGCCAGGATCACTTATTCGATGTCATGCTGTGGTCTGGCCCCTGAGGCACTGCAATACATGAGGTCTGGCTTTAGGCCTGCTGCCAGGAAGGGCCATGTCCAGTATGGGGTACTGACAATTTGGTGGAAAAACCGTCCACCTGTCCCAAATGCCCCCTGCTAAACACCCCTACAATTCCAAGAGACTGTCCTGGCACAATGGCTGAGTCGGGAAAACCAGCTTCTTCTGGCAGATGGGGACAGGAGCCAAGGACAAGCTCAGGCACATCACTGTTCTCCAAGCTATTTGCTAACACAACAGCCTGCCTGTGTCTGAAGTGCCCTGGGCACATGCCGCAGTGCTGCTGGCAGCGACTCACATACGCTACACGAGAGGGAACACGAGTGGGAGCGAGTGTTATAAGGACTTAGAAAATGAGCCCAGAGCACAGGGCAGCAAAAGCCCCGGGAGCCACGGCCTGCCGCAAACAGGCAGCCTTGGCGATGGGTGAGATGGCTGGGAAGGGCCAAGTCCATAATCAGTCAGAAGGAAAAGGATGACTCAGAACTCAGATTAACAATGATAGCAACCTGACTGTTCCAGACTGTCAGGGCTCCTTCACACACCTGGCTCTGATGGCGAGGTATGCCAGGAAGAACAGATGCTATTACCCTCATTGGAAAGGTAAGTACACTGAGGCTTAGAGCTTCTCTAGCTAATTGGTGGTAGATTTGGAACCAGAATGCACTGGTGAGGTCAAGGGATGATGCTGACTGGCTCTAGTCAGGATGCGGTACCTGGTACAGAGTGGGAGTGCAACACAAGTGGCTGAATAAATCAACGAACCCAACTTCTGCCTTCTTTCCACCACATTTCTAGTAAGTCAGTGAAAACAAACTGGTCTGAGAGAGGAAGTGGGAAAGAAAAAGGGGTGCCTAGGAGGCAAAAATTAGTTTGCATAGCAATTTTCCCACAATCTACTGGGATGCCTACTTGTTTTCCCTCACGATACAAAAAAAGCATCCTTCAGGAAATTGAGACACCTAGATCTAGAGTAACTGAGAGGCAGCCAAAGGGACTGTCCTGGCCCCGGAGGACCCTGGTTATAGTTAAGAGTTTAAAGTGGTGGAGCCTCACTCAGTGAGGGCTGATCTGACACCACTACGTGCTTAGCACGATGGTAAGAACACAGAGTCACAGTGATACGGTCACAGCTCACAAGCAGCTTGCCATCTAGTTGAAGGGACAAAGCTAGAGCACATCAAACAGCAGCACAGAATTAAATCCTGGAGAATGAACAAATGCTAATCTGTACAGGAGACTCTGAGGAATAGTCAAGACATGGTTGGTTCCTCAATCTTCAGTCTTAGCGTCTATGAAAACTCCTCAGAGACCTTCCCAGTCCACACTAAGTACACCCACCCCATTATTCTCTATCACTGTGCTCTATTTGTAATTAGATATTTATTTGCTTGTTTACTTATTTACCGCCTGTCTCTCCATTAAGAGATAAGCTCTGGTAGGAAAGAATCAGACCATGTTTGTTTTATTTACCAGCATATCCCCAGTGCATCACACATGGTTGGCACTTACTCAATACCTGTTAAATGGATGGATGGATATTGAAATTCAGGGTGAAAAACACAGACCTAGAGAGGTCAGGGAAAGCTCTGTGGAGAAGGGGGCCTTAAGAATGGAGACTATTTGGAGAGCTACAGGACATTCTAAGCAAGAGAGAATAATATTAGTTCACTGAACATTTACAGAGAGAATGCCTACCAAGTGTGAGACCCTGAAATCCTCAGGTTCAAAGCTGACAGCCTCAGCTACTGCCCCCCACACCTGGTTGTCCAGGACAGCCTCAATCAGACACGGCTTATCTGTGGAGCAGTGAGGCAAATCGTCTCACTCAGAAAGAAGGCTACACACTGGAGGGCCATGGGAGATAAAGGTGGACAGGACATGTCACAAATGGGGACAGTTCACAGAAGGCCTGCAAGTTCCATGGAGGAATTTGGACCTAATGTAGTAGAAAACAGGAAGGTTCCAGAAGTGTTCAGCGTTGGGGCACAATCCAAGCAAGATTCTAGGAACAGGGTGCTGTAGAGCAGCACTTGTCCAATTGAACTTCCTGTGATGATGGAAACAATCTACAGCTGCACTGCCCAACACAGTAGCCACTACTAGCCCCAAACAAGTACTGAGCACCTGAAACGTAACCCGTGTGACTGAAGAACTGCATTTTCAATTTTAATGAATTTAAATCAAAACAGCCACATGTGGCTAGTACTGGAAAGCACAGCTCTAGAACGTTGTGACTCCCAGTGTGGCCTGCAGAATGGCTGCACGTGCCCTACAGCTCGTGGGCCACGCAGAATCGCAGGCCTCACCTCAGACCTGCTGGGTCAGAATCTGAATTTTACCTAGGACTCCAGATGATCGGCATGCACACTAAAATATAAGAAAAGCTGTTCCAGAATTATACCTTTAAATTACCTGGGGAACTTCTAAAACTACAGATGCCCACCTACAGTTAAATCCAGAACTTCTGAGGGACAGGGCCCAAATAATGGTATTTCTAAAGTGTCCCAGGTAATTAGTCTATTTCCCAAACTTTCCCACTCTGAAAAGTCACCTGGTGTGCTTGTTGAAACACCAGGCCCCACTCCCACTGAACTGGAATATATATATATATATATATATATATATATATATATATATATATATATTTTTTTTTTTTTTTGCGGTACGCGGGCCTCTCACTGTTGTGGCCTCTCCCGTTGCGGAGCACAGGCTCCGGACGCGCAGGCCCAGCGGCCACGGCTCACGGGCCTAGCCGCTCCACGGCATGTGGGATCTTCCCGGACCGGGGCACGAACCCGTGTCCCCTGCATCGGCAGGCGGACTCTCAACCACTGCGCCACCAGGGAAGCCCTGAATTGGAATATTTAGTGCAGTTCTCAATAATTAGATTTTAAAAGCACCCCAGGTGACTCTTGCACTCAAGCATGTTTCTAAGATGGCTCTCCAAGATGGATTTGGCATGGGGGGACAGAACATCTTTATTAATGTGGGTAAAAGGAAACAACTGAGCCATCTGCAATAAAGACCACAAACAAATGTTAAGAGAAAGAAAATTATATTTCTTCAATTCTAAGCCTCATTCTTTTATATACTGTAAGGTTTCTGAAATCAGAATGTATCTAATTTAACAACTGATGCATAGATTTAAGCAGTGTTTCTCAATTCCCACCCCACAAAGCTCATATTGAATTAATGATGTATGCAGTATGCAGTCTTAATTGCTCTCTTATAACTGAGGATATTTAGTAGACTGGGAATTGGGAAACCTCAATTTTAACTAGTCCTATGACCCTAAGCAAATCATTTAACTTAATTTTTTTGTAAGCTCATGTCCTGGCTTTAATTATTATCTACAGGCTGATAACATTTCCTCCAGCCTGAACTCTAGTTTCTTACTTTCATCCTTTATGCATTTCTTCCCTTCTTCACTCTTCACCTGCCATGTGCCAAGCCCCATGCCAGGCAACAGAAATACAGAGTAGACACTGTAACTACACAGGAGAAATCCTCACCCAGTGGGGTGACAGTTAATGCTAATGCAGCAAGTGCTGTGGAGCCCAGGAAGGGCAGAAGGCCTTGGGCCTGGGGGGGAAGTTCTTGGGCCTGTGTCCCAGAAGGGGTGATGCTTGCATTAAATCTGCAGGTAACCACAAAATGAATAGAAAAGCACATGGTTTGTTAAAAAGATGAGGTATGATGAATCCTGGTGGTATGCATACAGGTTCATTACACCATTCTTTTGCCTTTTCCATGTGTCTGAAATTTCTATAACAGTTGAGGAGAAAAAGATGAGAGAGATGCTACAACATGGATGAATCTTGAAGACATTATGCTAAGTGAAATAAGCCGATCAGAAAAGAACAAAAACTGTACGACTCCATTTACATGAGGTACTTAGAGTAGTCAAAACCATAGAGACAGAAAGCAGAAGAGTGGTTCCTAGGGGCTGGTGCAGGGGAGAGAATAGGAGAATAGTATTTAACGGGTACAGAGTTTCAATTTGGGAAGATCAGGAAAAGTCCTGGAGATGGATGGTGGTGATGGCTGCTCAACAATGTGAATGTACTTAATGCCACTAAAATGTACACTTAAAAATGGTAAATTTTATGTTATGTAAATTTTACAATAAAAAATGAGATAGATCTAAATGTTCTCATGCAGAAGGATACCCAAGATATATTGCTCAGTGAAAAAAGCAAGTTGCAGAATAGTAGTATATGCAGTGTAACTTACATTTGCATGAAGAAAATAAATACATAGGTGCTTGTGTGTGCACAGGTAACACTTGTAAGGACACCCAATAAACTATTAAGAAAGTTTTCCTCTGGGACAGAGAATTGGGCAGGAGAGGAAAGGGCCCCTTTATTTTTTATTTCAACCATTTATGCACAGTTTTATGTATTTTTTAAATGAGTATGTATTGCTTTTATAATTAAACCAAAAAAGAAGTGTGTGATTTGACCATGATGTTGATGTGTGCATGTCTTCCTCTCTCTGAACGCATCTGGGGCTGAGACTGTGACTGATTTGCCTTTGTCCCGCCATCCAGCACTCCACAGGCACTCAATAAATGCCAACTAGTTGAATGATCTGACCATATTACCTAGTGCTTTCTTTCTCAAGTGCTAGGCAAACTGCTGGGCACACTCATTCTAGTTGCTGAGTCAGTGAAGGTGAGGAAACAGTAAAATACTAAGCCATAATGGCAGGCAGTGATGGTGGCCCCTGAAGCTTCTCTCAGAGGCTCTCATCAAATGCCTTTGTTGGGGAGGCCACTGTTCTGCCTAAGGCTTGGTAAATAAGCTTACCTCATCATATCCCAAGATTGCCACATAGAAATTATTTGTCATAAGCATCATGTTCTTCTTCAGGATATAGGAATTAACCTACAGAAACAAAATGGCAAAAACAAAAGTATGAAAGAAAGGAAAAACCCAAAAAGTATGATTTTTGGCTCTTAACTTAGCAGAACAGAGAAAGAGGGCCCCTAACAGGTCAAACTGCCAGTCCATCCTCATTTCCCTGATCTGTCAGGATTCTCCCCAATTTGACAGCTTCTTTTAGATGCTGGTCCCAAATTATACAAAGCAGTAACTCAGTTTTATGAACTGAGCCCCAACTACGCGTCGGGCTTTGTGCTAGATACTATGAACACAAATTAAAAGAAACGTTTCTTGACTGGAGGAGCACACAGTCTAGTAAACACAGACACGTAGAAAATAATCACACTGCAACGTACTGCCTCAAATTCTATCCCAAAGGTGGTGAGTGATAAATACATTTTAGTATAATGGTCTCCACTTGGTGGGGCTGGGAAGAATTCTCTAGGAGGTAATGTTTAAGTGGACCTCAGAGGAGGAGGAATCTGACAAGAGAGGGTTGCGGGGAGGAAAGAGGACATTCTAGACACAGGGAATAAGCTGTACAAAGTGCAGGGGCAGGAAAGAAAATGGGGAGTGCCAGGGAGGGTGAATGGGCAGGAACACTGGAAATGGGAAATTACGGACATCATCTCCTCTGTCACCGGGGCTCAGAGAGGCAGATATGCTATAGTCATGCTTTTAAAGACACAGAAAACTGAGACTCAAACAGGTGAAGTGACTTGCTCTAGATCCCACAGAAAATTAGTGATAAATCCTCCAGGTCAGTCTGAATTCAAAGTCCATGTGCCTGACATTCCATCAGGTTCCTGCCTGCAGGAAGATAATTTTACTTTGGATAATAAATCAAATACTGAATGATTTCATCCTGTTGTTCATAACTGGTCTCTGAAGGAGGGCAGAAAGGAGTAGTGAAAGGATCTGGATTTAGTCAGAAAACTGGGTTCAAGTCATAATTCTGCTGTATACATAGGACGTGATCTTGGGCAAGTCAAGTAACCACTCTGAGTCTATGTCCTTGTCTTTTTTTTTTTTTTTTTTTTTTTTGTGGTACGCGGGCCTGTCACTGTTGTGGCCTCTCCTGTTGCGGACCACAGGCTCCGGCCGCGCTGGCTCAGCGGCCATGGCTCATGGGCCCAGCCGCTCCACGGCATGTGGGATCTTCCCGAACCGGGGGCACGAACCCGTGTCCCCTGCATCGGCAGGCGGACCCTCAACCACTGCGCCACCAGGAAAGCCCTGTCCTCGTCTTTTAAATGCCCCATACAGAGAGCTGGTTTGTAGAGCAAATGAATTAGCATGTACTTCATTCACTCATTCATTCATTCACTCCACAATGTACACTGAAAGCCTTGGTAAGCTGCAAAGTGCTCTGCAAATGCAAGGAATTATGAGTAATACCTTCTGGTTTGTTTATATAAAACTAAAACCAGCTCCAATACTTTATAGTCATGGACAATTTTCAAAAAGGGAAAGAGAACTGTGAAGCTCAAGACTGGAAAATGTGAGATTGGATGCAGCTGTTTATGAAATCCATGACCTTTCCCACCCCACCTTCACCCTAGGCCAAAATAGCCATCCATCCTGTGTTCCCAGAGCTTTCTGTCTACACTTCTCATGGGGGCACAACACACTTTAGAGTTGTTTTTGTACCTGCCTCTCCCACTAGTTTGTGAGCTGCTCAAAGGTCCTCTAAGAAACTCTGTCTGATGAATCTCAGCACGCCTGACACCTAGGCCAGGGCCTGGCCAGAGCAGGGTTTAAGACTGGCATGCTGATGACTGAATCCTCACAAGGCCTGAGTACCACACATAGTGTGTTCTATCCAATAATATCCTTTTGTTTGTTTCCTCTTTTTTACTGCTGAGTACCTTCCATGTTTCTGAAATTTCAGAACTGCCAAACTTCTTACTGCACCATCTTTCAGAATGGGCTAAGGTAAAAGAAGAATCAAGGAACAAGCCAGAGCTAGAGTTAATTCCTTCTGTAATGAGAGGATGGGACTACAACCCAGATCTGTTGATGCCCATCTTGAGGCTCTCCCTACTCCCATACTAGTCGTTCTCCTAACTGTGCAAGAAGAACCAGAGCCACAAAAGGACAATGTCAGAGAAGTCAAGCACAAAGGCAGCATCTCTCAGAGGTAAGCGTTCACTGAACCTGCTCAGCAGAGCTGGCTTATGTGTTGCATCAAGCCAGTAAGCTTTAGAGCTGGAAAGGCCCTCAGATATCACCTAGCTCATCCCTTTGAGGAAATGGTAAACTGAGACCCAAAATGGGAAGGGACTTGTTCTGCAGGTCACAAGAACCTGGTTTCTGGACGAACGCTTTCCCTATTTCACCATCTGCAGGGCATTTCCAGAGATCACCAACACATTAATCTGCAAATTTCAATTCCAGCTTTCCAACAAGGCTCGTTTACATACAAACATACTTTCTCCTCTTGGGATGCACCTGCATTCTGGCTGGCTACTGCCCAGAAAGAATGGAGAGCAGGAGTAGAATTCCTTATTAGCAAGGATCCTCTGCCTCCTGGTCCTATATTCTAACTCCACTGACCTATAAGCTGCCTCTCCCCCTCACCTCTAGCTAAGAGATGGCAAGCTGCCACAGCTAGAAATGGTTTTCAGATATCATCACCCAGGCTGGATTAGATCATGAAAAGGGCCCTTCCTGGAAGAGGGTGGAAGCTCCATCAGTGCAGACACATGATCTGTGGGCAACAGGTGAGGGTAAGTGAGAGCAGCTTCCTGAACTACTGGACTCGCCCTGAAGGGCCCTTCTAGCCAGCCCAGCAGCCAAGGGGAGCTGGATATTCCCTCTGGTGAACCTCTGTTGGGATCTTATTCCCTCACTTAAGCTTTTGTTTGCTGGTGCGCAGGTTCTGTGTCCTCACTGCCAGATAATTCCATATGGAGCACCCTGCCCATGAATACATAGATTGACAAACCGGATGAGAAACTCTCCCCGGTTAGCATTGGGTTGTTCTCTTATTAAACTCTTATCCTTTCCATAATGCTTTTCTTTTTATTAAAAAACCATATATAAGGGGCTTCCCTGGTGGCGCAGTGGTTAAGAGTCTGCCTGCCAACGCAGGGGACACGGGTTTGAGCCCTGGTCCAGGAAGATCCCACATGCCGCAGAGCAACTAAGCCCATGTGCCACAACTACTGAGCCTGTGCTCTAGAGCCCGCAAGCCACAACTACTGAGCCCGTGTGCCACAACTACCGAGCCCGTGTGCCACAACTACCGAAGCCTGCGTACCTAGAGCCTGTGCTCCGCAACAAGAGAAGCCATCACAATGAGAAGCCCTCGCACCGCAACGAAGAGTAGCCCCCACTCACCGCCAACTAGAGAAAGCCCATGCACAGCAACAAAGACCCAACGCAGCCATAAATTAATTAATTTAAAAAATCTATTCAAAACAAAACAAAACCCGTACATATAGCACCACCACAAGGAAAAGTTTCCTTGTATATCAGTTACTCATATTTTCCCATTTATTTAAGCTATTAAAATTCATGCAGATATTTATAAGCCATCAGGATTTAGTGACTGGTATTACTGAATGTTTAATAATAAACTAAACAGAAGAAATCAGAGGGTTAAATGATGACTGCAATTCCTGTAATGACTTAATTAAATTTTTATTGAGTACATAAACTATGATGTCATTTCTAGCCAACCATGGGTCTGCTTTCCTAGCATGTCACAGGGTGGGAGCACTCAATAGGAGGCGAGGCTAAACGAGCAGCAAGTCTCGGCCGAAATGGGGAGGGGAGCAAGGCTCATGTGGCACACTCAATAAATTATCCGTTCATTTTTAAACAAAGTCCACAAGTTATAATATATTTGCCATGCACTTTTTATGACATAATAAAAATGTTACCTTAAGGATTACTTAACACATACTACAGATGTTATAGCAGAAGCAGGCACCAGGGGCAAAGGAAACAAACATGAGCAGGCCAGGGACAGGTCCTGGAGTTTACATCCCAGGGGGACCAGCACAGTATATTGAAAAGGGAATGCAAAAATGGTCAGGGAGTGGGGCACACAAGAGTTCATGGTTACTAATCAGCAGATTAATGAATGAGACAACCAACGGGGAACACAAGTAAAGCAATAATGAATCTTGCAAGGTACATGTTTAACTAATGTAGTATTCTCAAGGAGGAATATTTGCTTTAAAGAGATGCCAGTTCATTTGAGGCCAATCCGCTGCCCTCTTTCCCCTTTTCCCTGTTGCTGCTCTTAAAGACATTTACGTGACTGCTTAACAGAGGAACCAGATTATGTGGACGGAGGGTCTGATGGAGGATCAAGTTTAAACTCCTCTGTGAGCTCCGTGAGGTTTTTCGTGATCTGTTCTTGGTCATCTTTCCTGCCTCACCTCCTCCCACCTCCCCACTTTTATCTCACCCTCAGTCAGAGTAAACTATGTGCAATTTCCACAAACATGTCATGCGCTCTTATAGCTCTCAAGCACACTGTTGCCAGGAATCCCTCTCCCTTCTTTATCCACTGGGATGCTAACTCCTTCTTAACCTCTAAGACATAACTTACAAATTATATCTTCTGAAAAGCCTCCTCTCTCCCCAGTCTACAAAAGTGTCTCAGAAACAGTTCCCATAATTCACTGTTTACCATGTGCCAAGAACTATGCTAAGAGCTTTATACATATGAGCTCACTTAATCCTTCCCAGTGACTCTCTGAGATAGGTGCTATTACTGTCCCCACTTTAGAGAAGAGGAAAGTGGTGTTTGGGAAGGTTAAGGTTATACAGCTAGGAAATAGTGGGTCAAGATTAGAATACAGAGCAGTTCAATTCCATTGCTTATCTATGTTGGAACAAACACCATAAATAATGTGGCTGCCCTTTCATATGCCCTATACCTCAGGTTACCTGTAGAGGCTGGGCGAATGCTACTACGGTCTTGGGTAAACACAATGCAGATACTCCTGATCACAATGGTTGCTAGAGATGGGCTACGAGATGGGTGATCAGTGGCCAATTACTAATACGTCATACATTTCTAGCATAAGCTAAGCCCCACTCCTGGGTAAACTGGAGGGAAAAAAGTATAATTATGGTGTAGGAGGGGAGAATGGAAGAAGGTTGGTATGGGTAACACAAGAACTGATGAGAATGAAGATAAGAATAAACTTTAAGGCTACTGAGGCAAAGCTGCTAACAGGGCTAATAAGGATTTGTTGCAATGAGTGAATGATAAAGCGTGCCTAGAGTTGCTGACTGAAGCATAAGGAATGTATCAAATTCACCATAAGGCTACAATGCAGCACAAAAGATGGCAGGTCAGGTTTTAGTTGTCTTTCTAGGGGTTAGTAATGACATCAGCAACACTCTGCAATGTCAACACCATGGGCTACACAGTCACTGCATGGCAATAAACTAGTGTACACTGAACATCAGCCAGTCTATTTTTTTTTTTTTGCGGTACGCGGGCCTGTCGCTGTTGTGGCCTCTCCCGTTGCGGACCACAGGCTCCGGACGCGCAGGCTCAGCGGCCATGGCTCACGGGCCTAGCCGCTCCGCGGCATGTGGGATCTTCCTGGACTGGGGCATGAACCCGTGTCCCCTGCATCGGCAGGCGAACTCTCAACCACTGCGCCACCAGGGAAGCCCCAGCCAGTCTATTTAAGTTTAATGTTAGAAATGAGCTCACTGTGCAATATTATATGAAATACACAGAAACGGGTGGAAGTAGACAGAAAGAGAGAAGGGCACATGGAGAGACCAAATACACATGTGTGCATGTAACTCACTCGCATTATGATTAAAAGATCTACTGAGGCTCTCTCAGCAATGATCACAAAATACAAGAAATAAAACTCTGTGTGTGCGTGTGTGTGCATCTGGTAGGTCCAGAGAAAACTGTGTTAGTACCAAGAAGAAAGAAAAGGAAAAATAATAAAATATGAAAAGATGGACAATTTCTTTTCCTTTTTTTAGAAAATGATGTGAACATATGAGTATAGCATGTTCCAGCTGTGATGAAAAGCCAACCTAAACAAGGCATGAGATAATCCTTACATCTCATTTTAATAAATCACTTCAAACTTTTAATGCACCAGAGAGGCTTGCTACATTGAAATGCCTTTAAAAATACTCTTCCTTATTAGTTATTTATTTATTTATGTGTTTTGAAAGTCCCAGTTTTATTGCTTGGGATCTGAATATTCAAGATCTGCATAGCTTGATAAGGTCCTGAAAAACAAGGTACATGGTTGTTACTTTCTCAACCTTAATTTCTAAATGGTTACAAAGCACAGGAGCCTTTTCCTCAGGCTTGGAAAATAGCAAAACAAGAGATGGCTGTCCTTGGAAATTACAGTCATTTACCCTCTTAATAAGGCATTCAAACATATCAGTAAGCCTGTAATCACCTTGAAAAGAAGCTGATGAGGTACATTAAGGTCCTGGGAAAATCAAACTATCATGCCAAGTTCATTTTCTTCCATGCCAAGACATACACCTAAGAGGGAGATAGCTCTAATCTACTCTGATTTCCGAAGTTTTTGATTGTATCCCACAGGACAAGTCTCATGCGCTGTTGTCCCAATTCTATAAACAAGGAAACAGAAGCTCGAAAATGCTAAGTTATTTGCCCCAAAGTCACACCCTGCTTGTGTGCTAGCAGTGTTGGAATTTTTATCTCCGCTGGTACCTAAATCTAGTGTCTTCTCTACACTGTCACACCTTTGTGCTTCTGATAAGTCATACCAGAAATGGAGAATCACATAAGCAAAAATTGCTAATTTCAGTATGATGGAAAACAAAAGTAAAATGGAAATGACCCTGAAGTGTTGAAAAATCACCCTAGAAACTGAGATGAGATTCAACAAGGTCAGATGCACAGTAGCATGTCTAGGCCAAAATAAATAAATAAGTAACAGGATGAAGGAAGGGTCTGACTATGTGGTCATAATTAAGACCTAGAGCAAATCCCTGATCATGAGCTGATAAATGAGAAATGTGAGAAGGTAATCATAATTGAATACATCAAAAGAAATGCAATATACAAAGCTCAGAAAGTTTTCCTTCCTCTATTATTGTAATAGTCAAGAGTCTTTGTTTTAGCTACAGTACTTAATAAACATGAAGAAACCAGAAGAATTTCAATGAAGAATGTCAGACTGGAATGATCACATTGGGTTGGCACTGGTCACAAGCCAGGACAGTCGGCTCTATGGCCAACAGAAACACCCAGAGGCCGTTCCATGGGTTGGCCTGTTTGCTTACATCATCAGCCTCAATGGATCAGTAGATCTTGCAAGTATTCTGATACTGTCTAAGGTGAAAATCACTCACTCTCTCAGCATCCCCTCCTTATAGAGCCTTCCTACTCCTCTCCAACTCCATATGAGTTAGTAGGCTGCTGATCCTAGAACCATGTCCCTTCATCACAGAGAGGGGCCCAGAGTCCAAGCTAATCTAATGAGATTGTTTCTGACTAGAAACATCCAAAGATAAAAGACAGCTAAAATTGGATCATCCCAAAGAGATTACTAAATTCCTATTACTAACACTAGGATCCCTGAGCTTCCTTGTATCTTTCCTTCCTGAGGCCTGCTGTTAAACTCTCCTTTCCATTCTGTGAGCTTTAGCTAGCCCCCAATGAACTCCTTTGTTTGCTTAAATTAGCTGCAGTCTCTGTTGCTTGCAATCAATGGATATACTGTCATTCATCAACTCAATAAAACCTCTCCATAATAATAACATTAGCTAACAATTAACATTTGTTGAATGCCTACCATGTGCCAGAAACTATATTAAAAACTTTATATGTGTTATCTCTTTAATTTTCACAATAATCCTAAAAAGGGGGTGTTACTGTCATTTTATAGAAAAGGAATCACTCCGTTTTCTGTGAAGTCTTTCAAGCTCCCAAAGCTTACTGCTTTCTCCTTCACATGGTTTTTAATATTTCCACCAGGAAGATGCACTGTATTATTTTAATAATCTGTTTACAGGTTGCCCCCCCTCACTGTATTACAGCGTGAGCTCCTTGAGGGCAAAGATGGCACACTGCTCAGCACATGTCTGTAGAATGAATCGATATAATATTCCCTGTCATAATTACCTCTTGTATTGATGCCCACGTACTTTTTACAAATTTTAAGAAAGCTCCCTGAATACAAGAATTTGGTAAGGGGTTGAGCAACTTTGTATACATGCTGCTACTGTTTTCATGGTTTTCAAACACAACTCTGCTCTAGCCAGAAGAGGTTCAACTCCTGTCCTTTCAGTATGTTTTCACATGGCCTCTGAAACTCCACACCTCTCTCAAAGCAATCTCTTCCACTGAAAAAAGTTTCAAGACCACTTCTAGTTCCACTACTACCATCTAATAGAGTTCTAGATTTGGAGGCAAAATACATACACATGGGAATTCCCTGGTGGTCCAGTGGTTAGGACTCTATGCTCTCACTGCGGAGGGCCCAGGTTCAATCCCTGGTCAGGGAACTAAGATCCCACAAGCCGCATGGTGCAGCCAAAAAAAAAAAAAAAAAATTAAAAAACAAACAAACAAGAACCCAAAATACATACACAAGCAGTTTCAAGTAAAAAGGAGACTTTATGACTGAAGAGAGAAGGAACTTCATGATTGCCAGGGTAAGAAAACACAAAGTGGGCAATTGACTTTTCCTCTCTCATTAGTCACTCTAACAAGATAATAGCCACTTAACTCTCTGATGTGAACAGATCAAACATTAACAGACCTTTGATCCCTGCCTGATCTATAACAAGTACTATGGAAGAATAATTAGGAAACTAAGAAGTGCTTTTCTGCTTATATTTCCAAGTTTAAGAAAGGACTTATGCCCTGCAAACAAGTGCCAATGCATGAAAGTTTTGATCAGGATTTGGTTTTCTGTCGTTAAATACAAGATTTGGAAAGTGAAAACAGTCTAACTTATTAATGGTCACCAATGGTCAATAAGCAAATTAGAACCCAATTAGCAAGACAATTATCTGAAGCATAAGCAAAGGATAATTCCATTCACATCCACTAGGATGGCTAAAATTTTAAAAAGAAAAAAGAGGTCTTCCCTGATGGCGCAGTGGTTGAGAGTCTGCCTGCTGATGCAGGGGACACGGGTTCATGCCCCGGTCTGGGAAGATCCCACATGCCATGGAGCGACTGGGCCCGTGGGCCATGGACGCTGAGCCTGCGTGTCCGGAGCCTGTGCTCCGCAACGGGAGAGCCCACAACAGTGAGAGGCCCGTGTATCGCAAAAAAAAAAAGAAAAGAAAAGAAAAATAACAAGCACTGATGAGAATGTAGAAAAACTGGAACCTTCATGCACTGCTGGTGGGAATGGAAAATGGTACAGCCACTAGGGAAAACAGTTTGGTGATTTCTCAAAAGGTTAAACATAGAACTACCTTATGACCCAGTAATTCCACTCCTAAGTATATATCCAAAAGAATTGAAAGCTGAGACTGGAACAGACATTTGAATGTTCCTATCAGCATTATTTACACTAGCCAAAAGATGGAAACAAAGTGTTTACCAACAGATGAATGGATAAACAAAATGTGGTATATACATACAATGGAATATTATTCAGCCATAAAAAGGAATGAATTTTTGTGTGTGTGTGTGGTATGCGGGCCTCTCACTGTTCTGGCCTCTCCCGTTGTGGAGCACAGGCTCTGGACGCGCAGGCTCAGCGGCCATGGCTCACGGGCCTAGCCGCTCCGTGGCATGTGGGATCTTCCCGGACCGGGGCAAGAACACGTGTCCCCTGCATCGGCAGGCGGACTCTCTACCACTGCGCCACCAGGGAAGCCCCAGGAATGAAATTTTGATACATGTTACAACATGGATGAGCCTTGAAAACATTATGCCTAATGAAATAAGTCAGACACAGAAGGACAAATATTGTATGATTCCTCCTATAGTAGGTACCTAAGATAGGCAAATTCATAGAGACATAAAGTAGAATAGAGGTTACCAGGGTCTGGGGGGAGTGGAAATGGGGGAGTTATTTAATGGGTATAAAGTTTTTACTGGGAATGATGAAGAAATCTGGGCGATAGACAGTGGTGGGACTTCCCTGGCGGTCCAGTGGTTAAAACTCCACACTTCCAATGCAGGGGGTGCAGGTTCGATCCCTGGTTGGGGAACTAAGATCCCAAATGCCACGGGGTGTGGCCAAAAAAAAAAAAATCCTATGATAGACAGTGGTGATGGTTACACAACATTGTGACTGTATCTAATGCCACTGAATTGTATACTTACAATGGCTAAATTGATAAATATTATGTTATATATATTTCACCACAATAAAAGATAATTCCAATTACAAATGGTTCTTCCCACACAAGTATTTCAGTCTGCGACTTAACCATATGTATGTATATATTAAAGCCTCTCATGATACTTCTCGATTTTGAGCAGTAGTGTCATGAAGTAATTTACGTTCCTTGCTAGACCATAAAGCTGTCTGGGTGCAGAATTCTACATTGCCTTGCATGCATTTGATAAGTATATATTGAGTGCCTACCATATTCTAGGCATCATGGTACATGCTGGGCATAAAAGATGAATAAAACACAGAACCTGTTCTCAAGAAGTTTGTAATCTCATATGAAATGACATACAAATGATTGTAACAACATACTGTATGTAAAAAATGGCAGTGGTGAGTCTGGGGGCTCAAAGGCTTCAGAGATGAGGTAACATTTATTATACTGGCTATTAAAGGATGACGGGGATTTGTACCTTTTAGACAGAAAAAATAGTATGTGTAAAGCCACAGAGAGGGGAACAACTACAGCATCCTCAGAGGAAAATCTGTAACGAAGAGCTCATGATGGGACAAAGCAGAAGGTAGAGCTGGAAAGGCAGTTTACGTTTGACTGTAAATGGCCCTGAATGCCACATGAAGGACAGACAAAGAAGAGCTCTTAGCACAGGGAAGCTGCACGGATAGATTTGTTGTTACTGTTATTTCACTGAAGTATAGTTGATTTACGAAGCTGTGTTAGTTTCAGGTGTACAGCAAAAGTGATTCAGTAATATATATATTACTGAATATATATATATATGGATAATTAACAATATATATATTCTTTTTCAGATTCTTTTCCATTATATATTATTACAAGATATTGAATATAGTTCCCTGTGCTATTGGATAGATTTGTTTTTGAAAAGTAACCCGGGACTTCCCTGGTGGTCCAGTGGTTAAGAATCTGCCTGCCAATGCAGGGGACACAGGTTCGATTCCTGGTCCGGGAGTATCCCACATGCCGCGGAGCAACTAAGCCCGTGCGCCACAACTACTGAGCCTGTGCTCTGGAGCCTGTGAGCCGCAACTACTGAGTCCACGCACTGCAACTACTGAAGCCCGCGTGCTCTAGAGCCCATGCACTGCAACTACTGAGCCCTCGTGCTGCAACTACTGAAGCCCGCGCGCCTAGAGCCCATGTTCCGCAACAAGAGAAGCCACCACAATGAGAAGCCTGCACAGCACAATGAAGAGTAGTCCCTGCTTGCCACAACTAGAGAAAGCCCGCGCGCAGCAATGAAGACCCAGCGCAGCAAATAAATAAATAAGGGGAAAAAAAGAAAAGTAACCCAGCAAGTACAAACCACAAAGCTGGGGGAAGGATTGGAGGCAGGAATCCCAGAGGAGGCTGCTGCAATGGCTCAGGTGAGAGTTGGTAAGAAACTGAATTAATGTAAGTGGCGAAAGGAATAAAGAGGAAAAAGTCCAGCAAGATCAACAGGATTTGATTATGAAGTGAATGTGGAGCAGAAGGTGAGGCCATGACTCACACCTAATCAGACTTCACTGAATGCCTGAAAAAAAGCTGAAAAAAAGAATGCCAACAGTTATACGCAATCATAGGCTGATGACTTTCTGACCCTGGCAGCGCTAAGTGTAGACAACCAGTCTTGTAGGTTTTTAGCAGTCACGGTGCCCTCAATGTCTCCTATGTTGTGGTAATGGAAAATCTTACTTGGACAAGATGTAATATGAGCAAGATGTGTATTTAGCTTGAGCCCGCAGGCGTCTCCAGCAGAGCAGCAGTATAGCACACCAGGGCCTAGGAGCCTGAGCCCCTTTCCTAGTAATTTGTTCACCACGTGTCAGTGGCTGTCATTCCTCTGGGTCCTCTGCATTCTACCTGCAGCCATGAGGTCTGATTTCTGTCAGCAAGAAGATGCTGACACACCTAGGTTTCCAGAGACACTTGCAGGCTCCCAATTGCACCCTGGACCTCATGACTGTATTTATAAGTGCAGAAAAGCTGCAGGCACAACTTTGCTTTTTTAATGATTTTCTATTAAATTTAGGCAGACTGCAGACAGTGGAGAACTAGAGGATGCTTGCTCCCCATCAATGCTGGCTATCTCAGATGCACAGACATATAACCAAACAGCTGAAAATGGATAATTAACAAGTTTGAGAGTCCTTTGTGAATGGAGCCTGGGCACTGTCATTTTTCCTGGGTGCTGAGGATCTAAACAACCTAGAGGATCTAGAGGCAACACTGAGCTCACAGGCCCCAGCCAGAGTCCTTTCCCACTCAGCGATTTTAAGACAGACATCATGTTACCTGGACAGCAATATTTTCTCAGACGATCCAAAATCTAGCCCCTTCCCGATCTTGAGATTGGAAGCCCTTTTATCAAACAGACCTGAATTCTCCTTCTCTGCAGTAATAGGGAGCAAAAGAGATGGAAAACCCTAATTAACTGAATCACACATGTTAACTGGTGACCCCAGCTGGGCAGAGGAGGTCAGACAAAAACCTATAGCTCCGAACAATAAAGTGGCTATTTCCATTGTTCTGTATGGATCACAGAATGCTTGTCTTTTACTGCTGTTTCCTTACTGCTTACTGTTCAGCACCATACAATTTCCAAAATACTGACCCTGTGGTAATCTGAGAAAGAAGCTGTTCCCTGCTGTAGAGATGAGGAAACAAAGGCTCAGAAAGGTCAGATGAATTGCCTAATTATCACTCAGCTCATAAATGTTCTAGATGTTTACAGAAACAAGGTATTCTGACTCGCAGTCCAACATTCTTTTACGACTCAAACAGAACTGCCATTCAGCTGATAGCTTATAGAATCTTGCAGCAGTATCCTGGGAATGGCTGAGCCTGGATTCTGGGTAGGAGTGATATGATCACTCCTGCTCAAGTCATGAGGAAGCCAAGGAGTAACGTCCGAATACCCCCTGAAAAACGGAATGGACACTTGGCCTTGAGCTCTGAGAGTGACCCCAACTCTATAGGGTAATCCTTTTTTGTCCTCTTTTTTCTGTACAATGTTCTTAAAAGGGTAAGCATTTTTCAAAAAACATAAATTTATTTATTTATTTTTGGCTGTGTTGGGTCTTCACTGCTGCACATGGGCTTTCTCTGGTTGCAGCGAGCGGGGGCTACTCTTCATTGCAGTGCGTGGGCTTCTCACTGTGGTGGCTTCTCTTGTTGCAGAGTACGGGCTCTAGGCACACAGGATTCAGTAGTTGTGTCTCGTGGGCTCTAGAGTGCAGGCTCAGTAGTTGTGGCACACAGGCTTAGTTGCTGTGTGGCATGTGGGTTCTTCCCGGATCAGGGCTCGAACCCATGTCCCTTGTATTGGAAGGTGGATTCTTAACCACTGCACCACCAGTGAAGCCCAAAGGGTAAGCATTTTATAAAGGAAAAAGAAAACTGCTGCTGGAATGCTGTATCTGTTAAAGAGATGCTCTCTCTAGTGATCTGTATTCAAGTCCCACTCCAGCCTAAGAAATACTCTGAAATCTAAGCAAATTCTGGGCCCAAGCAGCTCCATTTCCCCACCTTGTGACTCTAGAAGACAAATCTCTGAGTCTCAGTTTTTCCATTCAAACTATGCAAAATTGCCTTTTTTAAAAAAGAAAATTAATTAATTTATTTATTTTTATTTTTGGCTGTGTTGGGTCTTTGTTTCTGTGCGAGGGCCCTCTCCAGTTGTGGCAAGCGGGGGCCACTCTTCATCGCGGTGCACGGGCCTCTCACTATCGTGCCCTCTCTTGTTGTGGAGCACAAGCTCCAGATGCGCAGGCTCAGTAGTTGTGGCTCACAGGCCCAGTTGCTCCGCGGCATGTGGGATCCTCCCAGACCAGGGCTCGAACCCGTGTCCCCTGCATTGGCAGGCGGACTCTCAACCACTGTGCCACCAGGGAAACCCCTGCCTTTCTTTTTTCTTTTTACATTATCACATGAGATAAAAACGCTTAACAATAAGTAGTAAAGTTTATACAGCAAACACCTATCTCGGTCCCAGGTACTATTCAGAGAGTCTCACACATGATAGGTCATTTATTCTCCACAAAGCTGTAAGGTGAGGTAGGTAACATAGCTATCCCTATTTTACAGACAGAAAGCTGAGGCACAGAGATTAAGACTTTGCCCAGGGTCACACAGCTGGGGTGGGACCTGAGCCCAAACAGTCTGGCTTCAGTGCCCACGTGCTCTCAAACACCATGACACTGCCTTGGAAGGGAAGTGAGAAACCGGACCCACTCCTTCACCTGAGACGAGGGCCTGGCAGTCTCCGTCCCTCCCTTCAGCACCTGGGGGCTGCCTAGTTCCCTGTGCCATCCTGCCACCACTCTCAACCCTGCTCTGGGCCAGCTTCTCTAGGAAGTCTGCACCTAAAACAAAACAAAATGAAACAAAAACCAGGTGAACTCTATCTTACTTGTTCATCTATTTAGTTTGGAACTTAATATTAAAGATTCAACCTCATTTCTCTTCTTGGCAAAGACTAGATTGTAAACCCTGTAAGATCATTTCTCTATGGCATACGCTCTACCAGTAGCATTTAGGGATTAGCACGTGGTGAGAGATCAAAATGTTCCTTGAATAAATACATGAGTGAAAACAATTCTTAATAGCGCCATACAAATTAATAATGCTGCTGGACTTCGAGGAAAAAAGAATTCAGTAATGCCGTCATCATTCAACAAATGTATATGCGTGCTAACCATGCACCAAGCACTGCTCTGGGAGTTGAGGCTACAGCAATAAACGAGAGGTAATTCCTGAACTCCTAGAGCTTACATTCTAGGGAGGGAGGAAGGGTCACAATAAGCAAAATAAAATATATAGGATGCTAGATAGTAATTTAGTGTTATTACCCTAACCCTATCATTCAAGGTCCCTAAGATTGGAAGGGCCTGTGTCTGGTGTACAGATGTGGGGATAGGGTGGGAGCCTACTGCTGCTAACAGTTGGCAAGCACCGACGTGAAGGTAGGGAAATGACTCAAGAACAGAACCAGGGATGTTTGATGGAAGCTTTACTACAAATTCCTGAAGGACACGGCCACATGGTCCCATCTGTGTCCCCAGCACATGGCAGGCACTGAGTGAACACTTCATGATGGTACAGGGCATCTGGGGACTGCAGGAAGGAAAAATGGGAAGCCCCATGCCTCTATATGCTCTGCACCACCATGCCAGATGAGAAAGGGTCAAGGCAATAGTTGAGGAAAATTAATCAAGAAAAAATATTATTCAGAATACACTTTACCCAGCACAGATGTCTCAATACCTGTGTCAATTTTTGAAAGGATTATCTTTACTTCATTTACTTCAAGGGCTTCATTCCCCTTGGAGTCCCTTGCAATGCAACAAAATTACTTCTTAAATCAAATCAAGAAGCATTTCCTGTGTACTTACAATGTGCCTTGCTCTGTGCTGGGCCCTAAGGAGGTTAACTCAAGGACGCCCCATGATTCTTGCACTTGAGAAATTTATAATCACACTGGTAGAATAACACACAAATGTAAATCTGGATGAGTTAGGGAAGATTTCAAGAGGAGACAGTAGACTATGGACAGGCAGAGACTGGAAGAAAAGTGGGGCAGGCAGAAAAGAAAATGATGGTGAACCACAAGGAGCCTCGAGGACAGGTTAAGGGGGATGGCACAAACCTAGCCAGCACCGGGCAGCCGCTGTGGGTTTCTGTGTGATGAGTATTTGACATGAGTAGTGTTCAGGAAGATGAGCCAGGCTGTTAAATGATTTGCAGGATGGAACTGAGATGAAGAGTCAAGAGGCAGGGGGACCAGTGAAGTAGCCTACAGTGAGTTCAGGTGAGAGGTCAAGACCTGTTCTGAGCGTAAGACAACTGAAGTCCTGATAGTGGTTGTTTTAATGAAGGGCTCCTTGTAGCTCTTCCCGCTCCTTTGAGCATCAGAGGTGTCATGTTTACGGCACATATGGCTGACACTCAGAAAAGATCAGCTAAATAGATGGCAATCGACATGGAAAAAGAAGTGCTTGCCTTCCAGCTAGGCCCTTTCAGCTCTAACCAACCCCACAGCATCATTCAGCCAGCATTTAGGGAAATGATCGGGAAAAGGAGTGTTGCAGCTGTCTCACCAATGGATCCAGAAATACGCACAGCACATCCAGGGCAGCTGCAATCAATGTATAGCTCTAATGTATCCTGGGTCTGACATCTTGGCTTCCAGAACTTTTTTTCACATAGGTATCCCGATCTTAGGATAACCATCGCCCTCTGGTAGTGCCCAGTGCCAGGTTAAACCCACAGGGGAAAAGAGCAGACAGCTGCCTACTCTGTGGTAGGACATGGAGTGGGGGGCATCATCAATCCTCCCTGACCCCAAGAGCTCCCCAGTGCTACTGCAATCACTCCTCCTTCCAAAGACACTAGTTACAAGAAGCCCCCCATTCAAATGCAAGTGTTATCAGGGACCATTAAAACATTAACCTATTAACATCCATCAACAATTTAGCGTCAGTTTATCAGGAAAGGTAGCAATAGGGAGCTGATTCTAAGGAGTCAGGAAAAGACTCTGAGTTCACTCACTCATTCACTAACAACTGATAAAGGCCTATTATGTACGAAGCACTGCACTAGACACAGGAACACTGACCTTAAAAGGACCAAAAGAGGTCTTTAAGACAGGAAGACAGAATGGAAGGTGTATATGGTAGCTCTAGGGAATGGCAAAGGTGGCAGGATGATGGCAAAGGTGATAGGATGATGTAATGAAAAGAGCAACAAAATGAACCAGCAGTGAGTTTTAATCTCTGCCCTGCTACTAATATGTGACACTGAACAAGCCACTTTCCTTGCCAGGATTTAGTGTCCTCAATTGGAAAAGGCTGAATTAGGATCATCCTTGTGTCTGTCAAGCTTCTAAGGGATTGCCAGCCACTGAAGCAGCACAAAATATAAACACTGACTGCTTTGCAAATCTGATCAGCTAGGGCTAGCCCTGACTGGGGCTTCCCGCTACCAGCCAGAGCAGTCTGGACTTCCTATACACAGTCCCTGGGGGTCATCACCAAGTGGGATTCTTCTGACATCCACATCTACCCACTGCTTCAAACCAGACTACTCTAGCATGTTTGAACCCACATCTGTCCCCAAATCACTCTAGTCTCTCATGGGCCTTTGAGCTAAGGATATTAGGGACAGGGATAGTCATCCAGGGCTACAAGGCAAGAGAGGCTTGGAGAACAAGTGGGAAGTGTGGCAAACTACTGTTCACTCTTGTAAATTCTCCCCAGGGTTGGAAAATTCTTATCTCACAGATTTTTGTCTGAGCTGGAAGGGGCCCTTAGGAATAACCTGGTCCAGGTTCTTCATCTGAACCTGCTGATTAATGGTAGGACCAAGTTTTAATTCCCTGATCTTCCAGCTCTAAGACTAGTGAGTGGTTTTTCAACTTTCCCATCCTGTTTCCTCTAGAGGGAGGATCCTCTTTGCCAGGCAACTCAGCTGGGGACCTAAAGCACAGCAGATGATAAACATCTTCTGTCTTTGAAAGAGAAGAGGTATAGCCATAAACAAGTATGCTCAAAATACCAAAGAAAATAGAGTTCATGTGAAATTTGAAGAATTTTAGCAAAAGGGCATAGGACAGGGATGAAAAGAAGTAGTGTGGGAGACACTGAGAATGCCATGGAGTGCTTAATGGGATTCGTCTCCTACTTGCCCCATAACCAGGTACAAACCACAAGCCCGTTGATTCTTAACCCCAGCAGCTGAACTACCCGAGGCCCAGAAAAGGGGCAACACACACAGTTTACACCTTTTATTATTCTGATAGAAATTTCTCTCCTGGGAACAGAAAGGGGTCAAAAGTCCAAAACCAAAATTATATCTCTTTATAAGTCAGAGCAAAGAGCATTACAGCAGTTATTTTATTTATTTATTTATTTAAAAGCCTCAGTGAACAGAGCAGAGTAGGAGGTGTTAGAAAACTCACTACAAGTAATTTATTCGCTGGGAACCACAAAGGCTTTCCTAAGAACAGCAAAAACACCATTGATTTCCCCAGTACCTTCCTTTCAAAGGACTCCAAACACTTCACACATATCGTTTTAAATTGTCCTCAAAGGCTCCAAAATAAGGGGTTACTATTTCCCCAGGTTCAGATGGAGAAACTAAAACATTCATGCCTGCCCTATCTGTCCAAGTCATCCTAACAGGTTCAGCTAACATCCACTGAGGGCCTGCTATGCACATGACCCATGCCAGGCAAACGGGTGATACAAAGACGAAAGATATGATCTCCATCCTCCAGCGAGGCAGAATCCAGTGGGGCATGACGGATGTGTACACAAATCCTTTTGAAATAAGGCAGCCTATGCTAGGTGCTGTAGAAAAGGTCCAAATACAGTGCCTTATTTTACCAAGTGGCACTAAAATGTGCCAAGTACTGTGCTAAGTCTTCACTACCATCATATTGTTTAAGTCAGACTATGTGTGGCTTATAGAGAAAGAAATGCGAGGTAAAGAGACTTGCCCAGAGTCTCAAGGCCGCACTATGGCAAAGCAGGGATTAGCACCCAGGTCTGTCTGGCTCCAAAGCCCATGTGATGGGAGGTAACTGCTTGGGAAAACGGTCTTTGGAGAGTTTAGCACAAAGTACCCATACCTTAGAGGTGAAGAGCAGGACACATGGGCTCTCACTAGGTTGTTGGGGAAAGGCCTGTCTCCTCAGCCCCAAATTGCATATGCATGTACTCATCCGGATCCTCCACCACAGGGACTGCTCTCGTGGATCAAGAAGCCAAAGGCAAGGGTCTTCCAAAAGGGAACAGAGATCTCTCTGAGCAAAGAAAGACTGCAAGGTCCTGAGCACTTCATCTTCTGTTGGTGGGCACTGAAAGTGGATCCAGGCCAGAGGGTGTGGGATCCCCTGGCTGGCTGTGACAGAAAGTCTACAGCCTGTGCGAGCAGGGCATGGTGGTCATGGTATACATACCAGCAGAGCATCCTTTTCTCAGAGCTGGAGTGGAACTCCTGCAAGGGAAGGAGCCCCCTGCTGGAGGTCCCTAGAGAAGGGCCTGGCCTGGAGATAGCTCTGCAGAGCTCACCTGGTGGGGGTAACCTCTGCCTCGTTTGCTAAGGTTCCATTTTGGAGGCTAAGGAACAAAGTGTCAGATTTGGAGGAAGAAGAGCTTATGCGGCACCAGGCTACTGTCCCCAGACCAGACAGGTTAGAGTGCATAGTCAGCCCTGGGGAATCCCTGGGTCTTAGCAAGGGTCAGGTTAATATATAGCTCTATATTAAGGCTCCAGGACAAGAAAGAGATGGCGGAAGGAGCAGGTCCTCCAAACTCTGGAAGGAAAGTTGGGCCTGGAACTAAGGAAGCCCAGTCGCCAGCCTAGCAGTCTTCCCATTTAACACGTGTGATCCTTCTGCAATTGTTTTCAAATCTTAATTTCGACCTAACAAGACAACAACAAAAACCCTTTGATGGATAAAAGTAAAAGAAAAGTGTTAACAAAGTGTGTGTGAGAGAAAGGGGATAATGAATAATTATATCAAAATACCCAAATAAGGGAAGCTCTATACTTTCTGGCAGCCATGGCAATAGGAAAGCAGGATTGTTACATCATTCTCATTGTTAAATCAAGGGAAGCATAGAAGTTCATCAGGGCAGAGAAAGTTCTTAATTCTCAGTGCAGAGAGACTCATATATACACAAGCGAATGTGTACCTGCACACATACACATACACTTACCCCATTTCTCTTTCCAAGGAACAGGGCAAGCCGCTCTCCAGAGCCCTGCTGCCTCTCTCACACCACACTACCACTGCATGCAATGAAGCACTTCAACAGTTAAAACATTTTTGTGCCAATATTTTAAGAGTGCAGAAGGTTCCAAATTACATGTAAAATAAACAATGCCAGACTGTGAAAACTCTTGGCTGCAACGTTCTCTGATGTTAACAAGAGTTTCTTTATTACTGTAACCTTTCAGAAGTGAATAAAAATTATTTCTCTGCCCTAGTTTTGCCCTCCAGTAAAAAGGAAGAGAACAGGGACCATGGAAAGAGCTGTACAATGACCTCTCATGAAGCCTAGGAGGCTGGGAAGGGGGCAGTTTAAAACACAAAGCCTTCCATATATGTTTCTAGTCAAAGGTTAGAAATTTAGTTTGTGCTGTAGTGATCATATTGTAGAATTTCACGTTCCTAGTATTTTTATGTAACTAAAACCCTTAGGGGGACAAAAGGGCATTTTCAAGAGCCCGAACTAAGCTGCTACTATGGAGAAAACCCAAATCTTGATCAAGGCTCCTTAGCCATTCAGTGAAATCTCCTGACTCAGAAACTGAGTCTGAAGTGCCCTTAAAAAACAGGGAAGAAGACCTATAGGTGGCCAGGACTTTGACAAAATGTGTTATTTTGCAGACTTTTCAGTCGATGAGCCTGTGAATACTGGACACACAGAAGGATCTCAAAATGGAGCTAGTCTGGACAGTGTTTTCACCACTGCAGGAGAAAGAGGAAAAAAGCCACCAAACAAAGGCAAACATGCTCTTGTTCTCTCACAGAACACTGCCTTTACCCACGCCATTCCTCTGCCCAGAATGTTCCTGTCTAGCAAACACTCATCCGAAAAGATACAAACCAAATGTCATCTACCCCAAGCTTTTCTCCTCTGGGCAGAGCAATTTTTAAATATCATAATCTCTTAATATTATAATTACCTGTTTATATGTTTGTCTTCTCCTACTAGACTGGGGAGTCAGGGACAATATCTTTGTCATCTTTGTATCTCCAGTGCCTAGCAGAGTACCTGGAAACTAGCAGACCACAATAAAATGGTTGGATAGATGGGTAAAACCTTGTTTGTGTCTGGGAACAGAAATCAGACAGAGAATGATTAACTGCTAAAAAAATAGAACACAAGCTCTGGGATTTAACACAAGGCTAGCTTTTCAGACTTTCACAGAGTTGCAAATGTTAAGTCTGGAAGAGAATTTAGAAATCATCAAGCTCTCCTCCCCAGAGAGGTGAGGTGATTTGACTTACTCAAGCTCACCCAGAGAGTGGCCAGGCTGGCCAGAACTCCTTCCATTATACCACACCATCCTTTCTCTTTACTGTCAAAAATTGCAGGTATAAATATTTATTTGGCAATAAGATGAGAAATATGATTAAGACTACAAATTATGAGAATGTTATTTCATTATAAACAAATGAACAATGGATGTCACAGTAGGAGTTCAAATAACTTTATATAAATTACAATATCTGAGTTGCTTAAAAAGCTAAACATAGCATACCATATGACCCAGCAATTCCACTCTTAGGTATATACCCAAGAGAACTGAAAACATATGTTCAGATAAAAACCTGTACATGAATGTTCACAGCAGCATTATTTAAAAAAGCCAAAAATGGAAACAGCCCAAATGTCAATCAACTGATGAATGGATAATAATATGGGGTATATCCATACAATAGATTATCCATAAAAAGTATGAAGTACTGAAACATGCTACAACATGGATGAACCTTGAAAACATTATGCTAAGTAAAAGAAACCAGACACGGAAGACCACATATTATATGATTCCATTTATATGGAATGCCCAGAATAGGTAAATCCACAGAGACAGAAAGTAGAGTAGTGGTTACCAAGGGCTGGGGGAAAGGGGAATGGGGAATGACTGCTAACGACCATGGGCTTTCTTTCTGAGGTGATGAAAATGTCCCAGAATTAGATAGTGGAAATGGTTGCATAACATTGTGCATTTACTAGAAAAGCACATTAAAAATGCTGAATTTTATGGTATATGAATTACATCACCATTTTTTTTAATGGAAAAAAAATACAATCTCTTCCTTCTAGTAATTTAACTGAAGGAGTCAGGACCAGAGATGCTTAAGCACTCACAGGTTCTGAGTTATATGACAGTAATATAATGCAAGTTTGGGGAAGAAGTAAACACTTTTAAAATCTTAATGCTAATGCTAGAACCACAGTTTTTAGCAACGACCTTTTCAGGCAGTACACAGTAGTGATTAAGAGCATGGGCTCTAGAATCTGGCAAGTTTGGGTTCCAATCCAGGCTCTCATATTTACTGTGTAAGTCTGGTTCAGTTACCTAACTGGTAGGCTAAATAATGGTCTCCCAAAAGATATCTACATCCTAATTCCTGGAACCTGTGAATGTTACCTTATATAGCAAAAAAGGACTTTACAGCTGTGATTAGGTTAAGGATCTTCAGATGGGAAGATTATCCTGGATTTCCAGGTGGGCCCTAATTGTAATCACATGCACCCTTCTAAGAGGGTGGAAGAGGGTGCTTAGACCCAGATAGAAGAGGAGAATGCAATGTGCCCACAGAGGCAGAGATTGGAGTGATGTGGCCACAAGCCAAGGAATGCCAGCAGCCACCTAAAGCTAGAAAGGGGCAAAGAACAGGTTCTTCCCTAGAGCATGGCCCTGTTAACATCTTGATTTCAGCCTAGTGAAAATGATTTCTAGCCTCCAGAAGTATGAGAGTAAAGTTCTATTGTTTTAAGTCACCAAGTTTGTGCTAAGTTGTTACAGCAGCTATAGGAAACTAATATACTAACTTCTCTGATCCTTAGTTTCTCCATCTGTAAAATGAGGATAGGATTTCATGGGTAAGATTGCTGTAAAACATAAAACTGAAATGGTGCTTATAAAGTACACAGCAAAGAGAAAGTGCTCAATAATTGTTAGCTATTACTATTGCTGACCTCTGTTTCTGTATTATGCTGAAATTCTCAACTTTCACATGTCACTAGTCCATCCCAGACCCTGCTCCTCTTAGCAAGGGGAGCAGTAAGAGCTGGCCATCAGGAAACCTGAGTTCCGTTCTTGGTTGGTTTCTAACGTAAGCTTACTCAGCTCTCCCAGAGCCAGTTTCTCCATCACTTAAATGACAGGATCAGACTAGAGCAGTGGCCCTCAAACTGGAGGCTTTGTTAAAATACAGATTGCTGGGCCTCACCTCCAGAGTTTCTCATTCAGCAAGTTCCTAAGTGATGTTGAAGCTGCTGGTGTGGGGACCACTTTGAGAATCTCTGGATTAGATTATTTCAAGGTTCTTTTCTAGTTTTAAGTCTGAGATTCTCCAGGAACATCCCATAGATGTAGCACTCCAGTAATAAACACAGCTGTATCAGGCTGAAATAGCCTTTAAACTAAGTTCTTTTCCCCGTGGGGGACAGGAGGGTATGAGGTTATATGGTAAAGACTGCTTTTAATTTTTGAACGAAGCAGAATGAAAAATCTTAAGCAATGGTGGGAACAGGAAGAGGCTGTCCCCTTATCCAACGTGCTGGCCCCATTTTAATTTATCTTAATCCCACCCTTCTTCCTTTTCACCAGACCCCTCCCCCTAATGCCCTCCTCTAGAAACACATCTAGGTGTCTCCTGAATACATTTATTGGCTTTGCACAGTATAATACCACCTTTGTTAGTCTCCCAGCCCAGCCTCTCCAAGCACAGTGTTCAGTCTCGGTGTTCCTCTACTCCTAAAAAAACACGACCGAGGAGTCTCTGAAAAATAATTGTAAAATCAACTAAGGCGAATTCAGACGATGTGGAGATATTCAGGCTCTAAATGCTGGGAAAAGAAACAAATTCAGAACATTGTTAGCATTCTCATCTGTCTTTTTTTTCCCCCTTAATCTCTATCTGTCCTGTTGAGTAGGAAACCTCTGCCGTATTGGGTTAGAAATTCTGAATAAAGGGGACTCAGGCTTGGGACTGCACTGAAGAAATGGAACAGCTCTAGATTCAAGAAAAGCTGTCCTCTTGGTCTTTGGAAGTCTTTGGTAACAAGACAGGGGAGAAGGAACCTGCCATGAAGTTGATTTCCACTTCCCCCTCACCCCCAGAGGTATCATCGTACAGTAAAGCAGACACTGGACTGGGAATCAGCATACCCTAGTTTTTGGTCCTCATTTTTCTGTTTTCTAGCTGCATGACCTTGGGCAAATCAATTAACTTCTCTGGGACTCCATTTCCTCACCACAGAAGTGAGAGGGTGGGAACAAATCTATAGTCCTTAACCTGAGATGGGCATCAGAAATCTTCTGGGGAAGTTTTTCAAAATACACACACCTCAGCACCTTCAGACCCAGAGAATCTCTGAGGCTCCCAGTCTAATGTTCTAAGGTTCATCTATCCTATAAAGTGGATTAAAAGTATAAATGATGAGAGAGCCAGGGAATCCATGAGGCAGGTCACAGAGAGAAAAATGAACTTTTTTGGGGGGGTGGGGGGATGGGTCAGAGAAATTGAATCCAGGTGCCATAAGAGATCATTAATTCAGTATTTGGGAGATAGTGCTGGCCAGACATTAATAATAGAAGAACATACATACACCCAACAAGTATCTGAGGGGTGACTACATTAGGCACTCTGTGTTAAGCACTAGGGATCCTAAGATCCTTATCCCATCTAATGGGCATGACCTACACAAACCCGTAATTACAGTACAGCATGGTAAGTCCTATCTCAGAAGTTTGTGCGAAGTGCTGGAGGAATACAGACAAGGGAGTGTCCAAATATACTAATATTACTGGGGGGTGCTGGGAAAAGCTCCTTGGAAGAGGTACTATCCAGTTGTGTCTTACAGTGCCATGAGCAGAGGAGACAGGGTTAAGACCACTTCAGACAGAGGGAACTGCATGAACGAAGGCTCAGAAGCATAAAGGAACATGGAATATTATAGCACCAGTGAAAACGAGGCATGAGTGAAACATGTGTTAGAGTGTGTGTGTGCACACGCTCAAGTATGAACATTTGCATGTAGGAGAAGTTTGCTGGAAATTATACTAGAAAGGTGGGCTGGGGCCAGAATGTGAAGGCCTCTCCCCCAATTTTTCACTTTGTAAAGCTTCAAACTTATTATTTTTTTTAAGCTGTAAGATTAATACAGCAAAAGGTTGTTGTATTACAACCAAGAAGGTTCTCCGATATAACTGTGAAGGGTTCTTTATGCCATTGCTAAAAAGTTTGAATTTTGTCCCTCAGAGATTTCTAGACAGAAGGGATATGATCAGATGTGGGATTTAAAAAGAATACCTCTGGCAGCTTAAATGGTGGCAGGTTCACTAGAGGGGGAAAGTCCAGGAACTAGTTAGGAGGCCATGTCCAATAAAGGACAGATGATGAGGAACTGACATGAAGCAATGGAACAGAGGAGAGGATAAAATCCTGAGATATTTTGGGCAGAAAAGTGACAAGACAACTCGATGCAGAGGATGAGGCAGGAGTTGAGGACATTCTAAGAATTCTAGCTTGGGGGGCTGGACTGGTGGTGATGACCTTAGATGTGAGACAGGAAAACACAGGAAGAACAGGTTCGTGGAGCTCTTTATCCCATCTCCTGAGTGAGATTTATTTAGGAGTAGCACTAGTGACCCCTGAAAGAGAGGTGTGGAAAATGGCTTTAGCTGTGCCCGATGCACACAGCTCTTAAGCAGTATTCTGACTATGGTACAAAAGATACCAAATGCAACCGGGCACCCAGAGAGATTGGAGGCAAAAGAAATGTGATGCATTGGAGAGGTGAACAGTTCTGCAGTGATGAGCTGAACTGGGAGTACTTAGCATGAGGGGTACTTAAGAAGGTATTAGGGGAAGGCAGGACTACACATGCACTGAGTCAGCCAGGGCTTTGTAAAATGGATTTAGGTCACTGTTTCTCCTACAGAAATTCCAGGAGGCAAACTGAAGATAAAAAAGGGGATGAAATTCACTTATTTATTCAGTCAAGAAACATTTACTGAATGCCTACTAAACACAAAGCTCCACTGAGGCACCATAGGAATACAAAGACAAACAAGTAAGAATTAGACCTCAGGAAACTCACGATCTACAGCTGAACATAAAAATGGCCATGAGAGAGATAAATGACCATGTGCATAGACAGCAGTTTCACGTTTTATTTAATTTCAAATACAGAAACGTTTATAACTTCTCTTTTAGGGACACTCCCTGAAGTGGAGTGAATCCAGTACGCCACTCAGAAGGTCACATGACCTGAGCCATCAGACTGGCATTCTGGTTGTATGCACCCAGGCATCCAGTCAGTTAGAAAACCACCTAAAGCATACACTCCATGCACTCTTGCTACCTCTTCAGGCCTGAGGATAAGAAACTTGCGTACAGAAAGGAACGCATCTATTAGAGGTACATCTTCAGCTGGCTCAAATTCATGGGCCAATTCCAAAATGGAATTGCTCTACCTTCTAAGAATTTAGTCTTCTCTCCCCTAATAAATAAGTATCCACTCCAACACCTTAGGACATTTAAAAAATGTTCAAAAGAACGATTGCTATTGGAAAATAAACATGTATTCTTACTTTACAAGCTTCGAGCCCATGGGATTGCTCTGTATTTACACTCCACCATTCATATTACTGGCCGCAAAAACTATATGTTTAAAGTGGTCCTTGCCTTTTAAAACAATACCTTTGGCAGTGAGTTTTAATTCTGACCTAGAGATGCAAAGTATAGCAAAATTTTTACCTCATGGTAAAACAAAGGAGTTTGATTGAAGATTTTTGTGGGGGGAAGGAAGAGATGGGAATGGAATTAGAGGTCTGGAAGGAAATTTCCAGAAATCTAAAGTACATGTAATTCTTATTTCTACTACCTTTTATAGATTTAAGGCTTTTCTGGTTTAGAAATATAATGTACCTTATTTACAAATTGTTTCTTTTTAATCAAATAATCCCACTAGAAGATGAGAAATCATGGACAAAGAAAAAGAAAAATTCAGAGTGGAGACAACTTCTCATTTCTTTTTCTTCCAATATTTAAGACTAATGAGCAAACAAATATCCTCAGAATAAAAAGGATACCTCCTCACCCTACTTTTCCCAACACTTATAGTGGGCTTCCAGAACCATCTCCTTTCATCAGATATTTACCAGGCATACGTTCTGCCAAGGAGCAATGACTGGCACTTTGGAGAATACAAAGAGGGATGCATGTGATCCCACCCCCCAGGAATCCACCCAGAAGGCAGTCAATACATGAATAACACTGATGCAAAAGAGAAACAGTAAAAGCCAGAAGAAGGGTAAATATAAATTATTAAGGTACTAACAGCTAGGGGAAACCGGGATTGGCTTCCAATTTGAAGTGGAGGGACATGAAGGAATTGCGGCTGGCATGTTAGGGCAATCTAGGTATATGTACCACATGAGAAAAGACACAAGACAGGAAGAGCAAAACATTCAGCTTGGCTGCAGTGAAAAGTACGTGAGGCGGGCTTCCCTGGTGGCGCAGTGGTTGAGAGTCCACCTGCCAATGCAGGGGATGCGGGTTCATGCCCCAGTCCAGGAAGATCCCACATGCCGCGGAGCGGTTGGACCCGTGGGCCATGGCCGCTGAGCCTGCGTGTCTGGAACCTGTGCTCTGCAACGGGAGAGGCCACGCGGTGAGAGGCCCACGTACCGCAAAATAATAAATAAATAAATAAAAGTATGTGAGGCAAAGATGGAATGTGATGTTCACCGAGTGCTTCCTATGTACCAGACACATGTGTAGAGGTTTCTCATATTTAAGGTTCAAGAAGAATTGGGGAAATGAGTTTGGAAAGGTAGTCTGGAGTATGATCAGAGGACTTTACAAAGCAAAATGCTAGTTCTGAAAAGCAAAGTAGAATTTTACAAAGGAGTCCAATTCAGCCCACAGCTCCTCCACCTCTTTCCAGGCCCTCTGCACCATTCCATCAAGCAGCTCTGCTACAGAGAGAGCAGGAGACCATGAGCTGACAGGAGGTTCATCCTTATTCAGAAAAGCAGTGAGCAAGAAGTCACCTGACATCCTGCTGAAGCCAACTGTCATGCCAGGGACCACTGACAGAGATAAACTTGCAATTTCTTAACTAAAGCCCATCCCCACCCACTCCTACCTTGTCTCCACAGTTTGGAAAGCTTAAACCTGCTTATTGTAAGCCACAAGGTGGAGATGTCTGGCAGGGCAGAACTGAAAGGAAGTCGTTTAGCCAGCCTAAAGTTACCATTAACACTTTGAGCCACTGCCTTGAGCTAATTTTTATGTTTGTTTTTTAAGTTTGGTTGAAATGTCACAAATGGAAAAATTAAGTAAAGCGCTCCAGTTAGCCACAAGACTGGACACACCTGGCTGCAAACCCAGCAAAAGAAAACTTACTTCATTAGTAGGAGAGGTAGAAAGTGAAATTTACATCTGAAATCTGCCTGCACCAGGAGAAAGTGCTGAGGCCAAAGGCGCTGTCTGTTTTTACAGCTGTGTCAAGTCTTAGTTCTCTACTCTTACCAACACTCAGGAGTGAGGCAAGGGCCCAAGGAAAAATGGTCTCCAACCTCTTCAGCTGCAACTCAGCTCACAAAGGTTTTTAAGAACCAGTTAATGAAATAAAACAAGACCAGATGAGGTGATATAATGAACTTTATTTCCACAGCTAATTTATATGTTTAAATCCCAAATAATGTTTTTTTTTAAAGTCAGAACACTCTAAATTATTGATGTGATTTTTGTAACCTCAAATTTAACACTTACTTTTTATAACCAGCTTCACTGATGATATATGAGGCTGCCATATTTTTCACAATAGTTGGGCTCCTAAAAAGCTGGTAAAAAGCAAATTTTTGGAAAGTGAAAATTTTCTCACCAAATGAGACTGGAACTCTAATTTCAAAGGATTTCTTGATCCAAATTTCTAATGTGTCATTAATTCGCATTCTCAATCTTCCCCACACAAATCTACTCAAGTAAAGTAATGGCCTCTAAGAATTCTTTGGCATAAGAAAAATCACCACTACATTGATCAGTCTTATAAATTCTACTTTTTATATGAGTTTTCTTAAAGATGCCAAGTAACACAGAAATAGATTTGCAAATTACCACCTTCACATCATAGGTTTTCAAAGCTGAAAAGAAACTTGGAAATCATGTAGTCACCCACCCCCCCAAGTTTTTTTTTTTTAACCAAGAAACTGAAGCAAGGAGAAGAGAAAAGACTTGCCAGCCAGGGTCAGAACCAGGCCAGACTGGCTCCCTCTGGCTGCTACTTTTCTCCAGCCACATGCCATTCTTCTCCAGCCTAACCTTCTCATTTCTTTAGGTTGTACAAACACCAAATACTGAGGTCCCCTCTACACACACACAGTCACGCTAACAACTGAGAAGTGGCTAATGTATAATTTTCTTGCCTGTAAAAAGGGTGTCTGTTTATAGCATGAGGTTGGAAAGGGAGGAGCAAATCAGTTATAACAGAAACGTAATAATATTAATTCCCCAACTCTTTGAAATCTCTATTATTTTTTATAAATTTATTTATTTATTTATTGGCTGTGTTGGGTCTTCATTGCTGCGTGCGGGGTTTCTCTAGTTGCGGCGAGCGGAGGCTACTCTTTGTTGCGGTGCGCGGGCTTCTCACTGTGGTGGCTTCTCTTGTTGCTCGCGGAGCACGGGCTCTAGGAGCGCGGGCTCAGAAGTTGTGGTGCACCAGCTTAGTTGCTCCACGGTATGTGGGATCTTCCCAGATCAGGGATCAAACCCGTGTCCCCTGCACTGGCAGGCAGATTCTTAACCACTGTGCCACCAAGGAAGTCCCTCTATTATTTTTAAATCATCTTTTATTTATAGTCTTTGTAACTAAACTTGAGCTTGGCATTTCTGTTCATGAAGACAAATTTAAGAGTCTATACTTGGGGAGCATTATGGATCATCTGAAACCCTGCTATTCAATGTGTGGTTGCCCCTCCCCCACCCAGCCCCACCAGTGGAATTGGCATCACCCAAAGCTTTTTAGAAATGTAGACTCTCTGGCCTCACCGAAAACCTACTGAATCAGAATTTGTAGTTTAACAAGATCCCCAGGTGAACTGTAGGCTCATTAAAGTTTGAGAAATGGTGGTCTAACACACTTCTCTATAGGACAGCATCATATGTAGAACAATTGAGATAGAAAAAAATGGTTGGATAAAATGGGAGAAAAAAAAAAAAAGGCTAATTTCTGCAGGACTGCATTGACGTACACCTGGACCAGAGACTAATAAACCGAGTATGATCTATCTGACAAATAAGTTGGCTTTAAAACAGAATTTCAGAGGCTGAAGTTCAATTTATTCATTCATTCAACAAGTATTTATTTATCCAATGTTTACTGTGTAAACAAAAAACTGGATAAGACAGGTTTCGCGCCTTTATATAGCATACAGTCAAGCAGAAGGGACATTATAAAGTAACATGGGAGAAGGTTCAAATTGCTGAACCTTGTGATGGAGATATATGTATGTAGGTCCCAAAGGAAATCCATTTGGAGGTGGAGGTGGGGTAGAGTAAAAGGTTCCTGTGGTCCAGGAATTGGCAACCTATGACTCATTAAGCTATTCAGTTGGGGACAGCTGTGGTCCACATGGCTCTAGTGGTCCCACTTCCAGCAGAGTTTAATCAACAGTGATAAGAAACAGACTAACTCATAGAAGAACTACTGTGTAACTGCATGGCAGTAAGCCGAGGCTTTGGCTGGCCAGGGGGTATCACTGGTCATCATTAAATGGGATGATTTGAGACTGCCAGCACTACTGTATATCCACTGTGAGCTGCCACAGAGTTGAGCAGTAAGTACTTGTGGGCATGTGGAACACTCAGCTGGTTGAAGAGCTTAAAGACTGCTGATCCCACTCTGGGCAGCTAAACAGCAGTAAGGTATGACAGTGAGAAAAATGAAGAAGGAAGCAAAGAGTGTAATTACAAACACACATTGACTCCAAAACAGATGATTATAATGATTATGATGACGAAGATGATGATGACAGCAGCTAAAACTTTGAAATATGCTATCATCTTCTTAGAATGAACAGAAATGCTAATGGTCTGCTGTCCCAGAGAAAGGCATGTAAATGTCAGTGAAGCTATCTAAAGATGAACCCGAAACGAAATTGAGCTATTTGTAATGAGGTGGATAGACCTAGAGTCTGTCATACAGAGTGAAGTCAGAAAGAGAAAGATAAATACCGTATGCTAACACATATATATGGAATTTAAGAAAAAAAAATGTCATGAAGAACCTAGGGGTAAGACAGGAATAAAGACACAGACCTACTAGAGAATGGACTTGAGGATATGGGGAGGGGGAAGGGTAAGCTGTGACAAAGCGAGAGGGAGGCATGGACATATATACACTACCAAACGTAAGGTAGATAGCTAGTGGGAAGCAGCCCCATAGCACAGGGAGATCAGCTCAGTGCTTTGTGACCACCTGGAGGGGTGGGATAGGGAGGGTGGGAGGGAGGGAGACGCAAGAGGGAAGAGATATGGGAACATATGTATAACTGATTCACTTTGTTATAAAGCAGAAACTAACACACCATTGTAAAGCAATTATACTCCAATAAAGATGTAAAAAAATATAATAATAATAAATAAATTACTAAGCAATTTAAAAAAATAAATAAAAAGATGAACCCATGTCTACTGTGCTTTCTATACACGCATTTCCTCCAAAGTCATGAGAATCTGAAAATACCCTCAATCCAGATTCTCAGTAGGCAACCATCATTTCCATGACTTAGTCTCAAAGACTATAATTTCACACATAGAGTGAGCACATGATACCATCAGATAATAACATAGGAAGTGTGTGAAAATAATTATAGTAGATAAAAGTAAGACATGGGAAATCTCCCACTTAATTCCCATGCAGCATGGAAAGATCTCTAAAATATATTGTTGAGTAAAAAAAAAAGTTGCATTTAAGTGCATAGAGGATGATATCATATATGATAAAATATATATACGCAAAACCACAGAACTTTGTGCTGTAATGAAAGAAACCAAATTAACCCATTTTGTGACCCTGTCTGATGGTTTGGCTTTAGATGCTCCCAAGCTAGGAGGCAATGATATGGGAAAAAAACAAGGAACTACAATCTACTAAAATACGGTCTAGATACACAAAATACACAATATACACAAAGGAAGAGAGTACTATTTATATAACCAATTGTATCCTAATGTTTTGGTTTTGGTTTTCTATTGTCATCATATTCTGTTATATACATACTACATATTCTCCTTTCTCAGGTTATTAAATATACTAATGTACCTTTTCAGTAGATACCTTGCCAAAGTATTCTAGGTTGTCAGTGATCAAGAAGCTTGTTTTTAAGTTCTTGAGCACAGTGCAGGCCCCATGCCAGGATCTTTCCATCCAAACTAATTGTGAACTGACACACTGAACTGGTATCAAAGGCAAAGTGTCCTAAAACTGGATTATTATTATTTGATTTTATCTGTTCACCAAATCCATCCCTCCTATCACCATGATTTGGACTTAATAATCCCATCTCCGTACATAGGATGTACTCACACTGACAAACCATGGTAATGTGGGCAAATACATAAATAAAGTGTCAGTAGCATGCCAGTCTTCATAGAGGCAGAAGTGACTCTAGGTGAATTACCACTTGACATCAGGCCATTCTAGAACAGATAAAACTTCAACTCCAGTCAGGCAACCCCTCATTGGAGTTTTCCAGGACCAGAATCTGATAGCACTCACTTACCCCCATGATTCTGCCACGCTGCTCAACATCCTCCCACATAAAATGAACTATGATACGACACATGTATTTCCCACTCCGGCCTTCCTGCTTCATTCGGACTAGACACATCCTGGGTGGGAAGAAGACATAAAGAGTCACTGGCTGTTTGCATTTTTTACATCACTCATTTCCACGGAAGGTCAGCTCATCTAAGTCATTTTATCAAAGGGCACAGAATCAAAAAACTAGAAGTGATTAAAAAAATCTTTTATTGAGCTATAACATAGATACTGAAAAGTACATAAATCTTAAGTGTACAGCTTGATGAATTTTTACATATAATATACACCCATGTAAGTACCACTCACATCAAGACATAGATTATTTAGAGCACCTCAGAAGGCTCCCTCATACATGAAAGGGACCACTTTTAGTTGTTTAAAGATAAGTCTGAATCCTTCATTTTACTGATGAAAACAGGAGTTCTAAAGAAGGAAAATGATGTGCCCAACACCACAGAGCAGTCTATAAAGGTGGGTATAGTACTGAGCTCTCCCATATGGACGCCACTAGCTACATGTGGCTACTGAACATCTTAAATATGGCTAGTTCAAACTGAGATGTGGTATAAGTTTAAGATGTCAAAGATCTAGTTCATGAAAAAAGAATATAAATATCTCAAATTTTTTACATTGCTTACATGTTGAAATATTATCAGGTATATTGAGTTAAAGAAAACCTATTATTAAAATTAGTTTCATTTTTTTTCTTTTCACTTTTTTAAATGGAGCTACTAGCAACTTTTAAATATGTGACTTGCATTATATTTCTGTTGGATAGTACCCGTCCAGAATATAGATGACAGAAAGTATTATGATTTCATCTGTATAATTATCAAATTGTTTCCCCCATTAGAATGTAAGTTCCATTGAAGGCAGACATCAAGTCTGGGTTTTTTTGGGTTTTTTTAAATCATTGTATATCTAGGGCTTAAGTATAGTATGCACTCAATATATATTTTCTGAATAAATAAATGAATAAAACATCTCAGGGCCAAGTTTAGGGCTCTTTCCCCTAAACCACATTGCCTCTAATCAGTCCAGAATGCTCTCTGCTTAAGACCTTACATAAGAATATAAGAATATAAACAGGGTCACCAACTTTCCAAGATAGCTCCTAATCTCATTCTTATGACCACACGTATTTCTATTATCTCTTGTTAAATAGTTATTAAGCAGCTACAATAGGACTACTCACCTAAAAGACAACTCCTACTGTAATTATGGAGTATTTAGTCTAAACCGACAATTCTATCTCCATACACAATTAATCCTGCCCATTTAAATCTACTAGCAATAGTAAGGTCCAATGGAATGATTCCAGCCTGGCCTGCCTCAACATCTCTGTTAATGACTAAGATGGAGAAAAGAAAACATACTTATCAAATATGTAGATTGCAAGAAGCTGGGCAGGAAGACAAATATGTTGGATGACCCAACCATGAACCAAAAATACTTCAACAGACTGTTTCAATGGGCTAAATCTAACAGGGATAAATCTAGACCCTGCACTTGGGTCTAAAAGAACAGCTGTAGAGGTACAGGATTGGTGAGTCATGCCCACCTATGTGTGAAAAAGCCTTACTGGCTTACGTTGACAGTATACACTGAAGGGGAGTCAAGAAGATGATATGGTTGCCCCCCAAATTAATGTGATTTTAGAAACAGTAATGCAAATATAGTATCTTCATGTACAAAGCGAGATTTTTGTTCTATTCAGCACACGTCAGACTCTACTTGGAATACTGTCGACAGTTTTGAACATTATATTTTAAGAGACAAGAGGAAGAGTTGTAAGATCAGAAGATATTTAACCTGGAGAAAAACAGGACAGTTGCCTTAAATATTGCAGAAAAGTGATTAGACCGTTTATCCAAAAGGTAGAATCAGAACGAATGGGTGGGTCACAGAGGGAGAAAAACTACTCAACATTTAATGCTGAAAGTAAAAACTTTCTAATAGGGGAGTTTCTGAAGATTTGAAAAATGTAATGGATGACCTCAAAAAGCAGAGAATTTGCAATTAGGCTATCTATCTGATGGAAGGCTGACTACACGATCTCTAAAGTCCCTTCCAACCTCGGGATTTGCTGATGCTGTGATTCTAAATTTGTAACCTCTGAACCCAGTTAGTGCCTAAGAAATAACACTTTGTGACAATAAAAACAGGTCATGGAAAAAGACTTGGCCACTTTATATGATATAGAGCATATACCAAGGCAGAAACAAACTGGGGAAAGTTCAACAGTCCTTTTTCATAACATTTTTCTTAAAGTTAACCAAAGTTAGCCTCTCCACCTGAAAAGACGCTGTGTGTTTTGATGCTTAAGTGTCGTCAGAGGCCAATTCATCAACAGCAATAGTGAGGTAATGGAATTCTTCATTTATATGAAAATTCTCTAGTTTGTTAATACACCTGCCCTCTGAGGTTTAAAAGGCACAGATTTTCTCAGACCATAAACTTACTAACTATATCAACATGGAGTGAAGTGTTTTTTGTGTCAGAGCAGTTTGTTTTATAGCCCGTACAGTCAAATGGTTATCTGGGTTGAAAAGGTAAAGCAAATTGAAGATAATTTCAAGATGCTGACTGACACTTAATTCACTCAATGGACATAAATTTACTTCCTACTGTGTGGAGATTAGAGTGATGGTTAACAAGAGCCCAGCTTCCAAGGAGCAGTTAGTCTCCTTAGGGGAGACAAGAGCCCTAAGAGAGAATGCAGTAAGTGTCCCAAGAGGAACACAAAGTGCAATGGAGTTTGAGAGGATTACTCTTGGCTGAGTGGGATCAGGGAAAGCTTCACGGAAAATGAAACATCGTACCTGGGGCTTGGAAAGGTGAGCTGCAGGTGGACAGATAAAGGTAAAGAGAATTTCCAGAAGATGGAACATTATGAGCAAAGACAGGGCCATGGAAAGCTCAGCACATGGACAGGGACAATACCTAGATTTTGTGGAAGGGAAGTATAGGAAACAGAAAAATATGCCAGAAAGGTCATGAAGGGCTTTTAAATGTCATGCTGAAAAGTCTGGACTTCACTCAGCAGACAAAGGAGAGCCACTGAATGTTTTTCAGGAAGAAGGGGTGTAATAAGATTAGGGGTGTAAGAAGACCTTGGCTTTAAGAACAGATAAGTCTCTCAGAAGTTAACCCTTTCTTTCTTCCCAGCTGGAAACCCTTTCTTTCCAAGGCTGAAAAATGACAAATTTGGTGAATATTTACTTCAGTAGAACTATGGTATTTACAATTGTCTGATCCAGAAATTTAAATTAAGTGTGCATCTACCTTTTGAGAGAAATGCAACAGCAAAGTTTGCTGCAACCTGCACCAAATTTTGCTGATACTAAGAGTTTAAAAAATATAGATTCAAGCCTGATAAATGAAAGAAGGGCAAATTCTAATTATTCCTAAAACACCGTACCTAATTAGTTCTGTAGACAATTGATGACAATTTGAAAACACTATCAAATATAAAGTTCTACAGTAAATTTCATCTCACATAGTTAAAGTTATAAAATCAAAACAATCAGTCTTCTCATTAACAGGAAGTGTAGTGAAGATAACCATGAGTTCTACTGGGAAAATAAGATTCTGATCCACAGGGCTGCCCGTTCATCCACCATCACCAAACTCAGCTAACTAAAGGCTCAACTTATTTTTGTCCTGAATTTGTGAATCAAATTCTCTAGGTAGTTAAGGACAGAAAAGTCATCTTGTTGTGAAGAACTTTTGTGTTTGTCCTCTTCAAGGAAAAAGCACAGCTGAAGGCTGGGGCCCACATCTTAGACAGTCAGCTGCCTGGAATGTCCAGATCAAGCTGAAGGTCAATTCTTAGGGTACCTAACCTTGAAGCCTACAAGTTCAGTCTACTCCTTTCTTTGTTTAGTAAATGTTTTGAATAGATAATACATGCACATGTTAAAAAAAACGTTAAGTCCCCTTCCTACCCACATCTCCCAATCACCAGGTTCCTCTCCCTAAGGCAACCACAGTTAGCAGCTTCTTAGGAAACCTTCCACATGTAATCTATATATATACCAACTTAGTGTATATGTACTCTTTTTACATAAATAGTAGCTTCCCTTTTCTCCCCATTTTCCACAATGGTAGCATTCTACACACACTTTTCTTACGTTGAAAAAACAATCTGTTACAGAAGGATGGTGGTGAAGAAATCTCAACTCCAACTCTGTGCTTCATCCACAGATACTACAGTCACCCCAGTGAAACCCTTTTTAGGATAATAGAGTTGTAGTAATGTATTTAGCAGTTGTTAGGGTAACATCTAATCCAGGCTGAATTCAGCTTATCTGGCAATTTTTTCCTATTCTAATAAGACTAAGAAATAGGAAAAAAAAACCTTTAATAGCAAAAATGGACAAGTGCTGTAATTAACAGCTAACACAACTATGTGCCAGGCACTGTGCTAAGTGATTCAGATACATTATTTCATTTAATCCTTACAACAACTATCGGAGGTTGGTATTCTTCCTGTCCCCACCTTACAGTTGAGGAAACTGAGTCTTACAGAAGTAACGTGCCCAGAGTTACAAAACTTGTTAAGTGTCAAAGCTGGGATCTGAACCCTGATAATCTGATCCCAGAGTTAGACTGTTTTTCTGCCTCTTTTAATGACTAGAACGAACCTTCCAGAATCCATTTGCTTTTTCATTTAATCCTCACAAGGGCAATAATTTAAGTTTCAAAACTAACATCATATTAGAAATAAAATACCAGAAGGGAAAAGACTGGCTAACCTGAGGCAAACACACCTACAACAGCAAAAAGTAACTGCTGGCAGACTAAAAGGAAAGAACCTAAAAATGTATTTAAAATAAACACAACAGCAGTTCAACATGCAGGCTATAGCTACGAGTACAACTCAAAGAAGGCAGCCTGGCAAAATACAGTTGAGAGTTATCAGAACCGGGACTTCCCTGGTGGTCCAGTGGTTAAGACTCTGTGCTCCGAATGCATGGGGCCCGGGTTCGATCCCTGGTCAGGGAACTAGATCCGGCATGCAGCAACTAAGACCCAGCACAGCCAAAAAAATAAATAAAATTTTTTTTTTTTTTTTTTTAGAAAGAGAGTTATCAGGACCTCCTGAATGATCCAGAATAGGTTAAAGTATGTTGGAAGGTGAAAAGAAAATGAGTAAAACAAGTTCAAAATGGTAAACAAAAAAGATTTGATGGTCCTGGTACCCCCTACAAAACAAAGCCAACACGTGTCACAGGCTCTGACCATACAATAATATTTGAGCCATTAAGTAAACTATTCCACAATTGAGAATACTAGGTTTAAATAAAAGATCAGGACAGCTTTACTTCAATTTACATCACGGATGCATTCCTCATAATAAATGCTTAAATTAAATGTTGAGGGGTCAAATTACATTTTGCTACTGATTAAACTTCATAATTTCAGAGCTGTTCCGGGGGGGAAGAGGAAGGGGAAGAGGGGAGACTTCAATGCTAAAACATAATAAAAATTGCCCTTGGGCTTCCCTGGTGGCGCAGTGGTTGAGAGTCCGCCTGCCGATGCAGGGGACACGGGTTCGTGCCCCGGTCCGGGAGGATCCCACGTGCCGCAGAGTGGCTGGGCCCGTGAGCCATGGCCGCTGAGCCTGCGCGTCTGGAGCCTGTGCTCCGCAACGGGAGAGGCCACAACAGTGAGAGGTCCGCGTAAAAAAAAAAAAAAAAAAAAAAATTGCCCTTAAGAATGCAAAAGAAACTTTAAAAAGAGACAATATTCCACTCAAACCTAAAACTGCTCTAAAAAATAGTCTAGTTTTTAGTCTTTTTAGAAAGAGGCAATCTAGTAATTTTTAAATTCTTGTATTAAATGATTAATTTAATCATTCATTAACAAGTATCTACTTAGTACCTACTCCGAGTATAGACTTAATCTATGCATCAACTACCCTCTGTTTAGGAGCAATTCCAGTTGCCCCTCCCGAGTCTGATGATGTTCTTAACCCACAATTTATTATTGAGGTTTTGAGCTTCACAGTACTATCCTTGTCTCTCAGTGATTCCAGTGCCTCATAAATAATACTGATCTCTTTTACATATAAGGAAAGCAAATAACCCAGTTAGCAAAGTAAAGAAAAAAAGGAGTGTTCAAACCCTAGTCTGATGGTTCTCTAATATCTAAAATACAGGGGGAAAGGGAAGAAAGACTCATTCACTAGGAGTCTCAAAATATAAAGGGCTAAGATTTAAATTTTGCCTTATGGCAAATAGTAATAATGATTATTACCGTCTATTAAGTCCTCTAATATGAGACTTGTCACTGTAAGATGCATTTTCATTCACCATCTCTTTCAACGTAAATCACCATCTAAGTATAACTGTCCCCATTTCACAGGAAAGAAAACTGACACTCTGAGGACGTTAAGTACCTAAAGGTTGCTCAGTGAAGGAGAGTGGAGCTGGAGTGAAGCCTGGGCTCCCCCTCTCTCCCTCAAGCCACAGTGCCTCCCAGGGCAGTGTCAGTATTGACTGCTCCCCCATCCTGTGACAGCACAGCTCCAAGGGCCTCTTCCTGCTAGGTCAGACTCGGAGGAAGACAACAACACTGCCTGCAGAGTTCAAAGGAAGGAGAGTTTCCTAGCCACGCTTTCCTCCTCTCTGCCTAAATCTGGGAAGGAAGAATTCTTGTTATTCCTGACTCTGACCTCCTGCCATGTCCTGGCAGCTCTCAGCATCCTGTCTCACTTGCTCTGCTTGGGCCTTCTGACAATGCCAGTTGTGTTTTGGCCTTGTTTCTCCCTCATGGTAGTTTATAAGCCGCTCAGAGAGGATCTGATTTTGAATTCAGTGAAGACTAGTGGGCACTTGGGCAGGTTTGTCACTCTGGCTGCTATGAAGGAATCCCAAAGGGACACTCACGTAGCTTGTTTCCCTTACTCCGCCACCGGCTGGGGCCAAGAAAGCGGAGCTGACATGGCCACACTCAAGTCTCAGCAGTGTGCTAATGAATGAGTTTATTTATTTGTGAGCTGGCACGCTGACCCTTTCCTGGGGCTGTGTGCATGGCTATCTCCACCTGGTTTCCTAAACTCCCTCCCCACCAAGCCTACCCTTTATGTGGGGAGCATGGGGGCCACAGGACAGTCTGTGGGCCAACAGACAAGTGGGGCAAGGCACTTCCCTAAGCCATCTCACCTGACAGAGGGCCTCCTCCAAGAGCTACACCTGGCCTGTGGCCTGCCTGTCAGATCCAATATAACGAACAAGCTCCTGGGGAGCAGGTACCAGTGCTCTTAGGTTGTGCAATGTTGGTAAAATGATGCTGCATAGGCCTTTGGTTTGGGAAAAAAGCTACGTGTGTGTGTGTGGTTTAAAGAGGGTGACTCTGGCTGGGGGAGGCAGAGAGAAGATGTGCACATGGCCCGGGCTCACCATATACAGCAGGTCTGGAGCTGCTGGAATCCAGCATGAGCTCGAAAGCCCTACAGCTACATCAGAACTGCTGTGGTGGTGTTAAAGAGCCCTCTTGAAAAGGCCAGGAGTGTCTGCCAGGGCAGTTCTCTGGCTGGACTGAGACTGGACCCAGTCTGTTTTCCAACCCCTTCCGTCTCCACACTTTACTTCTTTCTCTTCGTTCCCAGAGGCTTCTTCCCTTAGGCTTATAAAAATGTTCTAGTGTTTCCCCATCTTAAAACAAAAAACAAATAACAAAATGCTTCCCTACTCCATCCTGTTTCTTCCTCTAGTAATCATCCTCTCATCTTTCTTTCTCACTTGGGACACCTTAAAAAGTAGTTTACAATTAATTCTTCCTCTCCTAATAACTCCTCAAGACCCCATGTCCCCTAGTTCTAGACCCCAGAGGGCCAATGCAACTGCTTTCTTTGACTATCCCCAGGCTGCCTGCCTTCCCTGTGCTCCATAAGATCTGTATGTCTGCTTATCAAACGGCCCTTGGCACCCTGTACTATTTTCAGGTTTACTTGTTGCCTCTCCCAGGACACAGACAGTGAGTGCTAAGAAACACAGTTTCATATAGTTGCTGGTCGGTAGTATGCAGTTCAAATTCAGGGCCACAGACTCCCATCCCACAACCACCGAAAGGGGACAAGCACACAGGAAGCAAAGTGTTGCAGAAGGAGCAGTTCGCAGAGTCAGTTTTGGATTTGGGTCTCGGATCCTCCATTACTGATAAAGAGACCTGTGAAAAATCCTTTAAAATTGCCAAGGTCATCTCCCCATTTGTAAAATGAGGGAACTGGACTAGATCTGCGGTTTTTAAACTGTGCTCTGAGTTTCCAGGGAGCTACGTAAGGGTCCCTTACCAGTGGGCGTGTTGGGAAGACCTGAAGTGAGGTCATTCCCACTTCTTCAACCCAATTAGCAATCCTTTTATCTATTCATACACTGTGGCTGAGCATAAAAGCTCATCTGTAAAAAGGGCTCTGCTGGTAAAAAGATGGAAAACCATGAGGTCCCACTGCCTGCAATGCTTTTTCATCCACTCTTTGACTTGCTAACTTCTACTCATTATTCAGGGGTCAGTTTAAATGTCACCTCTTCAGTGAAGCCCTCCCTGAGTGAGCCACACCCCCTCAACTAAGTTATGTATCCCTCTTCCCCCACAGAGCCCTGTCACTTACTCTCACAGCACCCATCCCAGTTGTATTTTATTAATGATTTCTTCCAGGTTTTTCTCCCACACCCTCAGCCCTATGAGGGCAGGGAACAAATCTGCTGCATACCGTAGGTTCAATTAGAAAACAAATGCTGTAATTTTATGGATTTATGTTTAAGAATAAGCAGGTACTTAACTAAGTAATAAATAGTATTAGTAATATTAAATATTATTCATATTAATAAATAATTATTTAATTAGATACGTCAGTAGTTTTAGTTACCAATGAGGAAAGCAACTTAAAGCAACTCGAAGTTAGCCAGACCCATACTGGAATTTCCTCTCTACCATGCACTAACTAGCTCTGCGGCCAAGCTCTCTGATGGCTCTCAGTCTTTGATCTCTCATGTAAACAGGAATAAAGCAGTTATAAGAATGTGTGAGATAATATAAGTAAATAATTTTTAAAATAGTACTGTAAGGGGCCCAGTAGTTATTATATTTATGATATACCTGACTTTAAAATAAATTTAAAAAATACAAACTGCATTTTCCTCTCCACTCTACCTCCATCATAGGCATATTCTAATTTTATTTGTTCTATTCCATTTTCTAAAATTAATTTCTGTATCTATAACGTACTAGTGTTCCATGACAAATTTTAAAATGGGGGTCTCTGCAAATCTATTAATACTTAGAACACCAACATAAATTCTACCTACATATACCTCACCCCCCAGGGAAACTTAAGTAGGTGCAGAGCTTTTGCCACTAACAGGCAGTGGCCCCGAACCTTCCAATTGCCATAGGAGCCAAGTCAGATCTGAGGCCATAAATTATTTAATCAACATTTATTGAGCTGAAGAAATACCTCATTTTCATATCTCTCCAAAAGGAAAATAAATATAATTCTTGGCCTCAATAAATTCACCATCCACAAGGAAGACTGATACATATACGATAAAATATAAAAATGTTATGTGATGAGTGCTATAAGAGAGGTATTCAAAATATTAAAGGAACTCGGAAGAGGAACTAACTCTGCCTTCAGAGGGAAGGGAAGGCTTCAAAGCAGAGATATCTGAGTTGGATATTGAACAAAAAATAGGTGTTTGTCAGGTGGAGAGGAAGGAGAAGGACTTTCTAGGCAGAAGAAAGCTTTGTGCAGAAGACCTGAAATTGCTATTACATAGTTTAACTTTTTCTTGCAGGGGAGGGAGTGATGGTGGTAGTGGTACCTAGAACGGCACCAGACGAGAGTGGTAAAGGTGGCATATTTGGTGGGATATGAATGCCATGCTAGGAAACATACTTTATCCTGAGAACAATGGAGAATATTAAGGAGAGAGAGTGTGTGTGTGTGTATACTAATCCAATTTGTATTGAGAAGACCAATGGCACAGGAAGAGGGAAGTTGGAGGCCAAACACCAGTTTTCAGGTACTGTTACTTGTAACCCAGTGAAATCAATTTAGTGGGTGACATCTTGAATTTCTGTTTTAAATGAATTCAAATGGAGTAGAAAATATCAGAGATCATCTGACATTGTAAGGATAAGTTTTATAAAACTTTTGTGTCAGATGCATGTGTGTGTTCTGGATTGCAAGGTAAAATGCATTTGTTACTATGGGTCATGGTCAAAAAAGTTTCAGATGGTGAAACTGGTGCCTGACCAGATGAAGGGAGTGAGGGAAAAGTCAAGGAGGCTTCACAGGTTTCTGGTGTGGGTACCTGAATGGATCACAATGCCACTGTCCCAGACAGGGAACAAAGGAGGAGGCTGGCTTTTATCAAGTCCACATGGGAATGCTGGAAACCCCTCACAGCAACCTCTCTCAGCATTTTTTCAGTAGCCATGGTGAATACTAATCTTGTTCAGCAAAGACAAAGGACACATAGTCACCGAAGCTGCAAGCTCACAAGAATACACAACTGATAAGGGCCTTCTAGGAACTGGAGGGGTCCCAGTCCTAAATCCCAATACACATAAAAACTTGGGAACCAGAGAAAGCAGACAGGATAAGGGAAACATCAACACCTCTTCCAGGGAACTAACAGGATATGAGAAATCCTGTCTCTATTCTGAGAGCCAACAGGGAATCATCACCCTTGGGAACCTAAGCAAGCTTTCTGTAAAGTCCACTGCCAGGGTATTCTAGTTTTATGGGGTGTTTTTTTTTTTCACGGTGGGGGGGGGGGGATTCTGGTGGGGGGGGCGGATTCTATTTTTATGACTGCTTTCTAAGCCTCCCCACCTCTCCCTCACACTACCACCCACAGGAGGTATTTCAACCCTGCACATCCCTAGCAAGTCCACTGAGCCCTGTAATACTGGATTTGGTGATCCCTCAGTTACCCTCCTGGAGCTTCGGGCTAAGAAAACAGGACTTAGAAGAGCATAGCTTTTCTGCAGACTCGGGGTGGATCCCTTATTCCCTCTAAGAATCCTATCCCCTGGAAGAGAGTTTCCCCAATTCTTCTTGGAGGATCATAGCACAATTGGACACTAAAGTAACTTCCTGGTGACCCTTTCCACTACATTTCTCCACAAACCAGCCCTGAGTGCTTCAGACAACTTGGCTGCCCTCAAATACTCCATGTTCTTGTACATGTTCTATGTTTTGCTCCTAATAATTCCCTCAACTCAAATGCCCTTTTCTCTGACAGAAATTCTACTCACCCTTCATGGTACATCTCAAATGTCACCTCTACCACAGAGCAACTCTTTATCCAATACATACTCCCTCATCCACCAAATTCGGATTTAGTCACACCTCCTTATCCTTCCATAGTATCTGCTTATGCCTTGGGCACAGCACTTTTTTCATTGTCATCCATTACGGGCAATTGTACTGTGCCTGTTTTCCACTCGACTAATTTTCTTGAAGGTGCACACCATGTCATATCCTACTCTCCAGTGCCCCCCAGTCCTTAACACAATAAGAGTTTGCTGATTCATCCCATGAAGCCCGCAGATCATGAGAACCAAGGAGGAAGGATGGAGGGGACACCAAGCATAGACAGGCCTCCCTCCCCCTACTTAACTGGTGGTGGTACTCCCCACTCCTCTGAGAAATTAAACCAACCTCAGCAAGGAAGGCTCAGCAGGCACATTTGGAAATGGTGGCTAACTGGAAAGAACTACAAGTAGTTTCAAGGTTCTCCCAGCTGCTAGTAGTCAGGTATTGACGTTGGGATGTGGTCACAAGGATTATATTTTTTATTTTGCCATCCACTCCCTCTAACACTCTGATACCTCTGGCTATTGGGCAATAAAGAGTCTTTCATTCTGACTCTGAATATTATCTTTGAGCTCCTCTGGGAACAGCCTAGCCTCCTCTCATCCCTCCCACCTCTCCAGTGAGTAATTCCACAGGGCCACCTCTGCAATCCTCTCCTCTTGAAAAAGTAGTTTTCCTCTCAGTACATCCAGCTGCCCTCCCTGAACCTTTTCCTAACCTTCACCATTCAGACAGAAGGTGGTTGGCCTTCTTAGCTGCCTGACTAAAAGACATGGCACATTTCAAGGGTTTTGATAGTTGCAGCTTCCTCTGTGATCCTACAGGCACTACTTACTCAGATTTATTATAGAACTTAGCCAGTCCAATTTATAACTGACTATTATATATGTCTTATCTCCCTCACTAGACTGTGAGCCTCCTGACATAGCTTACTAACTGCCCAGGACACAGTGTACACTCAACAAACTACCGGCTTAGGAAAAAACAACATGAACTGCCACCTTAGGCCCCTTAGCCAATCTCACTGACTATGTGAGTTCAGAAGAAATATTTCAGAGGTGATCAAAACCAAAAAGTCTTTATATAGTAGTCAGTCCTGTGATGCAAAGCTCAGCTGAAGGCAGTCTCAAACAAGGGTCCTTTTGACAGGGCAACCATTCCCCACGTTCCTCAGATACTACGGTCAAAGTAGTAAACTTAGTTCTCCAGAATTTACTTTCCCAAGATCTGGCAGTTCAATAAATAGTCCCCAGCCCCCACTTCAACGTCTCTCCTATATCCTTCTGACCTTTAATACTGTGTAACATTAGATGAAAAATTGATTTTTTTGGCTACTTAATTTGCAGCTGAAGAAAAAATATACTGTTTAAGGTGTTAAATATTTTTACATGCAACAAAACTGGCATGAATCTAACCTGTATGCACATTTTAGAGGTACAGGCGTAAATGTCAGTGCTATAATTTGTTATAGGTTTCTGATGACCAGCAATGAAAATGACCACGGATGCTCACAATTCAAACCACTTTTACGTAAATGTGAACTTTCCTAAAACAGCGAAGGGAAAGAACTTTCCACCCAAGCTCATAGGGTCTCTTACAGATACTGATAGCATTGTTCACTGGGTTAGGTGTTCTTTGAGAAAATCCTACAAATATTAGTTTCTTTCTGGGACTATGCTTTGACCTTTAATAAAAAAATGTGCTACAAGACACCAGTTATTAAAATGAAAGGAACAGCTTTTAATGCCTGAACAACTGCGATTTCATATAATCAGCCCTGCTGAAGGCTATACCTTAACAAGTCAGCAGTGTTTTAAAAAAAAAAAAAATACATTTGGTGACTTCACTTAAATTGCTCACTTACCAGACATGAAGTAGAGTTATAAGAAACCATGAATTGAATGTATCAGGCATCTGACACCCTAGAAAATAACAATAAAGTATAAATATGTGAAGGTTTAGAAGAGGCATATGGACTATATTTGAAATATCGGTAGAAATTTGTTCAACTAAAATATATGGTAATCACAGTGCTCTCTGATTATGCTATCATAGAGGAGGCCAATGGAACCACAAGGCAAGCCCATGGGTTGATAAAGCACTGAATGCAGTCAGACAAACAGGCTTCTAGTAACAGCCCTGTTACCACCTTGCTGTGTGGACTTGGGAAAGTCACTTCTCTTCTCTGAGCCTCAGTTTTCTCACTTTGTATAATGTGGCCTGGACAATCTTTATAATTCCTTCCAACTCTGATTCAACGTTATTTTCCCCTCCTGGTCTCCAATTCTTCTGGAAAGCTAGGCAGACACCACCTTACCTACCCCACTTAACTAGAGGCTTTTTTTCACTTGAGCCCTGCTGAGAAATCTAAGTTCTTCTTGTCCATCTCCCTTTCCTGTCTTCTTTCTCTAAGGTGACCCAGTGGGTATGCTAAATGATTCAACCAAAATAAATGATCAGAAGAAAGAAGCAGGACTCTAGGGAGCTACAGTTGAATAAGAAAGCAGATAATATCTAATGAAAGGTTGTTCATCACCCCCAGGAATGACAAACCTGGTAGGGTTTCTCCTTGGTTTAAGAAACCAAAAATCAGCTCAGGGCTTAGACATCCAAGCGTCTCAATTCTCAGATCTCTAAGAAATGCCTCTGGCTGGATGAGGGGTCCCCCACAGAATATGCCCTCCTTATTACACGGCAGGGAGAAAAGCTGGAGCAAGAGGATAAAGAAAAAAGAGAGGGCTTCCCTGGTGGTGCAGTGGTTAGGAACCCGCCTGCCAATGCAGGGGACATGGGTTCGAGCCCTGGTCCGGGAAGATCCCACATGCCATGGAGCAACTAAGCCCGTGCACCACAACTACTGAGCCTGCACTCTAGAGCCCGCGAGCCACAACTACTGACCCTGCGTGCCACAACTACTGAAGCCTGCGAGCCTAGAGCCCGTGCTCCACAACAAGAGAAGCCACCACAATGAGAAGTCCGCGCACCACAATGAAGAGTAGCCCCCGCTCGCCACAACTAGAAAAAGCCCGCGTGCAGCAATGAAAACCCAACGCAGCCAAAAATAAATAAAAGCAAATCAATTTATATCAATAAATAAGAGAATCAGTGGGAAACTTGGGCCCTTAGAGTAGAATCTGTCCTTTGGAGTAATGACTCAGGAAGGAAGTAGTATCTTCTGCCTTTCAGCAAACGAAGTATACAATGTACTAAATGATAACAAATAGGGGCCACTAAGATAGAAAACACAGAGCAGGACCCCTGTGAGGTACACTAACAACGCCAATAATAATAAAGAGCTGTAATTCATTGTGTGCTTACTATGTGTCAGAAATAATAGGTACCTTACAAGCATTAGTTCAATGACTCCTCCTAACATTCCTAAGAGGTGGGTATTGATATTACCGCATTTGACAGGTGAGAAAACTGACTTAGAGAGATCATGACAATTGCCCAAGGTCACACAGCTATGAAATGAGACATCTGGGATCAAATTCAGATCTACTTGATTCCATACACTGTTGGCTTAATCGCTAACTGCCTCTCTAATACTAGTATCAGAAACTAACATTCACTAAGGGTCCATACTTCCTGTCAGGTCCACCGTTAGTCATGTCAATATATTATCTCACTTAATCCTCACTTTAACCCTGAAGGAAGGCATTATAAGCCTCATTCTAGAGATAAAGAAACAGGGCTCGAAAAGTCTAAGTAACTTGCAGGCAGCCACAATATTAACAAGCTAGTGGCTGGGCTGGGATTTCAGTCCAGGTCTGTCACAAACTGACACCAAAATACGCTGGTGAGCTTACTGGGAGGTGCCCAGCAGCTGTCAAGTGGACTTCCTCTTGGAGCCCAGCAGGAGGGAGGTGAAGGCTAGCCTGGCTAGCCATTCAGCTATTAAGACACATGCCATCTGAGAGTGGGCCAACCACCCTCCACCTAGAACAAGAATAGCCATGAGAAACTCTCAAGCCCGGATCTAAAGTTGGGTCTTTTTTGGATGCTAGAACAAAACATTAAAAAGAAAAGTTTTCTTGGAAGTCTGTCTTTCAATCTGGAAAATGAAATTTGGCTGCTTCTAAAGGACAATCTGTTCAGTTGCTACCTCTACATCAAAGCTTCCCAGCAGCCTCCAGGAGCCTTTCCAATTTTCTCAAAGAGGGAATCAGTTCTTCGGCTGGAAAGCATAGACAGACAGACAGGCCAGCAACTGGACTTGGGTCACAATTTTCCCTCTGGGGGTCAGCTCAGGGCTGAGGATGGGAAAAGAGCTGGCATATGATTGACTCCCTGTACCCACTGGGGTCAGAACAGAAACCCACGGGGTAAAGCCCTAAAAAACAAGACCGCTGAAAGTTTGACTGTGAGCAGCTCAACAACACAGCAAACTCTTTAGCTTCATGAAATGTCTTTAAACACTTCAAAGTTAAAACCTGCTATAGGGTCTTGCCATGATCACACTCTTGCTCCAGTACACACTCAGTGCACTATTTTCTGAGGTTAGGTACTTTCCTCCTCAACATCAAGTTGGATAAAATTAAATAATTCATTACTATTATGGGGCAGCAGTATTAACATAGTTGTTTGTTTAACGCAGACACCAGGGTCAGATATCCTGATTCAAAACCTTAACTCTAGGGCTTCCCTGGTGGCGCAGTGGTTGGGAATCCGCCTGCTGATGCAGGGGACACGGGTTCGTGCCCCGGTCTGGGAAAATCCCACATGCCGCGGAGCGCCTGGGCCCGTGAGCCATGGCCGCTGGGCCTGCGCATCCGGAGCCTGTGCTCCGCAACAGGAGAGGCCACAACAGTGAGAGGCCTGCGTACCGCAAAAACAAACAAACAAACAAAAAACCTTAACTCTACCTCTTACTTGGTATATGACTCTGGGTAAAGTTACTTTACCTCTCAGTGCCTCACTTTTCTTCTCTGTAAAAATGGGAAAACAAAAGAACCTACCTTACAGGATTCTTGTGAGGATTAAATGAGATAGGGCCTGTAGAACATTTAACAAAGTAGTTAGTATTTAATAGGTACTCAATAAATATTCACTATTGATTTTTAGTGAATTGTTTAAACACTAGGGTTTAAATTATCTTTGAAAAAACTCACTATTTAAGACTGCATCAATAAAATGATGAACCTCAATCTTTTTTTTCTTCAAGTTTTAAAAAATATATTTATCATATACTTACACAAAATTGATATATTTGATAGCTGAGTATTAGTAGCAGAAAGAAAGGTAGAACCTCAATTTTATTAACTCAAAATTTATTCACTAAGGAGTTCCTCTCCAAAGTATGAACTCTTAAGGGCTAAAAACAAAGCAGTCTGCAGACAACAGTGTGGTATTAAACACAAGCTTTACTGATTGGCTGGACGCCTCTGCCCCTAAGTGCTCTTTATAACAGAAATGATCTCCAAAAGACCAGTTAGCAAACACTGTGTGCTCACAGAGGGTACACTCATTTATGCCACAATGACATCATCAGAACATCCTGGAAACAAGAGTTGGCTCTTAAGCTATCTCACCAGTCAGAATCCCCAATATCTAGGTCTCTGGATCAAGACGTCTGAACACTTTGGCTCTGAGATGACAGAGTATCTATAACTTTGGCATTTTGTGAGGGCCCGTCCAAGAGGCTGACAGGCATATTGTTTACTGAGTAAAGAAACTCAATCTTCATGAAATATAACTGGTCTCACTTTTGTTGGAAGAGTGAGAATGACACTGACCAGCTACCTGGGACTCTCTATCCTTTTAAAAAGCTACTGAATTCTCAGGACTCTAAAAGTCAAGCCCTAAAAGACCAAAAATCCAAGGGAGTAATAGCCACTTTAAAGATGTAATCTTAGAAAGCAATATATCTATACACATTCTCTTCTTTTACCTCAAACCTGTCTGGCCTACTCTTTAGAATCCAAGGTGCAAGGAAGTCAGTCTCATTATTTTATAGATATTCTTTATCTGCCTATAAATGGTACTTTTCACACTTGCTCCTTTTTATTCACTGGCCACAGTTTGGAACCACTTTGGTTTGATTCTGAAATTTAATCTAACCACAAATGACAAAGATGGATCACAATGGAGCATAATACAAAGGAACATGATATAGGTCTAAAAGGTAATTCTCAAAGTGAGTCTTAGAAAACCTGAAGTAAGAGTGGTGTCACTGAAAAATGTGACATCAGATAACTACTTCAAAGGGCAAGACTAGGACAAAGCTCACTGAGATGTACACACTCTAATATACATAAACATCAGCTCACAATACTAACAGAACATCTCACAGAGGTAGGTCTCATTTAGAAACTATAAAATAGGGCTTCCCTGGTGGCGCAGTGGTTAAGAATCTGCCTGCCAATGCAGGGGACACAGGTTCGAGCCCTGGTCCAGGAAGATCCCACATGCCACGGAGCAACTAAGCCCGTGCACCATAACTACTGAGCCTGCGCTCTAGAGCTCGCGTGCCACAACTACTGACCCTGCGTGCCACAACTACTGAAGCCCGCGCGCCTAGAGCCCGTGCTCCACAACAAGAGAAGCCACCACAATGAGAAGCCTGCGTGCCGCAACGAAGAGTAGCCCCCACTCGCTGCAGCTAGAGAAAGCCCGTGTGCAGCAACGAAGACCCAACACAGCCAAAAATAAATAAATAAAAATTTTTAAAAGTAAAAAAAAAAACTGTAAAATACAAAAAATTATAAAACACAAAAATATTAAAATGGATTACAATTTCTATTTTGCAGTTATTTTCATTCACAGGCAATATGTTATAGTAGAAAAATTCCTGGATTTTAAGCCAGATGACACAGGATCAAGGCTTGACTAAGCAAACTTGGGCAAATCACTTAGCCTTTTTATAAGTTTCAATTGTTTATGAAAACAAAAGAAAAATGAAAATAAGAAATACAAGCCCTTTCCGGTCTCACATGTTTTGTAATTCCTAAATGAGACAAAAGTAAAAGCATACCATGTAAGTGTGAATTATTAAAATATAATAGTTAATAATTTTAATAAACTTTTATTTTTATAAGTAGTTTACAACAGATTATAAATTGAAGCATGATATATTAATTTAAATATGTAATAATAGTCTCATTATTCAAGAATCTTCAATAATGAGGATTAGCTAAACAAAGATAGCTAGTAAACATCCTTTCAAAATAATTATAAAAAGTTTATGAGTTATTTAATATTAAATAGATGTGTAGGATGAGGTTTTAAAAAGATCTGATGAAAAATACTTGTGTACATGGATTCAAGAAACCACTTGAGAAAAATCCAGCTTCTAATATTAATAGTCTCTTCATCAGGTAGAGAAAGATTATTTTCTCCTTTCACACTAATTTCTCCTAAAGTAAGAAATTGTTAGAGATTAAAAAAGGAGGAAAGTTTTCTTTCCTGACTATGAGTAAATAAGAAATGGAAGGTGGATACTAAATTAGGATTACAACTCAGCACAGTATTTTAAGTTTCCAATGAAATATTGTACCGATCTGCTGAAATAGTAAAAATGACAAAACTTGCATTTAATTTAAAAAAACAAAATAGTTATTAAATAATCAAAACTTCATCTCTTTCTTCATTGTTGTTAACATAATTATATATAATTATTGGCTGTCCATGAAAAATATCAAGTATATTTAGTTAAGTGTTTGTTGCTTTGAGGATAATGACTGTTACCACAGATGTGCACAGAACACATTTCCTTCCAAAATCTGTGGAACTGGAAACAGCTTAAACTTTCCCAATGACTTTATAAGTATCTGCTTTAAATGACATGTTTATAACTACAACAGTTTACATTAACAAAATGAATACTGTATTGATATAATCAACTGCTAGTGATGATGATATAAACCAGTAAAACACTTTTGGAAAGCAATTTATCAATGGGATAAAAATAAAATTATATGTGCCTTTTGACTCAACAGTCCTTCTACAGAAAGAAGAAAAATCATGAGGCATATTCCAGGGTTAACTAAAACAATTATAAACTAGAAATAAAAGAGGAATGATTGGGCAGAAGTTCATGTCAAAAATACTGAGTAAAACATCCAGAACGTAAAACAGGATGTGTTTACTCTGAGTACACTCTTATGTAAAAAGATGCATGTGTGGACAAGGGGGAATGATGATGTCAAAGTACTGGACAAATTTTTAGGTCTTTTTTCAAACTTGTTAAAATGTCTTATTTATAGGGCTCTTTTGGCCTTTGTTTATTCTATTAAAAGAGAAAAATAAGCAGCTTTTATTATACATTTTGTTCAGGAAAAACTGTTTTACTAGTAACTTAAAAAGAAACCCGATCCTACCAAGACACAATCATAAAAATGAAAAGTAGATTTATTTTCCTTTTCACAACTATCAAAAATAGTAACTTACTTCGAAAGAATTCCTCGAAGTCAGTTTTCTCCACACAGCTAGTATACATGCGCAGGGCCGCAATCTTAATCTTCTAGACAAAGAAAATAAAACCAAACTCAAGACATGACCAAGTGAATGTTCTAGTGCCATTAGATGTAGGTCACAGAATCTTATATGTTTTCAACTAGAAGGATGGGTCCAAACCTGTCTCTAGCCATTCACAGACTTCACACAATTTTACGATTTTGGCATCAAAATGTCAAAAAGGTTTTTCCAATATTTAGACGAACTCTCTCCTTTAATTCAAACCCATTTCACCATGTTTCAGCCTCTAAACCACCATTCAGAACCATCCACATTAATTCTTTATAATCTGAAACCCTTTATATTAAAAAAATTACCCATTCTCCTTACCAAAATCAAACAAACAAAACCCTCCATCCTTTGATCTTTCCTCAGAAGCCCTATTAACTATTCTGTCTTTTTTTTCCCTGAAGGGAGGGGGTCACTTTTTTTTATGTTTTCCCTAGTTTTATAGTTTGCTGATTAACAGAATACTATGTTTATAAATAAGAGTTTCTAATGAATGTAAAATATAGTAAAAGGATCAACCTTTTACTATTCCCCAAAGCACTAAGAATTCTCTTAGAATCTTGATCTGGGTGGTGGTTTTAATTTATTCACTGAGCTGTATACTTAAGATTTGTATATTTTACTGTATGTACATTATGCCTTCACAAAAACCTAAAAATGAAAAATAAATTCTTGTAAGGGTTGACTGTAGGCCTGAAGACCAACTCAGTGCTAAAAGAAGAAGAATTTCTAAGGGCTTTCAAAATATTTCCTTCAGGATACAATTAAACTAGTCCATCAACAAAAGGCTCGTAGAAGCTTATTTTTCCTTAAAATGACAGAGAAAATTACTCAAATATACACAGACTAAAAAATATGTATATGCAAAGAGAATGGCATAGCAACTGAAGAAAAACCAACCTAGAATTTTAGCAGAGCTGTTTGGTTATTAAGGTTCAAAGTCACCAAGGATATACTATATCCAATACTATATAATATTCATATTTCAGTTTCTGATGGGCAGAAATACCTATAATAAATTAAAGTATTATGTCTTTGATTGCAATTAAGATTTTTTCATTTGCTAATGTTAAGTTTTCAATGATTTTAGTCTAAAGTTCATATGGGGGAAAACAGAACAGAACATATAACAAATGGAAATCAGATATACTTATATGAGCAGTAAATCAGCATTGGAAGTCCACATTTAAACAAATAGTGAGACACTAAAAAAGAAAGAGCAAATTAAACCTAAAAGCAAGCAGAAAGAATGATATATAAAGATAAGAGCAGAAATCAGTGAAATTGAAGACAGAAAAATAACACAGAAAATCAAAAGAGGCCAGAGCTGGTTCTCTGAAAATATCAATAAAATTGACAAAAATTTAGTAGCACTGATCTAGGGGGGAAAAAAAGGAAAAACAGAGAAGATACAAATTACCAACATCAGGAATCAGAGAGGAGAGGAACATCACTACATATCCTAAAGATATTAATAGGATAATAAGGGAATATTTTGAACAACTTTAGGCCAATAAATGTGACTACTAAGATGAAATGGACAAATTCATTGAAAGATACAAACTACCAAAGCTCACTAGAATAAATAAATAACATGAATAGTCCTATCTCTATTTTAAAAATTGGATTTGTGGCTAAAAACCTTTCCCCAAAGAAAACTCCAGGCTTGATGGCATCACTAGAGAATTCTATTGAATATCTAAAGAAATGATACCAAATCTACACAAACTCTTCCAGAAAAAAAGAGGAAAGAACACTTCCCAGCTCATTCTATGAGCCAACATTACCCTGGTGTCAAAACCAGTCATCAGAAGAAAACAAAACTACAAAACCATAGCCTTCATAAGCATAGATCCAAAACTCCTTAACAAAATACTAACATCAATATTTTAAAAGGAGATCATATCATGATCAACTGGGATTTATCCCAGGAATGCCAAGTTGATTCAACATTCACAAATCAGTAAGTGTAATTCACCATATCAGCAGTCTAAAAAAGAAGCATGTTTAACTTTTTAACACCTGAGGTTCTAGGAAGTATGTGACATAGAACACATTTTGGGAAGCACTTGTTTGTACCATCACCAAACTAATGATATCCTAATGATATCGTTATCCTAATGCTTTGGCCTTGACAGGCCTATTCCTATCCTTGAAACAGAGAGTTTAGGACATCTATAAGCTTTTGTTCCAGTCAACAAATAATTTATTGAGCACCGAACTCAGTGCCTAAAACTGATTTGGACACTAGGAATACAGCAGTAAACAAAGCAGTTAAAAACTCTTTTCATGGAACTTAAGGCCTAGTTCAACTATCAATACATTTATAATTTTAAGTAAAATTCCTAATGGCCTGTGTTTTGATTTTTTTTTTAACTCGGCAGTTTCCTTCTGATTCTGGTTCATAATTAATCACTCTGCCTAAGGAAAAGCACACTTGCCTCCAAGGCCCAAATCGTTCCATGAGAAAGAGGTTTTTCCCCAGAACATGTTCATGAAGCAAGCATTCATTACAAATAATGAAGACTTCACCAGATTGGCCAGTGTATGTATACAGTGCTCATACTGCAGCAATCAGGAGCATTTTAGAGTTCCTCACTTTTCCTGCAGCGAGGCCAAACCTTTATACTTGGGTGAGCCATTTTCCTGGACAAATCTCTAAAGCAAGTCCCTTAAGACCATCACACAGGGACTGGAAATAACAACTCAGGGAAAGAACCTCTTCAAGATTCATGCATTAATATAAGTTAAAGAAGTAGGTGGACTAAATTTCCATCCAGTCAATACAAATTGTTCTGGTCCTCAGATGACTTCATTCTAACTTTGGAAGACTTCATCAGTCTACTTGACTAAAACACAAGCACCTAAGACAGGTTTAGGAAATGAAAATCAGCTCTCCCACTAACTGATGCATTTTGTACCATCCCACAAGATAAAAAAACGAATCTAGTAAAAGGCTTACACTAAAACAACTGTGTGAGAGTTGGAAGGGGCTTTGAAGTCATTTGAACTTTCTATTCTGTACTGGAATTCCTTCTACAGCATTCTTGATTCATGGTCAACTATCTGGGCCCCTGTTCAAACAAGTCCAATGACCTTGTGAGGCTACCTATCCCACTGGAGGACAACTCTTGCTAAAGTTTTGTTATATTGAACATAAATCTGCTTCATGTAACATTCAGTAAACACTATCTGCACACTGGAATACCTCAGATTAAGTCTCCATTTTTTTTACATTTGCCCCTCAAACACCTGAGAAGAACCATTATGTCTTCTCTTTTCCAGGCAAAGTATCCCTATTTCCTTCAACCACTCTGCATTCAACAGTTTCTGAAGCCTTCACAAGGCTCACTGCCCACTTCTGAATGCATTCCAGTTTGTCAGTGTCCTTCAGAACAGGAATAACTTTTTGGCTTAATGCTAATCTGAAAACCGCCTATTCAATGACATGTGGCTCAATCTGTTAAATGTTATCCTTATCTTATCTGATATTGCTCCATAAAGATAATGAAAAAGAATAGTTATTTCAGGATAATCAAATAGGTAAGGGAAAGCCACATTTAAATTCCTAAATATGGATCTAGAAGAAAAATGGAACTACACATGAAAACATTACATAAAAAGATGGAGGAAAGCTGGCTGATACTGCTGATGCAGAGACAAGCAGACATTTTACTCCCTAATGAAAGACATGAGAAAACACAAAATTCAAAGATTCTTGCCAGTGCAACCCAATACACATGTCTGCCACAGATTTCTGAGTCAACATTTGCTGAAAAGGGCTCTCAATCTTTCAATATGGAAAATTATACCTACATCTTCCTACCCAAAATATACTAGAATGTCATACTTTGATGTTTTCATGTTACAAATTTAAAAAATGAAGGTTACAGGAAGTAGACACTGCCACATCACAAAAGAGTTTTTAAATGCAAATATTAGGGACTTAGTTGAGGTCACAAGGGAACCAAGAAAAATCAGAGACTAACTTAAACAGTGAAGAAATTTTCCTGATGAGTTAGTAATCCTCCAAATGGTAGCCAACTTTGCCCCTGGAATCATAAAAATACGGACGAGACAAAGCATATGGAAGCAACCAAGTGGAACTCAACCATCAAGAAATGAATAAAACAGTAAATTTTTTCTCTTTTCTTTCTTTCTTTCTGCTCTCATTTCCCTTTTAATTTCTTACTTTCAAACAAAACACACATTTTAAGTTTTTCAATCCAAATGTATTATCGCAAATATTTTTTTAATAAAGGAAAAGATCCTGGTTAATAATATTACCAAATATACCAGTGATTATCATTTGTCAAGAATTATGATGTAAAAAAAGATAACTTTAATGAGCATAACTAATATTTCATTAATGATTAAGAAGACACTTCATAACCTTAGGGTCTCAAGGACATCATTATAACCTAGTTATGTGTGTGCTATCTTCTATACTTTTCAAAGCCCCTTACAAACAAAATGCTTGTGGAATCACTGTTCAATTTATGTAAAACGGAGATTACAGAGAGAAGCCTATATTTGCTACAGTGAGAATTGTTAGGAAGAGAGCCAGATATTATAAGAAGAAACTAAAAGTAAAGTTCACAATAAAATTGAAATTCTAATTTTGCTCCAACTTGTTAAAATGGTGTAACTGGAATAATTTAGTCATTTTGGGCAAAGTTATAATGTTTTCTAGAAAAGTCTTCCCTACTGCTTTATGTTGGTTTGCTTTAATATATAACTTATGACTGATTAGGCTTATCCCACATTTAGCAACCTTGAAAAGTATTAAAAGGTACTTTTGCCATAACTGTAGAGAGAAACAGTAGTACTAGGAGATAACTGGGCTGAGAAAAACCCAATGACTTGTGTTTTATTATTTTAATTGGTTAGAGGCATTGCTATAAAAGTCCAGGGGCAGTAGCACCTGATGTAGAGAGGACATTCATTCATTTATAGCAAGTACCATAAAACAGATAACATGCTAGGCCAAGACCTGATTAGGAATGACACAGTTAGCAAACAGCCCTCATAATATGAATTACAATAAATCATAGAATTGATTAATTTTAAAAATGCTTATTAGTAAAATTTTAAAGGAAGTCATTACAATGACCTAGGGAAAAATCACTTATGAATCACAGAGAGTGTTTCCTTAAGAGCAGTCCCCATCAAAACATTTGGCCCATCTAACTTCTGAGAACTCATCTATATGGCATAACATGTAGCAAAGACCTGGAAAGACCAGTGTTATTGGATTGCCTGCTACTGAGATACTTCTAAGGAATCAGGTTAAGGGAGTAGAGGGACTATTTCAGCCCCACATGCTGTATAGACCTGACCTGGAACGGGGGGCAAGGGGACAACAACATATTCTGAAGCTCTCAAAATAATATAAGCATTTCACAAAAAGCAAAGCAGAAGCTTTAAAAAATTCTTCTGTGAAGAGCAGAAAGCACAAAGCTCAAGAAGAAAAATGAAAACAACTTAAAAGACTTTACCCATTTACTGTATTTCAAAGGTCCTGTGAATCCCATGGCTTCTATTATCTTTGTGAAGGCACCAACCTTCTCCTCAACAGGCTGTGGGGAATCCTTGGTAGAAGAAAGCTATTTATTCAAAAAGAAGGAAACCAAAATTAGTTGCAAAAAAGTTTTTTTAAAAGAATGCTTTTATTTCTCACTAGGGTCTAAGGGCATTTTTTATTGCTTAGATTTTTTTTTTTTTTTTTTAACCTAGAATTTTTCATTCTCATTTTTCTGGGTACCTTATCACTCAGTACAAACACATCTGGAACCCTAATAGGTGTCCTCTAAATTCCAGAGCAGACATACCCACCTCACTGACCATATGTCTATGAACCCATGTCTAGGAAATGATAGATTTGGGGTATCAGAATAAAAGTTCTATGGAAAAGAGTACTTTAAAAAAGAAATCTTGACCCCCACCTCCCAAAGAACAATTCTGAGAAACATGTTCTATGTTTATTGACATTATGGGAAAAGGAAAGAAAAATACTGTCTGAAAGCAGTCAAAAGTCATTCAAAGTCATAATCAATCAAAGCATGCACTGAATAAATGTTTTTAAACTCTTTTATTTTTTATTAATGACTATAGGAGATACAGTTTTGTAGTTTGCAAATAAATTCAAAGGAAAACCTATTCTAATGCTAATCCTCTCTAAATGAAGGCAGGCTATACATCCAATAAGAAATTCTCCATCAGTTAAATATTACTTTATTTTTAACATATAAAAAAATCTACGACACTTTTTCTCTAAAGTGTTTTCTAAGCAAGAGAGTACAATGGAAGAAATATAGGACACGGGATCAGACACCTCAGGTTCCAATATTCAGTTGGTCTGTCTCTTCCCATCCTTGTGACCTCGGGCAAGTCACTTTACTTCCCTGAGCCTCACCTTCTGCATTTGATAAAATTTCTTGCCTCATCCAGCTAACAATTTTGCTGAATTTCAAGTAAGAACACTTGTGTGAAAGCACGCTATAGACACAGAAAGAACTTGTAAGTCTCACCTTATTTGTGGTATGATACTTCCTACTTAGCTGAATGTCTACTACTGATCCACCACATGCTAGGGCCTGGCTCATCTGGGGCCACTGGGGGATTTAAAAAAAAAAAAAAAAAAAAAACAGAGGTAAGCAACACTGAGCATTCACTTAGAGGGTTAATGTGATCAGAGTTGTTTCAAAGTAAAAAATACAGAATCTTTCTAGCCTTGTTTAACTCAATTCCTAATGTTGCCTACTACACGCTCAATAAACATCTGCTGAATATCTGAATAAGTAAAAGAACGTAAAGTACCTTTCACAAAATAGGTACTCAATAAACAGTAAAAGTCTTCATCATCACCATCATTATCAACATCATTGTCGTTCAGATCAGAACTGTCTTCCTCCAATGTTCACACTGCATTTGAAAGCACTTTGGCAATATAATAGACATTAGTTAAAATTATATGCCAGGCACTATGTATCTGCCTTACCTATGTTACCTTATGTAATCCTCACCACAATCCTACCAGGTTGGTATTATTATAATCAAGACGAGTAAACATAGTTTTGAAAATAAATTCCTAAGGAAAAAAACAATATGCAAGAGATCCTCATTGTAGCATTGTTCACAAGTGTGAAAACTGGGGAATAAGTCCAATAAGAAAGGAGGTGGTTAATTAAATTAAGGTACAGTCACCCAATGGGAAATCAGATAATCAGATTTTTAATAGGCTTTATTTTTAAAAGCAGTTTTAGGTTCACACCAAAAATGAGCAGAAAGTACAGACTGCTCCCATATACCCCCTCCCACACAGCCACAACATCCTCCACTATCAACATCCCCTAACAGAGTGGTACATTTGTTACAATGGATGAACCTACACTGACACATTATCACCTAAAGTCCACAGTTTACATTAGAGATTATTATTTTTAGCAACATGAAAACACTTATAATATGTATAAAATTATAGGTAAACACATGAATGCATAGGGGCAAGTCTAAAAAGGAACACACAGAAATGAAAGAGTTATTTTGCTATGCTGGTAGAATTACGGAAGAGTTTAAGAATCTAGTTTCCAAACTCTCAGTAATGTTTTATTTCCTTTACAATATAAAGGGGTGGGAAAGGAGCAGCAGGAGGGTTCAATTCTGGCTTATTCCAAGAGATGGGACACATGAAATGAAAATGATTTTTTCTTTAATCCTAATGAAGGAAAAAAATAGAATTTCTAAATGTGGAGAGTTACTATTTACTTTTCTTTCCAAACAAGGATATTAAAAGATTAGTCAGGATTCTTCTGGTCAGTCCCAAGAACACTTATGCTTTAATTCACAGGTATCAAGCAGGCTTTGTAACACAGAGACTAAACACAGAACACCTCCCATTACATCACATATATCAGTGTAATGGTCCACTAGAACATGAAGCACTTAAACAGGCTCAAAGAACACAACTAACAGCAGTTTCAACAAGCTGTGCTTTGGGGCAAGGTGTATGTCATGATCTTTTTCTTCCCCTATAGCTCCTTACTTTTTGTATTACCCATTCTTGCCCTTGCCCCCCGAAAAGATTCCCTTGACCTTTAAAAACATTAATTTTTCCTCTGTTTAAACCAAAAAGATATCAAGTAACTTTCTGTGAAAAAGAAAAAATACCCCAAAATACTCAAATGTCACTTTTTCAAAGAGGCCTTTTCTGACCACTTTATCTAAAATAGTTTCTTATCATCCCATTATTCTCTATCATAGCAGTACCCTGTTCACTTTACTCATAGTACTCATTACAATGTACAATTATATATTTATTACACACTCTTATTTTCTATCACCACCACCAAAAATATCCATGAAGGTAGGAACTAGGTGTAGTACCAGAATCAAGTACAGTGTATTATACACAGGAAACCCTCAAACATTTGTTGAATGAACAAACCCAACCACCTGTATGGTTATTTCTTATTATATCCTTCTTGTTCTTATCCACACACATGCCATGCATACATGTTTCATTTATCAAACCTTTATTAAATACCCACAATATGCCAGCCCTTGTGCCAGTTTTTAAGATAAAACAATTACTATCCTATGGAGCTCATAATGTTGTGGAGAAGAGAAAGAAAACTCACTACACAAGAAAGAGAACCGAATATCACATTTAAAAATGTTTAAAGACCACCCACCAAACACACACACACACACACACACACACACACACAAAGTGCTAGAAAGGATACAGAGCAACTAGAACTCTCATACTCTGCCGATGGTAGTGTAAAATAGTACGGTCACTTTGGAAAATTATTTGGCAGTATCTATGAAGCTGAATGTATACATTCTTTAAGATTCAACAATTTCATTCCTAAGTGTATATCCCAACAGAAATGTGTACATATATTCACAAAAAAACATGTACAAGAATGTTCATAAAAGCACTATCAATAAAAGCCCAACTGGAAGCAATCTAAATATCCATCAATAAGTAAATGTCATATAGAGTGAAGCAGGTCATAAAGAGAAAAACAAATATCATATATTAATGCATATATGTGGAATCTGGAAAACTGGTATAGATGATCTTATCTGCAAAACAGAAATAGAGACAGACGTAGAGAACAAACGTATGGACGCCAAGTTTCTACTATATGGCAAAGTGAATCAGCTATATATGTACATATATCCCCTCATTTTGGGATTTCCTTCCCATTTAGGTCACCACAGAGCACTAAGTAGAGTTCCCTGAGCTACACAGTAGGTTCTCATTAGTTATCTATTTTATACATAGTATCAATAGTGTATATATGTCAGTCCCAATCTCCCAATTCACCCCACCCCCCTTCCCCCTTGGTGTCCATACGTTTGTTCTCTACGTCTGTGTCTCTATTTGTTTTGCAAATAAGATCATCTACACCATTTTTCTAGATTCCACATATATGCGTTAATATATGATGTTTGCTTTTCTCTTTCTTACTTCACTCTGTATGACAGTCTCTAGGTTCACCCACATCTCTACAAATGACCCAAATTTGTTCCTTTTTATGGCTAATATGCCGTTGTATATATATACCACATCTTCTTTATGCATTCCTCTATTGATGGACATTTAGGTTGCTTCCATATCTTGGCTATTGTAAATAGTGCTGCAATGAACATTGGGGTACATGTGTCTTTTTGAATTATGGTTTTCTCTGGGTATATGCCCAGTAGTGGGATTGCTGGGTCATACAGTAGTTCTATTTTTAGTTTTTTAAGGAATCTCCATACTGTTCTCCATAGTGGCTGTATCAATTTACATTCCCACCAACAGTACAAGAAGGTTCCCTTGGGCTTCCCTGGTGGGGCAGTGGTTAAGAATCCGCCTGCCAATGCAGATGACATGGGTTCAAGCCCTGGTCCGGAAAGATCCTGAATGCCACGGAGCAACTAAGCCCATGTGCCACAACTAGTGAGCCTGCACTCTAGAGTCCACAAGCCACAACCACTGAGCCCACATGCCATAACTACTGAAGCCTGTGCTCCTAGAGTCCCTGCTCCGCAACGAGAAGCCACTGCAATGAGAAGCCTGCGTGCCGCAACAAAGAGTAGCCCCCGCTTGCCACAACTAGAGAAAAGCCCGTGCGCAGCAATGAAGACCCAACACAGCCGAAAATAAATAAATAAATTAATTTTTTTAAGAAAAAAGACATATTAAGATTTTGCTTTTATTTTTTGCTTCCTAAAAGGTTCTAAAAATGAAAAGACCTCCCTGATAGAGAGAGGGAGAGAAGGGGAGAGAGAGAGAGGGAAAGAGACAGAAAGAGAGAGAGAGAGAAGGAAGGAAGGAAGGAAGGAAAGAAGGAAGGAAGGAAGGAAAGAAAAGAAAGAAAGAAAGAAAGAAAGAGAAAGAAAAGAAAGGAAGGAAGGAAGAAAGAAAGGGAAAGAAAAAAGAAAGAAAGAAAAAGGGAAAGGAAAAGAGAAAGGAAAGGAAAGGAAAAAGGAGGGCAGGACTCAAGCAATTCTTCAACACTATATGTATCTGGTCCTTTCAGCAAAGCTATAAGCTCCACCAGGAGACAGTCTATCTTATACTTCTTTTATTTTCTGTCCCATTGCTCAACACCATTCTGGGCATGGAGTAGGCACTCAATAAAAACTAGGTGGAGTTTTTTTTTTTTCCAAATAGAAGGACAATCTGGAGAAGGTCCAGAAAAGAACCACAGGAATGATCAAAGAGATGAATAAAAGGTCCTAGTGGAAAGGTTAAAATAAATTGAAGCTGTTTAGCTTGGAGAAAAAGCAACTGAAGAACTAAGGAGTAACCTAGAATAACAACACTTGAGCTGGAAGGAATCTCAGAGATCTTCTGGAAGGAATCTCAGAGATCTTCTAAGTCCAACCTTTTCCTTTCACAGATGAGGAAACTAAGACACAGGGAGAGGGTGCAACTTGCTTAAGGTAGTTTTAGGATTAAAAAAAAAATTTTTTTTTAAGTTTCAATTTACAAGGTGAGGAGAACATTTACCCAAGTAGCATGAACATAAATAGCAACAAAAATAGCAGTTACAAGTTACTGAAGATCTCCCATATGCCCAGCACCTGTACACTTGCTGTTTTACTTATGTTATCTCACAACAACCTCGAAAAGTTGATACTATTTTTTCCCATTTTAGAAATAAGAACACTAAGGCTCAAAGAAGTAAAGTTCATTAAGGGGTAAAACATGTATTCAGAGCTATCTTCTTTGCCCTATATCTAACTGATTTCAAAAACCTGCGTAGAGTTCAACAACACTGGCTCATGTACACTTAGCACCCAGATCTTAATTTCTGAATATTCCAAATATCATTCTCCAATAAAAGGAACCAGGGCTCCCGGGGGGAAACTGTTAACTCTAGGGCTAGAGCAAAGAAAATACAACATGAACCTGAAACATCTTGTGGTGCCAAGAAACAAGGAAGTGTTCAAAAAATGAAGGCACGTAGAAAGGAACTTGAAGGAGTTCTCAACAGCCAAACATGGAACAATTTGATCAACAAAATAATGAGAATAATGTATTATAACTCACAGAATAAATATCCATTAGCTCATACTGATACAAACAAAACAATCGAATAAATAAATAAATGGAGAGAAAGTGACAGCTCTTCCTTACAGTAGAATTCCAATCAAGAAATGTAGTAGGAAATGATGGAATTCAAAAATGACCATCAAGCAAACACCATAGTAATGACTGTCGCAGTCAAGAACCATAAATAGAATTACCACATGATACCACAATCCCACTTCTGGGTATATATCCAAAAAATTCAAAGCAGGATCTTGGAGAGATGCTTGCACACTTATGTTCACTGCAGCATTATTCACAATAGCCAAGATATGGCAGTAACCCAAATGCCCACTGACAGAAGAATGGATAAAGAAACTGTGGCATAGATATACAGATATAGATATAGATAGATAGACAGATACAATGGAATATTATACAGCCTTAAAAAAGAAAGAAATCCTGCTCCCACTCCTCACCCCTGGGTGCCCACAGACCCAACAATAAACCCTTATAAGACATTTTACACAAACATTTACAAGTTGTTGTAATAAATTATTCAGCTTAGGCTGCTTCATCTTTTGTAGTTTTGGGGCCTTTTCTTAATCCTTTAAAATGAACATCACTGATTGATCCTTTCAGTCACTATCTTCTAAGATCTTGGAAGTTTTGGAACATTTTTATATTTATGCAAAAAAAGGAACAAAATAGTTGAAATAAAAGTTTTTATCAAAACTCCACTTCCTGGGGCTTCCCTAGTGGCACAGTGGTTAAGAATCCGCCTGCCAATGCAGGGGACACGGGTTCGACCCCTGGTCCGGGAAGATCCCACATGCTGCGGAGCAACTAAGCCTGTGAGCCGCAACTACTGAGCCTGGGCTCTAGAGCCTGCGAGCCACAACAAGAGAAGCCACCAAAATGAGAAGCCCGTGCACCACAAAGACCCAATGCAGCCAAAAAAAACCCAAAAAAACCCCACAACATTGTAAATCAACTATATTTCAATAAAAATTATTTTAAAAACTTCAAAAAAAGAAAGTATGATGAGAAACAGGATATTTGCATAATCTCAAAGTATCTTCTCACAAGACACCTACTAATTACAAAGGGGAAAATAGTACTTTATAGTAGAGGAAGCTGACAGACACCAATTTAATAACCAAGTCATCAAAGTTAACATCACCAGTAATAACTGGCATCATGTATCCCCTGATGTGACCCACTGAGAAGGAAACAATATCACTTTTGCCAAAAATGCATAGCCTCAATCTAATTTTAAGAAAATATTAGATGAACCCCAATTGAGAGACCAAAAAAAAGGACATTAATGGGGGAAAAAAGTAAAATTGGAATAAGGTGTATAGATTAGTTAATAGTATCACATCAATGTTCACTTCCTGGTTTCAATAATTGCTATAAGATGCTAACATTAGAGGAAGCTAGATGAAGGGTATAAGGGAACACTACCATTTTTATAACTTTTCTGTAAGTTTAAATTATTTCAAAAATTAAAAAAAACTTTTTTTTTTTTTTTGCGGTACGCGGGCCTCTCACTGTTGTGGCCTCTCCCATTGCAGAGCACAGGCTCCGGATGCGCAGGCTCAGCGGCCATGGCTCACGGGCCCAGCCGCTCCGCCGCACGTGGGATCTTCCTAGACCGGGGCACGAAGGCGTGTCCCCTGCATCGGCAGGCGGACTCTCAACCACTGAGCCACCAGGGAAGCCCTAAAAAAAACTTTTTAAGTAGACTCATCAAAGTATGACAGAACTTCAAGAGGTTACTTAGAAAAGACAGATTAGAGTCCAATGTCCCTAGCCTTTTGAAAATGATAATAGGATTACAGCATTGGACATTACCTTAGAGATCATCTGATACTACCACTCATCCAATGGAGGATACTTTTATGTCAAGCCCCTAACATAGCCTTCCAATCATTGCTTGAATACTTCCAGTAAAAGTAAATTTACTTTGTTAAAATACAGCCAACACATCCCATTACACCACAATTCTAGTTAACACAAAGTTCTTCCTCATTCTAAGCCAAATCTGCCTCCCTGTCAGATATGTACCTAAGGATGTCATTCTGAAGCAGAGTTTTCCAACCAGGAGAACTCAAAGATGGGAAGATGTACCAGTGAGGTAACATCAATATGACAAAATGTCCAGTTTATTTATAATCTTGTCAGCATGAGATAAACAATTTTAAGTTATTTACATGGATGTTTCTCTATAATGCCATCCCAGAGCCTAATATAGTATCTGGTATATACTAGGTACCCAATAAATGTTTATTGATTCAAAGAATGAGGCACAACTCAGAGACTGATATAATGAGTTCCTCCTTCCACCATCTCTGCACACATTATTTACAAATGATTTAGAACTATAGGATAAATTCTACTAAAATTTTCCAGTGCACAGAAATAAAAATAAAAATAGAACCTAGCCCAACTCTGAAAAGAAACAGCTACACGACTACCCAAAGTAGATGCCTCTTTTGCACAAGCATATTCTTCATTCATTCAACATACATTTAGTGCCTTCTCTGTGCCAGACTTAGTGAGAAGCCCAGGAAATACAGGTAAAAATAAGACATGTCCTCAGAAGGGCAAGGCTTATACACTAGCTGGAGGGAATTACTCTATATTTTAAGTATTTTAATATATTTTATTTATTTATTTAAATTATATAATATATAATTATATACATCAAAAATAATTTTTCATTGCATTAAATATGAAAAAGAAAGTGAATGGCTATAAAAGGAATTTACATAAATTGGTAATGAAAATAAATTCCCAGTAGATAAACAGAGAAATGATGTAAATATGTAATTTTTACAAACCAGAATATAACTGATAAACAGAAAAATGTTTAACCCTGATAAAGAAATGCAAAGCAAAACAAGGTAACATTTTCTACCCAATTAGTTTAAATTTTTTTAAAACACCCAATTTAGGGGAGGTAATGATGAAAAACTAGTTATATAAACTTGCTGGTGGCAGTATAAATTAAAACAACTTTTTGGAGAGGAAAACTGCTTATACCCTTTGACCTAGGGTACACCCTCCTAGAAGTTCATCTTTAATAAATAATTAAAAATAAGAAATACTATATAACAATAAAATGGTAACCACATTAAAGTCTACAAAAAATCTGTAGATAATTTTAATATAAACAAAGGTTAAATAAATAACATGTAGCCATTTAAAAAATTAATTATGAAATCTATCTAACAACGTGAATAATGTCTGCTCTAATAAGTGAAAAAGCACCAGAACATAAAATTCTGTGGATATTTGTTAAGGTACCGAGGGAAAAAATTAGTACACACATACATACTTAAGGACTGGAAAAGAACCAGCAGATGTTTTCAGGTTTGAAGTCATGGGTGATTTTTATTTCCTTTATTACTAAATTATTTGTACAATTAACAAAAATCAGGAGAAAAAACTCTCAAGGAGGGTCCAAAGTAAACTACTTTATAAAGAATCATGTGATCAGTGGTAAACTAAGGCCTGAAATAATTGTTCCTTGGATTTTTATGTTCATAAAAAGGAAAAAAATGAAGAAACATTTCTTACCCCAAATAAAAGCGGCATAAAGTGGCTACAAAAAGAAAACTGAAGAAAAGTTAACTCTGAGATGAATATCTGGAAACACTCCCAACAGTAAAAATCATCAGACTGTAGCGTGGTATCCTAGGCTAAGTTCCACTGCTGGGGTATTTAGAAGCAACGCCCTAGACACCATACAGTAGGAATCAGTCCTGAGCTGGCACCACAGAGACCCAGAAGTGGTCTCATGAGGTTTTTCCATCACACAATTCGGTTGGTTAATCTATAAATACATGACATTTGCACATAAACACTAAGGTTTTTTCATACCAAGCAAAGGAATAACAAATCTTACCTGGGAAGTACCAGACAGAGCCCTGCCCCACTGTCCCTGTGTATGAGACACAAGTAGCAATCGGCTGCATACTGGAACCCACTGGGAGATGCTAATCCGGTTCCTCTAGAGAAAGAAAAAAATAGTTTGTCAGGAATCTATATCAGACTCCATGTGTAGAAGGCAAAGAGCGTACCTAAGTCTAGAAATTCTGCCAGAACAGGGCACATGAAAGGAGAATTTCCAAAACAGGACTAGGACCAAGCCTCCCCATGCTCACCTCTCCAAGGATAAAATGTACCCCTGCCTACCACGGACTAGACGAATTCTGGTGATAGCTGACCCAAACTGGAGGACATGAGCTCCCTCTCAGGAAAGTAACAAAATAAACCTCCTTCAGGCATTTTACAGTTAGCTTATCATTTAAATCAGTTTGCAATTCCTTTTCATAAACACTGATTTATAAGCTCTTCATAAAATCCCTTTACAGTGAACAGTGCCAGGATTACCATTAACCCCAAAAGGATGAAGAAACTAAGGCTGAAATTTTTATTTTTATTTTTTATTTTTTTGCGGTATGCGGGCCTCTCACTGTTGTGGCCTCTCCCATTGCGGAGCACAGGCTCCGGACGCGCAGGCTCAGCGGCCATGGCTCACGGGCCCAGCCACTCCGCGACATGTGGGATCTTCCCGGACTGGGGCACGAAGCCGTGTCCCCACCATCGGCAGGCGGACTCTCAACCACTGCGCCACCAGGGAAGCCCCATGGGCTGAAATTTTTAGGGTGGGAAAACACACTTGGGCAATTTGATTTCCAAGACAAAGGGAGATTAAGTGGCTGTTAGAGCTATGACTGAGGTCCAATTTTTCCCTCTGGCATTAATTGACCTCAAAAAGGTCTCTGGACTAAAGTGAAAGGTTAGGCTGGAGAAAGGAGAAGCTCTACCTTGCTAAATGAAAAGCCTGCTTTACTTTATGAAGCTGAAATACAACCCACTGTATAAATGGCATCCACGTACACAGCACTGGAAATCTCTATCCTAGAAGCCAACTTTGGGAGATCGAAGGGTTTCTTTCACTTGGCCTGTAGACTTTATAGAGCCATAATGAGGACTGGATATACAACTATCTGAAAACACTTTGCCAACCATCAACTACAATAGTAGGAGTCAAAGATCCGGATCCTAGTTTAAACTCAGCTACTTCAATATAATCTTTAGAAGTAATTACACCTTTATGATACTCAGTTTCCTCTTAACAAATATTAGTAATACTTATAAGCACTTACTATGTGCCAGGTATTTTTCAGGTACTTTACATATATGAACTCATTTAAACCTCATAATCACCACCCAATGACTTAGGTATATTGCTATTATCCCACGTATATGGATAAAGAAATGGAAGTATGGATAAGTAACTTCCCAAGGTCACATGGTTAATAAATAGCGGGGTTAAGATTTGAATCCAGAAAGCCCAGCTCCTGGATCCATGCTCATTTATGGGATGAAAGGGTAGAGGAAATATCCCCAAAGTCCCTTCTAGCTCTACCACTCTATGACCTAGTCTTGAACCAATTAAAATACAGCATAATACTATGGGAAGAGTCCTGTACTTGGAATCAGAAAGCACTGATTTGACTCTTGGCTCCCCTGTCAGTGAGCTATGAGCCTTTGTTGCCTCTTCCATAAAATAAATAAAAATCCCTACCTCTCAGGATTTTAAGGAAAAAAAATGTCCTTTGCAGTATGTCCAACTCAATAAATATTAAGTTGAATCTGAATCTCCATTTCCTCATGACTAGGCAGGAAGGGCCAGGGGTAAGGGGGAGAAAGGTATTAGAATTTTAAACCTAGAGATGCTTTCTAAAGTTGTGTAACTGTTTCTAATAGGTTACTCACAGCAACTTATGTTTCAAATTAAAAGTAAAGCTTAAAAATAGGATTTTATTTCAGCTGAGGTTTGACCTGTTGGGATTGTTTTCAAATGAGATACAATTACTGGCTTCTTGTTTACTAACAGCTGACACATTTACCAGATCATTCCATGTCAGATGTTCCTTTCCTAAAAATGTAAATACGTGCTAAGATGAAACTTCAGCAGATTCAGGCCCAAAGCGGAGTGGGGGTGGGGGGTGGGGGTAAGGTAAGAGGAAATTACAAGTAGGAACAATGCAAACTTTTGGAAGATTTTCTGAAGAATTTCATCATATTTTTTCCAATGTCAATAAAAATTTTCTCTGTAACATTTGACTCTACTTGGTTTCATGCCAATACTTTAAATCACATCTTATTAGAAGATAGTACTAATCAGCTGCTGTTTTCTTTCCTTCTCCAATCCTACAACAACAATTCTTTGTCGAAATCCTTAATTGAAACTGAGGTGTAGCAGAAAGGGTATCTGAATCGCAAGCCTACCATTAAATAGCTGTGTGACCCTGAACTAGTTACTCAAAACTCTGGACCTCCATTTTCCCTTACTTAAAAGTGGGAATAATAAAAGCTACCTCACAGGAGCGTCCCAAGGACCACCTGTAAAAGCACTTCAATAACAGTAAAACACACACACAAAGGCTTCACTATTGCTATTAACAACTGTTACTGAATTATGTTAAGTAAACTCCTCTTTCCCCAGCAAACTGTCACAGCAGCAAGAACCATTTTCTTAAAATATTGCTTTGAACCTGGAATTCCCTTTCTCAAAAGCTTGCAGTGCCTCCAAGTGTCTCTGTAGTCAAACTTAAACACCTGATCTTTACCAACTGGACTCCAACCCATCAATATACTTACATACTCTGCCTTGCATTCTCCACTCAGCAGTTCCAAAACCTGACTCATACTCTCTGGTTTGAGAATTACTGCTCCTCTCCACACAAGCTAATCCCCTTGGAGTTCCTCTGGGACTCTCTTCTTCTCTCCTACCCAAAGCATGAGCTCATTTGCTTCAACCTAGACTCCAGGTTCTGGTTCTACTGATTCTACTAAGTCCTTTTTCCTTTCCACCTCTCCCAATACTTCATTTATAAATATATATCAGTAAATCTGTGGAAGTACTTATCATCCTCTTATAGATACTAATACATTAGGTCTATAACAATTAGCAAACCTCAGTTCTCCCAAGTTCAGAAAAAAATTCCAGTGGTTAAAATCATTGCTTTAGGGCTTCCCTGGTGGCGCAATGGTTGAGAATCTGACTGCCGATGCAGGGGACATGGGTTCATGCCCCGGTCTGGGAAGATCCCACATGCCGCGGTACGGCTGGGCCCGTGAGCCATGGCCGCTGAGCCTGCGCGTCGGGAGCCTGTGCTCTGCGATGGGAGAGGCCACAACAGTGAGAGGCCCGAGTACCGCAAAAAAAAACCAAAACACATTGCTTTAACTTAGGATAGTATAAACACCATTACTCAGTGGGAACTGGTTTTATCATCCTTTTGCCTCATCAACACTTCAACCAAAATTTTAAAGATACGTTTTATGTTTGTATTTCCTGTGCATATTGTGATTTGCAGGTGATTTTACATCGTATTTGAAAATATTCTCACAGATCAGCTCTTTTTGTGACTACACTTTAATCAGTCCACTGACCAGACTCTTTCTTCATGTGGTTTTTAAGATACATAGTATTTTCCTTTGCTCACCCATGAGCTGGAAAAGGCTTTACAGGTAGTCAATTCTCCTACTCCCCAAAGTTATGTTTTACAAAGTGACCACAAACACTAAGTTAGCAAACACTGAACCATTGCTCCTAGGGGAAAAATACAGGGTTAGGTTCCTGCAAGCCTCTGGTCACAACATTTTCATCAACCAAACAATACATGAACTTGTTTTGTGTGTTTCTGTTTAAAGACACCTTATTTAATATGTTGTTGATTCATTAACACTGAACTCAGAGCCAATAGCACTAACTCGCTCCTGAACAAAACTCATCTATAACACACAAATCTTCTCCACAAGAAACATCACAGCCTTTTTGCACTTAGCAGCACTAGACAGCACTTCAGCACTACACCTGGGGGCGATTTTAAACAGGGAAATCACCAACAAAAGCACAAAAATGCAAAAAACATGACACTAAATTGACCATGAGAAGGATACTTGTTTACAGCATAATAGCTAAAACAAGAAGTCAGAGTATCACCTCAGCCAGGAATATGCATGTTGCAGTTCAAATTTTTCACCCCCTGCACGTGTCCACAAATGACTGCAAAAGCACCACAAGTATTGATTCGGGTTACAAATAAATTTTAGCAAGTATGTGAATTCACAAATACAGGAAGGATTTGAGCAAATCAGTAAATATATTAAGGATGAGGGATCAGGTTTCTATCAGAGAAAGGAGTTAACAAATATGAAAAGGCAAAAGGACAGAATAAACCCTGTGCTATTGGGATGGATTTAGAGTAACTGGTGTAAGTTTTTAATATACAGAGGTAAAGAAATCAACATATGTGTGTTTATGTATATGTATACACATACATATACTTCCTACTCCTGTACTGATAGGGCCTGGAAGCAATGACACCTCAGTTGCAATGACAACATGTAGCATCCAAACTTGGTTTCTAAATAGTAGTATTCACTGAAAGGAACTAGTCTTCTCTGGAGAAAAGTTGACTCCTGAATGGGGTTGAAGCTCCTCAAACCTTATTCACAAAGGTCTGGAATTATTTGATCTGTCTAGCAGTTCCTTGGAAGACTCCATCCGTCTTGAAACTCCTCCAGTATGATAACCATTTTCCCCAGGAGCGTTAGTGGAAAACAAATAGAGGCAATTGTTTAACTTTGTGGCTGCCTGAGGCAGTGGATAATACTTGGGGAAAACAATAGGCTAATCAAAAAGTTTAAAAGGAAATCAGAGGAATGAGATATGCATAGGGACCTTGAAAAGCTCTGACATATTCCCGGGAATTTGAAGGCCAAGCAGATGCACAGGTTTGTGCACATGCCCAGAACAGGAAAGACCTGAGACTGCTCTAAGCTCTCATCTCTGGTTGACCTTGAGGTGCTTCGCAAGCAGGAAGTGAAGGTTAAGGCAGAACTGTCAAATGACTGGCAGAAGGATGAAGGCATGCTCCAAAATGCACACAGAGCCCCTCAACAAATACTAAGAGACTCATTGGTTCCAGGCATTTAAGGAAATCTCCATCCAATCATTACTTGACCACTAAGCTAACTGGGCAGAGACCACATGACAAAGAATACAGACTTTACAGAATTAATTCAGAAAAGTCACTAAACAGAAAAATAACAACAAACTCTGGGAAAACAAAGTCCTGATTTCCAGAGGTGCCACATTATATTATTTAAAATGTTTAGTTTTCAACAAAAACTTGTGAAACATGTAAAACAACAAGAAAAGCATGGTCAATACAAGGGAAAATTTAAAAATCAGTAGAAACTGTCCCTGAGGAAGCCCAGACATTAGACAAACCAAAGACTTTGAACCAGCTATTTAAAAATTTCAAGATCTAAAGGAAACCATGACTAAAGAACAAAAGCAAAGTATGAGAATGGTATCTCACCAAATAAACAATATCAATAAAGAAAGAAATTTTACAAAAAGCCAAACAAAAATTCTGGAGTTGAAAAGAACAATAAGGGACTTCTCTGGTGGTGCAGTGGATAGGACTCTGCACTCCCAATGCAGGGCGCCTGGGTTTGATCCTTGGTCAGAGAACTAGATCCCACATGCATGCTGCAAGTAAGAGTACACATGCCACAAATGAGGAGCCCGCAGGCCGCCAACTAAGGAGCAGGCAAGCCACAACTAAGGAGCCTGCGAGCTGCAACTAAGGAGCCCATCTGCCACAACTAAGACCTGGTGCAAGCAAATAAATAAATAAATATTTTTTTAAAAAAATTTTTTAAAAAGAAAAGAACAATAAATAAAATTAACATTTCACTAGAGAAGTTTAACAGCAGATTTGAGCAAAAGAAAGAATCAGTGACCTTGAAGATAGATCAATTGAGATTATCCAGCCCAACGAACAGAAAGAAAAAAAAAAAATGAAGAAAATTTAATGGAGTCTCAGAGACCTACCAGCAAACATACCTACACCATCAAACATACCAACATATGTATAATGGAAGTCTCAGACGGAGAAGAGAGAAATAAGGAACAGAAAAAATATGTGAAAAAATACTTGCAGATGGGACTTCCCTGGGGGCACAGTGGTTGAGAATCCGCCTGCCAATGCAGGGGACATGGGTTCGATCCCTGGTCTGGGAAGCTCCCACATCCCACATGCCACAGAGCAACTAAGCCCATGTGCCACAACTACTGAGCCCACATGCCACAACTACTGAAGCCCACATGCCTAGAGCCCATGCTCTGCAACAAGAGAAACCACCACAATGAGAAGCCCGCACACCGCAACAAAGAGTAGCCCCTGCTTGCTGCAACTAGAGAAAAGCCTGTGTGCAGCAATGTAGACCCAATGCAGCCAAAAATAAATTAATTAATTAAATTTTTTAAAAGACTTTAAAAATAGTCCAAATCAAAAAAAATCTTAAAAAAAAAAAACTACAATGAGATTATCCTCTCACACCCATTCGGATGGCCACTATAAAAACAAAAAAAAGAAAGAAAGAAAATAAGTGTTGGAGAAGATGTGGAGAAATTGAAACCCTTGTGCTTGGCTGGTAGAAATGTAAAATGGTGCAGCTGCTATGGAAAACAGAATGGTGATTGCTCAAAAAATTAAACATAGAATTACAATATGATGCAACAATTCTACTTCTGAGCACATACCCAAAAGAAGTAACAACAGGGACTACAACAAATATTTGTACACCCATGTTCATGGCAGCACTATTTGGCAATAGCCAAAAGGTGGAAGCAACCAAAGTGCCCATCAACACATTAACGGATAAATGAAATGTAGTATATGCATACAACAGAATATTATTCAGCCTTAAAAAAAGGAAATTCTGTCATGCTACAACATGGATGAACTTTCAGGACATTATGTTAAGTGAAATAAGCCAGACACAAAAGAACAAACACTGTATGATTCCACTTATATGAGGTACCTAGAGTAGTCAAAATCATAAAGACAGAAAGAATGGTGGTTGCCCAGGGCTGGGTAGAGTGGGGCATAGGGATTTATCTTTTAATAGGTACAGAGTTTCAATTTTCGAAGATGAAAAGAGTTCTTTGGATGATGGTGGTGATGGCAGCACAACAATGTGAATGTACTTAATACCACTGAACTGTACACTTAAAATTGGTTGAAATGGTAAATTATGTTATGCGTATTCTACTACAATTTTTTTTTAAATCCAGTGTGGCTTTCTGCAATTTATACTACTATCAAAGAAAAGTAAAAATTATTACCAATGTCAAAACAGCTCATAAAACCATAAAAAAGCCCCAGCGCACTGCTCAAATGTCCAGTTCCTCTGCTAGATCTACTCAGCAATAGCAGTGTTTCAGTTTACTCCTCCTTCCCAAACCCATCCTTGGAGAAGGGTAAAAACTGGTCAAAAAGACAGAAAGAGGAAAAAGTAAGGGGAGACTAATGAGAATGTTTCAGGAATACTACTTCTCGGTGGTTCAATTTTCTTGTCTGCAAAATGGGGGAATAATAGTGCCTACCTTTTCAAAGGGCTGTCATAAGGATTTAGCAAGTTCACACATATAAAGTATTTGAGTGCTTACCACATGGTAAACGCCCTATAAAATGTTCCCTATCAATATTATTGCTCGAGAAATCTCAACATTTTTGTTTCAACTACAACTTATATTTCAGCTCCCTCTCCTGAACACCAAATATCCAGCTGCAAAAACAAAAACCAAACAACAACAAAAAAAACACCAACAAACAGAAAACCCCCAAAAACTCCAGCTAGATTTTCTCAGTGAAGAACACTGCTATTAACTCAGTCATCCTAGGCTGACCTGGGACAAGCTGTTAGACTCTTCCCTCTCCCTCATCCTTAACATCTAATCTCTCATCAAGCTCTGTAGACAATTTCCTCAATACCTCTTGCAACCATCCCTTCTTCTTTAACCACACTGTCCATCTCCCACTTAGTACAGGCTTCATCACTTCTTCCAGGATTACTTTAGTTTCTGACTGGCCTTGGGGACTCTAATCTCAGCCCTCTCTGACTGACCCATCTGTTACATCCACCCTTGTTACAGGGATCTATTAAAACAAAAATCTATGTTTTTTGTTTACTATGTGGATTGGACTTTTTTTTACTTTCAAATTAAAAATTTTTAATTTCAATTTAAAAATAAGAGAAGGAACAAAGTGTTCCCCTGATCAATGGTGGCTGGAAGCAGGGAGAGCAATATAAGGATTGCAAAAGGGCGCAAAGAAATTTTGGGGAGTGACGGATATGTTCGTTATTTTTATTATGATTATGACTTTTCGGGTGTATACCTGTGTCAAAACTTATCAAATTATACAATTAAATAAGTGTGATTTACTGTACGTCAATTATTCCTCAATTTAAAAAATTTAAATAAGAAAAAAAACAAGAGTAAATGCATCAAAAAAACCTTTAAAAATAAATCTTCCCTTCGTTTAAAATACTTCAGTGGCTGCCCTCTGCCTCAAGATAAATCTCCAACCCCTAACTATGACATGCAAGGCAATGTCTCCTCTACTGCCATTTCCCCACAAGTGCCCCCGAGTCCAGCCTGAGCGATTTACTTAGAGCGCCTTTGTTGTCTAGCATAGTAGCATAAGCTAATGCTTCTCCTCTATTTCCTTTCCCCTATTCCCCATCTAATGCTCCCTCATTTAGTTTAAGCATCTAAATGCTTGTCCTCAGGCTGGGTTAGGTGCCTTTCTACTCTGCTACCACAGCACCTAGTTAAGACTTCTATCACAGCATTTCAAGAATTGTTATCAGTAGTTTTCTTTTCTGTCTCTGCTATTAGATTATAAACATGAGAATAAGTTCTATGTTTTTCATCCTCAGTCCCTTGGAGAGTTGCTAGAATGCAGTGAACACTCAAAATAGTCGCTGAATTAAAAGGAAGGGAAAACAAGCATTTAAAATGTCATTTGTATCAACTGATTCTCTGATCAACCCTATCAAACTTACCCTCAAGAAAATCTGAGGCTCAGAGAAGTTAGGTGATTTGCTCAAGGCTATACCCATAGTAAGTAATGGGGCCAAGCTTTCAAACAAGGCTCTTCCGACACCTAGACAGGTGCATTTTCCTGTATTTGTGAATTCCTCACAGTGCCTAACCCTAATGCCTCTTCAGCATAACCCTAATGCCTCTTCAGCATAGGTGATCAATAAATATCTGCTACTTTCATGTTTACTGTAACTCTCTAGTCCTAAGGGAGTTTCTGTTGCTTTGTCACACATTACAACATATGATAAGAAGACTTCAAAGAATTACAGTATACCGTATAAAGTGAAAGTGACTTTCCTTACCTAATCTTGCTTTCCACCTAAAAAGATGAATAGAAAGGGATAAATGGGGGGTAGAAAAAGATTCAACTAATAGAAGGCAGTTAGAAAGGTGGTTTCACTGGATGCTACCAACCAAGAAGAAAAGATCCTGTAACCATCCACATGCTCAGCAGCATGCTCAGCTGAGGAAGTCACTAACTTCCAAGACAAGTCAAGGTATTCATTTCAGATCTACAGCCCAATAAAATTCTCATCTTTCCCCCGCAAAGTATCTATCTTAAAAACACCTAGGATGGGACTTCCCTGGTAGCACAGTGGTTAAGAATCTGCCATGGGTTCGATCCCTGGTCTGGGAAGATCCCACAGGCCGCAGAGCAACTAAGCCTGTGCACCACAACTACAGAGCCTGTGCTCTAGAGCCCATGAACCACAACTACTGAGCCCACATGCCACAACTACTGAAGCGCGAGCGCCTAGACCCTGTGCTCAGCAACAAGAGAAGCCACTGTAGTGACAAGCCTGTGTATCATAACGAAGAGTAGCCCCTGTTCACAACTAGAGAAAGCCCGCACGCAGCAACAAAGACCCAACGCAGCCAAAAATAAATTAATTAATTAAAAAAAAATACATCAAGGAGGGGGACTTCCCTGGTGGTCCAGTGGTTAAGAATTCACCTTCCAATGCAGGGGACACAGGTTCAATTCCTGGTCAAGGAACTAAGATCCCACACACAGCAGGGCAACTAAGCCCATGCGCTGCAGCTACTGAGTATGTGAGCCACAACTAGAGAGAAGCCTGCGCACCGCAACTAAGACCCCAACACAGCCAAAATAATAATAATAATAATAATAAATAAATATTTTTTTAAAAAACAAAACACTTAGGAGGGAATTCCCTGGTGGTCCAGTGGTTAGGATTCTGCGCTTCCACTGCCAGGGGCCTGGGTTCGATTCCTGGTCAGGGAACTAAGATCTCACAAGCCGAGCACCATGGCCAAAAAAAACCACTTAGGACATCCTAGTTGCCATTTCCTCAGCAGTCCTCAGATCTGAATCAGTTCCTGCCCTGGCATCAACAATTACTTCACCAAGTTACTTTCTGTAGATTACAGGAGCTATTCTTCAAAAAAACTTTTACTACGCAACAACAGAGGGCACTGCACTTTGCTAGGCTGACAAGGAATACAAGAAGTAAAATCACAGGCCGTGTATGCCACATATAAAAAGATTAGACACAAATATTTCTAATATCAGAACTCAAAAGAAAGCTAGAGGCAGGAATACACAGTGTCTGCTATGAAAAACAATCTCCTTGACCCAGTTTTTTAAAGACTTGATAAAATTATAAATTCTACTATCCGTCCATGATTAGGACCCAAGCTCTGTATCCTCCTAACTCTTGTTCTCTTTAATTTCTATAAGTCAGAGTCGGCTAGAAGTTCAGGACTGAATCACAAGAGGTGCAGCAGCTTCCCATATGGGTGTTAATTAGTCGAGTAGTTCTTCATCACTTATTTCATTCCTTCAACAAATCTTTACTGAACACCTATGATGTGCCAGACACTGTGCTAGGCAGAGTGAAAACGACAGATATGACCCCAGTTCTCGTGCAGCTTTCACTCTAATAGCATATAAGAGTATTCCACTTAACTACAGAGTTAATAATTGATCTACTGATCTCTGAAACAAACCCAAAGAACCTCAGAATCCCAAAGACTTGCAGATTTACGTCCTCGCTTTGCCCATGGGAACTCTGAAGCCCAAAAGTGACTTGCCCAAGGTCACCCTGAGCGTTAGTGACAGAACAGGAACTAGAACCCGGGTCTCCCGAAACTACAATCAGTGCCCCACGCGCTGCCTCTCTCCCTGAGGGGAAGGAGTCACAGGTGGTGACCAAGGAAAAGCAAGCTTCGTCAAATTTATATCTGACGTCAGTCTCACGCCTTCTCCAAAGAGGGGGAAGCCACGGCCAAACCGAGGGTCGGGGGAGGTGGGAAACTGCCTCAGTTTCCCCGAAGAGATGCGGCCGCGCAGCCTCGCTACCGCACAGGCTCCGCTCCTGCACTTCCGTCCAGTTGCTCCCGCCCCTCCCTCTCCGACTCCAACCCGGTGGCCCGGTGGGCGACACCACAAAATTACTCCTTCACTCACAAGGACTCGCACCAGCAACGCCATGTTTCTCGACAACCATTTCCGGGTGAAAGGTGGGCTTCCGGAGTCCCCGCTGCCACCACCCCTCCCCTAGGTCGTCTTTTCGCCGGCGGATGCCCGGCAACGGCGGCGCAGGCGCACAGAGGTCGCTGCGCACACGAGCGCGCGCTTTCACTGCTGTGCGCGAGGAGGCAGGGCCTGGGGCGCGGCCGGACGGTCGGGACGCGCGCGCGCCTCCCGCTCTCCCTAGTCTCCGCCAGACACGTCACAGAGGCTCAAGTCATCACAACACCTGTCCTCTTTGACCTCTGCCTCGGGCTTTTCATAGCTCTTTCATTAACCCACCTCACCCAGCCTCAGTCTTCAGCACCACCTTGTCGGAGTCCCTCTTTCCCAGACTCTGTCCCCACAAGGATTCCCCCCTTTTCACCGATGGTTGAAAAGAACAGAATCCTGGGAGAATCCTAGCACTTCAGAACTCCCTAAGGGACTTCCCTGGTGGTGCAGTGGTTAAGAACCCGCCTGCGAATGCAGGGGACGCAAGTTCGAGTTCTGGTCCTGGAAGATCCCACATGCCACGGAGCAACTAAGCCCGTGCGCCACAACTACTGAGCCTGCACGCCGTAACTACTGAGCCCATGCTCCTAGAGCCCGTGCTCCGCAACAAGAGAATCCACTGCAATGCAAAGCCCATGCACCGCAATGAAGAGCAGACCCTGCTCGCCGCAACTAGAGAAAGCCCGCGCGCAGCAATGAAGACCCAACCCAGCCAATTACTGAAAGAAAAAAAAAAAATCTCTAAAACGAGCCTGAGAAAGAGTAGGAGGAAGAACAAAGGGCATGGCTGAGTCCTGAAATTCAGGGGAAGAGGGTGGTCACCTGCTGACCTGAGACCCGAAGGAGGAACTTTAGGGGCTTCTGGTTGGTTGGTTGTGATTGGGAGCATCTTTGAGTATTGATAGGAAATTATTATAAAGATGAAGATACAGAAGAAAGAATCAAGGACGCAAAGAGTTTCCGCAGGAGGTTGGGAGAGAATGGCCTTGGCTAGAACACCTCTTGCATTCATTGTATCCCAAGAACAGTAGAGGAGAGAAGGTGTCAGTGCTCCTGGGGTGACTGGGAGCAGAAGGGCAGGGTGCTGAAGGACTCCCTTCTCTTTCATTCAGTCAACATAGACCCACTGAATGGTCACTATGTGCTGGACACAAGACAGGTGTGGATACTGGCTTCCTGGAGCTCATAGACCTGGGGGTGGGGAGGTAGAGGCTGGAGGTGCTGTGTCACAAAAGTCTAGTAAGCCGATGAAAAAAATAAAAATAGTTAACAATTGTGGTAAGTGCTATGAAGGGAACAACAAAGAGCTAAATTAGAGAATAACATGCGGGGACTTCCCTGGTGGCACAGTGGATAGGACCCTGCCCTCCCAATGCAGGGGGCCCAGGTTCGATCCCTGGTCAGGGAACTAGATCCCACATGCATGCCGCAACTAAGAGTTCACATGCCACAACTAAGGAGCCCGCCTGCATCAACTAAGACCCAGCGCAACCAAATTAAAAAAAAATAGTAATAATAACATGGGAAGGAAACTACGCTTTAGAAACTACCCTTTAGATGCTTTGCACTCAAGTGGACAGCTTATGTGTTTGGTATTGGAAACAGTGGTGTAGCGCTCCCACACATAAGTTAGGACAAGTTGCATCACATATTAAAAAGGGGGGTTTCCCGGCTTCCCTGGTGGCGCAGTGGTTAAGAATCCGCCTGCCAATGCAGGGGATACGGGTTCGATCCCTGGTCCGGGAAGATCCCACATGCCGCGGAGCAACTAAGCCCATGCGCCACAACTACTGAGCCTGCGCTCTAGAGCCTGTGAGCCACAACTACTGAAGCCTGCGCGCCTAGAGACCATGCTCTGCAACAAGAGAAGCCACTGCAATGAGAAACCCGCGCACCACAACGAAGAGCAGTCCCCGCTCGCCGCCAACTAGAGAAAGCCCGTGCACAGCAACAAAGACCCAATGCAGCCAAATATAAATAAATTAATTTATTTATTTTAAAGGGGGGGGGCACTTCCCTTCCTACAGCTACTGAGCCTGTGCTCTAGAGCCCGCAAGCCACAACTACTGAGCCTCCGTGCCGCAACTACTGAAGCCCGTGCGCCTAGAGCCCGTGCTCCGCAACAAGACAAGCCACCGCAACAAGAAGCCCGCGCACCACAATGAAGAGTAGCCCCCGCTCGCTGCAACAGGAGAAAGCCCGCGGGCAGCAATGAAGACCCAATGCAGCCAAAAATAAATAAATTTATTTTAAAAAAAACTACCTATCTATAAAAAAAAGGGGGGATAAGAGCAATATTCTTGTTAATCAGATTCAAGAAGCAAATGTGATACAAAAACTGTGCAAATTTAAGACCAAGTAAATAATTCACACAAGAGATGATGAACTAAGATGTTGGGGACAAGAGAAAAGACTGATATTTAATTTCCTTTCTGATGGCTTCTATTTTCTCTGTTAACTTGGCAGGAAAGTTTTTCTACTCAGAGGAAGGCAGATGGTATGAGATTATAGTTTAGAAGAAGGAGAAAGTTTAAAGTTTAACAGAGAATGAAAGAAAAAGGGGCCAGTGAAATATGGAGAATCTAGTTGAAGCTGGTAACTCTCCACTTTATAAATTTTAATTTATTAATTAATTTTAAATTAAAAAGTGATTTATGATTACACTGTATTTTCTAAAAATTAGCATGTTACAGATAAAGCTAAAGTCCCTTTTTACGATCACCTTGAATCCCAACCTTCCACCCTCTCTAAAATTGAATTTCCTTTCAGATCTTTTTTAATGCTTTCATATACATATACATGTTCCCTTAGAAAATATGTCTTTCTGGTTGGTGTGGGTTTTCATTTTTTTCCTTTTTTTTTTAACTTAATTGACAGCATAGTTTTGTTTTATTTTGCTGCTTCCTTCTTTTTACTAGTTTCTTTTTAAAATTCTATATATGTTGCTCTACATAGATCCAGTTCATTTCCTTTTAACAGCTGTTCTATCATATGATATATATGGCATAGAGTTTGTTTCTTTTTGTTGTTGTTCTTATGACCAATGTTTCCATGAATATTCTTATACACTTAAGAGCAAAAATTTTAATGGCATCCATCTATTTCTGTGTGATTTTTCTTCAAAATCATTAGCTAACTTGGGATTAGCAGAGGAGAGAGCTGATAGTTGGAGTCAATAAAGGATTGTTTTTCCAGGCCATGGAATAGATGTCATCAGTGCAAAGATGGTGATGATATTGTCAAGAAAAAGTTTCAAGGGCATTCCCTGGCAGTCCAGTGGTTAGGACTCGGTGCTTTCACTGCCGGGGGTCTGGGTTCAATCCCTGGTTGGGGAACTAAGATCCTGCAAGCCGTGTGGCGCAGCCAAAGAAAAAAAAGAAATGTGAATGAAATGAGAGAGTGACCCATGTAAATATCTTGGAAAAGAGCATGCTGGGCAGAGAGAACACAAGTGCAAAGGTCCCAACATGAGAGAATGCTTGGTGTTTCCAAGGAAGAGAAAGGAGGTTATCACGGCCTAGAGCCAAAAGAATAAGGAAGAGTATGGTAAGAGATGAGGTTGACAACCTGGCCCTAGAGGCCAGATCATGGGGGAGCTTGTGGGCCATGGTAAAGACTTTGGATCCTATTCTAAGTATGTGCTAGTGTAGCTGTAGAAAATCACTGGAAGGAAACACAAGAAACTGGTAATAGTGGTTATGCTGGTTGATTCTGAAGAAGAGGGCTGGGAGACTAGGAGGTTAGGTCTGGAAAGGAGACATATTTTTTTCACTATATATCCTTTTGCGTTGTTTGGAGTTTGTACTGCATCTATATAATTACCTTTAAAATTGAAAGAAAAGGGAATTCCCTGATAGTCCAATGGTTAGGACTCTGAGCTTCCACTGCCAGGGGCCCAGGTTTGATCCCTGGTCAGTGAACTAAGATCTTGCAAGCAGTGCAGTGCGGCTGAAAAAATAATAATAATAAAATAAAATAAAATTGAAAGAAAAATATCCATATCACTCTCAAAACCTTATTCTGAAAAAAAAAAAGTTTACTCATTGGTTTTATGGAAAATACAAAGAAGTAGAACTTGGTCCTTGCCCTCAGGCATATTACAGCTGTGGAGGTATAATACATATTCACAAAAATTTTAAAAGACAATGCAAAAGAATGAAGTTGGACTCCTATTTCACACCATATGGACAATGAACTCAAAATGGATCACAGATCCAAATATAAGAGCTAAACTATAAAGCTCTTAGAAGAAAACATAAGAGTAAATCTTTGTGACCTTGTTTTAGGCAAAGCCTTCTTAGATAAAACATCGAAAGTACAAATAACAAAAGAAAAAAATAGATAAATTGGACTACATAAAAATTTAAACTTTTATGTTGCAAAAGATACCATCAAGAAAGCGAAAAGGTATAGAATGGGAGAAAATATTTGTAAATCACATATCTGATAAGGGACTTGTATGCAGAATATCCAAAGAAGTCTACAACTCAGTAATTTAAAAAAAAACACCCAGTCAAAAATGGGCAAAGGAGGGCTCCCCTGGTGGCGCAGTGGTTGAGAGTCCGCCTGCGATGCAGGGGACACGGGTTCGTGCCCCGGTCCGGATCTTCGTGCCCGGAAGATCCCACATGGCGGCGGAGCGGCTGTGCCCGTGAGCCATGGCCGCTGAGCCTGCGCATCCGGAGCCTGTTGCTCCGCAGCGGGAGAGGCCACAACAGTGAGAGGCCCGCGTACTGCAAAAACAAAAAACAAACAAAAAAAAAAAGGGCAAAGGCTTTGAATAGACGTCTCTCAAAGAAGATATACAAATGGTCAAGAAGCTAATGAAAAGATGATCAGCATTATTAGTCATGAGGGAAACACACACACACACACACACACACACACACACACACACACACACAATGAGATACCACTTCACATGCCCACTAGATGGCTATAATCAAGCAGACATGTAATACAAAGTGCTGACAAGGATGTAGAAAAACTGGATCCCTCATACATTGATGTATGTGATGTTTGGAAAACAGTCTGGTTGTTCCTAAAAATGATAAACATAAAGTTACCATATGGCCCAGTGATTCCATTCCTAGGTATATATTTAAGAGAAATTAAAACATATGCCCACACAAAAAATTGTATATGGTTGTTCATCACAACATTATTCATAATAGCCAAAAACAACCTAAATATCCTTCAACTGATGAAATGGATAAATAAAATGTGATATATCCAGAAAATAGATTATTTCTCAGCAATAACAAGGAATGAACTACTGATACACTCCAACATGGCTGACCCTTTAAAACATTATGCTAAGTGAAAGAAGTCAATCGCAAAAGACTACATACACTATGAGTATGATTCCATTTCTATGAAGTGTCCAGCCGCCCATTCCCATGGCCAATTCCTGAACCGCATCACCAGAATTGTTTTAATTAAGAAAATTTTAATTTATGCCATTCTGGGTTCTCACCGTCCTTTTTTTTTTTTTTTGGCCACACCATGCGGCTTGCAGGATCTCATTTCCCCGACCAGAGATCGAACCTGTGCCCCCTGCAGTGGAAGCACGGAGCCCTAACCACTGGACAGCCAGGGAATTCCCTCACCATCCTACTCTTTAAGTGTCCATTCATTCCTAGGACACTTGTCATTTCTACCTCATTGAGACCTCCAGGCTTTTTATCTCTTCTCTTTACACAGTAGTCTGTCAACCCTCTCATCTCTCTCCTTCTATCTAACTCAGATCATACAGTCTGTCACTGTAATTGCTTATCTCTTGCAATATAACTCCCTTGCTCAAATGTCTTTCTATCCCTGCCCCCCCACCTAGAGAGACACCATGCCTGCATCTAGGTTATTGAGTACTATTGGAGAAAATCATGCAAGGAACATATTGGTACCATCAAATATGGATACCAACCTTTATTACGCTCAACTCTGCCCCCCTTTTCCAAAACTACCGTTTATAACTGTATTAGATTCCTAGGACTTCCATAACAACAACAACAAAAAAAACAAGCCAGGTGGCGTAAAACAATGGAAATGTATTGTCTCACAGTTCTGGAGATACGAAGTCCAAAATCAAGGTGTTGGGCTTCCCTGGTGGCACAGTGGTTGAGAGTCCGCCTACCGATGCAGGGGACACGGGTTTGTGCCCCGGTCCGGGAAGATCCCACATGCCACGGAGTGGCTGGGCCCATGAGCCATGGCCGTTGAGCCTGCACGTCCGGAGCCTGTGCTCCGCAACGAGAGAGGCCACAGCAGTGAGAGGCCCGCGTACCGCAAAAAAAAAAAAAAAAAAAAAAAAAATTCTGATCAAAATCAAGGTGTTGACAAGGATCACGCTCTATCTGAAGGTTCTAGGGGAGGAGGATCTTTCCTTGTCTCTTCCTAGCTTCTGGTCATTGCCAGGAATCCTTGCTGTTTCTTGATTTTTTTAACTCCAGTCTCTGCCTCTGTCAGCACATGGACTTCTTTTGTACCTGTCTCTGTGTCTCTTCTCATCTTATAAGGACTCCACTCATACTGGATTAGGGTCCACCCTGATGACCTTATCTTAACTTGATTATATCTGTGAAGATCCTTTTTCCAGATAAGGTTATATTCATAGGTTAGGGGCAGGGGTGTTGGACTTTAACATATTTCTTTTGAGGGACACAATTCAACCCATAACAGGAACCTGTTCCACGTTCCTTGACTCTGACCCCTTCTTACTGTCTCTGAACAGATAGCCTCACCTCCTGCTTCACAGAGAAAAAATAAATTAGAAGCCATCAGAAGGAAACTCAACTTCCCACCACCAAACAAACCTGCTTGTATAACGTGCATGTATCCTTTCTTCTTTATATCATTTCAATGGAAGAATTGCCATTTTTCTTAGTTAAAGCTAATCTTGTAAGTGTTCTTCAAACTTGACGTGTCCAAAACTGACCTCATCATCTTCCTCTAAAAATCTGTCCTCCTTCTGTGTTCTCTCTTTTCATTGTTGTTGAATGGCACACCATCCGCCCAGTTGCTCAAGCAAAAAAGCCACAGGATTCACCCTTGACTCTGCTTCTCCCTTATTCTCTCCATCCCAACACTCCCCAAGTCCTGCTAAGAGAGCAGAACCACAGTCTCTTTGGGTTTGTACAGTACATGTCTATTAACAAAGCCCACACTTGTATTTGCACTTAGGCACCCACATTACATTCAGTTGATTCTACTAAGTTCACAGCTACCTACAACACTATCTCTTTCCCATCTGAAGTTGTGAAATCACACTTCATATCTTGTACTTGTATGGTTGGTTTCATGCATTCTGATGACTTTCCCCCCTGTTTTATTTCATTTCCTTTGATTCAGTCTATTACCTTACCATCTTAGTATCCTTTGGGATCTTTATTTTCTCTTTCATTCATGCATGGAACTTGAAGGCATGATCATTGCAAGATAAGAGACTTCATGTAAAGTGCTAAGCACAGTACCTGGCACATAATAAGCCCTCAATAAACATTGTAGTTTTTATTATTACCCCAACATTCAGAACAGTATTGAGCCATAGAAGACCCTCAATAAATATTTACTGGTTAATAAATGAATAGATGGATCAAAGATGGATGGAATGAATGAATATCCGCTTTCCTGCATCCCAGGTCCATTAAATTTGATATTATTATCCCTCTTTTACAGTTAGAGAAACTAGAGAGGTTAAGTAACTTGCTCGAAGTCACTCAGCTGGAAAGTTGTGGAACTAGAACTGGAACCCAGATCTGCTTGACTCCTAAGCATATATGACTATTCTGCTTAACTCTGCTTCCTCACATTACATTCAGATCAAAAGAACTAATTGTGAAGTCAGAGGCTTCCCAAGGTTGTGTGTTCCAAGCCCTAGAACAGCTGATTCTCCAGCTTGTGGCCCTGGGACACGGGGATGTGGAAGAGGCCAAGAGATGGCATCAGAGCTTTGGGGCCCTCACTTCTTTCCTCTGCTATGGACCTCCCATTTTCCCTGCCCTAAACTATATGCTTAGCTATTTCTCCCTGAGAACTAACAATATTCTGTGTCCCCAAGGAGATACTTTAAGACCAGGGCGCCAAGCCCCGGGAAGATAATTCTACTACTTGCCAAGACTGGGGTCAGTGGAATTGGGGGTCCAGAAAAGTGGCAAGAATGGTACAAAGAATACAGAGACCTGCAGGAGACCTGCAGTTACCTCTCTGGATTGTTAACTTCTCATCTGTAAAAATAGGGGAGCAGAGGGTAACATTCCTTGCCCTGCCTGCTTCACAAGACTGTTTGAGGCACAATAATGATAACAACTAACATTTGTTGAGTGCCACCTCTGTGCCAGCTACTGTGCTGAGTGTCTTTCGTATCCTCACAGTTAGCCTCATGAAATAGGTACATCGTTTACCCTTCCCCCCACTTTTATTTTCACAAATGAGGAAATCAAGGTTCATGGAATTAGACGACTTGCCCAAGGTCTCTAACTCTAAGTGACAAATCTTGAAATTTGAAACTGGGCTGCCTTTTGAGGCCAGCAGAGCTGTGAGACCACAGCTGAGACAGTGTTTGTGAACTCTAAAGAACGATATAAGCCTTGAACCCTTTGGTGTGAGAATGCCCTGTACAAGTATGCAGCCTGTTATGATTGGGACTGGAGGTGGGTGCCTGGTGGGGATAATTTTCCAAGGAGGCAGTTGAACAGATCAGATGGTTAGGATGGAAGGGCTGTTCCCACCCACAGCAATCTGATTGGTTCCCCATAGTCTGGGTGGGAAAGGGGGTCAGGTACAGAGTCTGAGTGGTTCTCTTGCGAAAAAGTGTTCTAGGACAGGTGGAGGTGGGAGAGGAAGCTCCTAGGGTATCAAGCTGGAGCCACAACATTCAATTCAATGCCTGGGCCTCAGCAGGAAGAACACCGTGGCTGAGAGTCCTTGAAGCTCTCTGATAGGGATAAGGCAGGGAGAGCTCCAATCTGTCAGACTTTCCAAGAAACCAGGGACGTACAGCCCAGGAAATCAGTGCATGTAGGAGCCTGCCCCACCTGTGACCCCTTGGTCCCCTGCCTCTCTGCCCTTGGGTCTCCAGCCACCCTGCTTCTACACTGCTCTCCCTGTGTCCACAGTCCACTGGTTGGCCTCCCCGGGCACCTCCCTTCCAGGCTCACTCTCCTCTCACATACACCAGAACTCTGTCTGCCGTGCAGCTCCTTTGTTTACTTCCAGAGCTTGTGGGCCTGCCCCCAGCCAAACACAACGAAACTCGGCCAGGGAGGGCTAGGCTCCAGGCTCAGGCTGGCCCCTCAGGGACAGGGAATGGCCTCCAAGCCAGGGAGGTAGCTCGAAGGTATGCCGCCCCCCACCCTGGGCTCTTGCTTCAGGTCCTGACAACCCAGGTTTCAGGCCTAGAGGGAAGAAACACAGGATCTGCCCAGAGCTGGGCAAGAATTCTTACTGTTGAAACAGCTTTGGCTAGGAGCCCTGGGAATCGAAGACCCAGCTGGAGAGAGATGGGGGAAATTTTGAGGCCCCCTGGGTGGGAAGCTGAGGCCTAGGCTTTCTTCTGCTGGTCCTCCCTTTCTTCAGCCAGGCAGAACCTGGTCCTGAGCCCTTGGAACAAGGACTCAGGTGCCCAAATTTCCCTACCAGAAGGCTGTATTCCCCTCCCAAGAGCTCATGCCTCGCTCTTCCCCATAGGTTCTAGTGGAAAAGGGAAGTGGGCATTTAGTCTGGGCCAAGCCCCAAGCAGGAATGTGTCTGGCATTGGTCCGTCTAAGGTCAGTAAGGTCAGTGGGGAGGTTACTAATGTATAATTATGTAATTATATACGGTATAATATAAAGGGGAGGAGCTCCAGTTGTTTCTAGAGCTGGGGTGAAGGCGTGGAATGTGTGCCGAACTGGAGGGTAGCAGGTAAGATAAGATCACAGGTAAGATTACGTGAGGAACAGTGGTCAGTGACAGAAAAGAGATGCCCCCATAGGGGAAGAGGAGATCGTGGCAGCCCACGTTCCCCAGTGAGAGGTGGAGGGCCCTTTAAATGGTGACCAGTTGATTCTGTGAGTATGATGTGGGGATGAGAAGGGACAGAGCAGACACTGGTGAATGAAGTGGGGATGACTTTAGAGGAAATGAAATCCCCAGTTTCCCTCCCATTTAAGGGATCCATTTTGGAGGCAACAAACTTGACTAAGGAATGTCAAAAAGGAAACCTAACTCTGTTGCTATGCCTCAGTGGAATAGATGGAGCTCTGGAAGAAAACCAGGAATGGGGTTAGAGGTAGCACTGGCCCTGCTCAGCCTGTGCTCTCTGTCCCATTCTGCTCTGGGCAGCCCGCCTCCCCTCTCTGGGACAGTCATTCTTTGAAGGGTCACTGGGTCCCCTGGGGTAAATAAGAAATCTGCCACAGTTTTAGGCATGGTTTTGTTTTTTATCTCATCAATGTACATTTTAATCTAACAGTCTAAGAGCCTCACACCCATGCCCAAACCCGCTCCCCCTCTTTCCCACCCCTGCCCAACCAGCATCCATCTGCCCCAGGGGCAGAAAGTCATCAAGCACAATGGTAATTCAAGGAGGAGGTGGCACCTGTGCCTCTCCCAAGGCGAGCCCTCCCTGGAGAGTCCAGAGATCGAGAAGGTCCCGGTAAGGAGAGGTGGTGGGCTGAGTTTCATTGGAAGACAAGGCCTCCTGGGTCTCAGTCCCATTCAGAGTCTGTCTCCCTGGGCCTGTCCCCGCCAGTCAGAGCAGCAGAAGGGCAGAGCTCCTCAGACAGGGGGACTTGTGGATAGAAAGAGACCTTCAGCCCAGTTCCCACTCTGAGAGTGAACAAGGCTGTTGAAATCCCCTTTCACGCAGGCTGTGTAGGTGCTCCTGGCTGTAGCTTCCCGACCCCTCTGTGATTCCAGGAGTGCGTGGAGGGGCTCTTGTGACCAGCATCCTGGGATGTATCACCCAGGAAGACAGAGGCCAGTGCTGCTACCTGCAGCCACAAGACTCCACGACCATGTCCTCATACTGCTTATAGACCACGTTGTTGGCGGAGTCAATGAAGAGGATGCTGATGGGACTCAGCCGCGTGGGCACACAGCAGGTGGGTGGCGTGGACTCAGGGTCCATGGAGTTCATCAGGGTCTGGATGACTGCATGGTTCGTGGGCTCCAGGTGGGAGCGCAGGGGGAACTCGCATAGCCCCTCGCAGTGGAAGGCCTCGTACTCCAGGGGCGCGATAATCCAGTCGTCCCAGCCCATGTCCTTGAAGTTGACATGCAGCGCCTTCCGACTGCAGCGGGCCTTGGGGTTCTTGCTGGGCCGCTTGCCCTGACGTGTGGCCAGTGGGGCCCGCCGCTTTCGCCGCTGGCTGAACAGGTACTCGTAGACGGTCTTATCATCTTGGCCAGAGCGGGCCTTAATCTCATTAAAGAACAGGTCCCGTTTCTTGGTGCGGCCAAACACCAGGAACAGGGCCTTCTCATGGACCTGCCGGGCAGCCCGGTCAAAGCCCAGGCCACGGAGGTCCACAGCCCGGCCCCGTTCCCAGGCCTCCAGCTCCAGGCACAGCTGGGCCGAGTTCTTAAAGTTTCGGAAGAGCTTCCAGATGTCGAACACCTCCCAGCCAGATCCATCCAGGCCTGGCATGGAACGCACATCCAGCAAGGCCGCCGGCTGTCGGCCGCTGGGGCAGCTGGACAGCTTCAGCTGGGCAGCTCGCCCACTGCCGGGGGCCACTGGCTTAGCTGTGTCCGAGGGCTTCTTCCGCAAGATCCGCAGCTCGGCCCCTAGTAGCCCATCCTTCTCCAGGGCGCTAATGTCAAACATGTACCTCTGCTTCCTGATCGCAGGACCTCGGTCATCTAGAGAGAACACCCATAAGTCATTCCCTACAACCTCACCAAGGGAGCTGGTCACCTTAAGGCCTCAGGGGAGGACCACAGCTCTTCTCCCCTCGAGAGAACGTTCTTTAACCTCTTCCCCACTCTGACAGAGGGCAAGACCCAAACCACTGGGAGCCTTTTTCAAAGTAAGGGAGCTTCCTATACAGTCAACCAAGTAGGATTGTTGATCTGTAGATGTGGCTGTAGCTGATTGGAGTGATTCTGGGTGTTTGTGTCAATGAGATGCATAGCAGAGGTCCATGAGCCTTAGAACTGCCTTCTCCCTGCCCCTCTCCCATCTGTTATCCAATATGATTTCTCTTTGGTAAGATAGGTGGAATGGGCATTATAATGACCCCTGTTTTTCCAGGGGAGGAACCTGAGGCTCAGAGAAGTTAGTAACTTGCTCATGGTCACCCATCTGGGAAAAAGCAGAGCTGGAACTCCAGCCTAGAACTTTTTACACCGGATCCTGAGCTGCTTCTACTATACCCTGCCTTAAAGAAGATCTTAGTGTTCTTGTTTTACGGATGAGGGACAGAGAGGGGGAGTGACTTGCCTAAAGTCACACAGCAAGTTAACAAAAAAACCTGTCTATAAGCCAATTTTCCTGGCTTCCCAGTATAATGATTTTGTGGTGTATGTTTCTTACCCTGCTGGGTATGTGAATGTGTGTGTGTGTGTGTGTGAATGACAGTTGGTGTGTGTGTGTATGTATGGTTCAGTTCACATGTGAGTATGAAAAGTAATGCATATGTGAGTGACATGTTATATGCATGTATGATTGGGCTTGTGTGAATATTTGAAGGGTATGTATGTATATGTTTCTATATATATGTAAGAAGATTCCTTGTATATATGTAAGGTGTGTGTGCACGTGTGTACATGTGTGTGCGATTCAGCATGTACGTATAAATATAAGGCTGTGTGTGTATATAAGAAGCTCAGTAGTATGTCCGAATCAGCATGCCTTCCTTCCTAAATACCAATTTGCCATTGGGAAACATTCATAATATTGCTCTAGAAGCTAATTAGGCCTTTAAATTCCCCATCTCCCCCCTCCAAGCTCCCTTAGAGCTGGGGGGCACAGGGACTTATTTTATGATTTCCCCAAGGGGTCACAGCTTGCTCTGGCTGGGCAGGCAGCCAGGCCACCTCCCCCAACCTCAGCCAGACCTGCTGCCTCTGTGCCTCCCCCCACCTCTGTCATTCCCCCACTGGCCAGCTCTAATGAGGAGCCTCTTCCTCTCTCTGACCCTTCCCCCACCCTGCCAGCCAAAGTCCCAAGACTCCCAGAACCAGAACGTATGAGCTGCCAGCAACTCTAGCAATCAGGTCCACCTCCCTCTTCACACTTATGGAGAAACTGAGGCCCTAAGAGGGGAAGGGACTTGCTGAGATCACACAGCAAGTTGAGAGGAAAAGCCAAGACAGTGATGTGGGGTGGGCAGAGGGAGAAGTGAAGGGAGCAGATCGTCTCCTGGGTTCATGATAAAAATGATGTGTGTTTAGGACAGGACAAAAAGTTTTCATATTTGAAGGGCTCTCAGAAATCACCCAATCCAACCTCCATAGGGTTGTACTGATGGGGAAACTGAGACCCCAAAGGGAGAAGGGGCTTTCCCAAGGTCACACGATGAGTTAGACCCTAGGTCTGTTGTCCACCCTGCCCCACCTCGTATATCTAGAGGTTGTTCCAGAACTCCACTATGCCTCATTTACTGTCGTCACCTATCCTGTCCCCTCTGCCCCCCAGCCCAAAGGCAAAGTGGGAGAACCATGGGTATCTGAGATTAATTTCTCTCTCTGCCATCTGAGAAAACCTACAACCCTCTGCAGCCTGGAAAGTCTGGCCAATTCACATAAGCACAGAGCATGGCCTGGTAATCAAGAGTCTTAGAGGCTGGTCCCCAACTCTGCCACCAACAGGCAGGTCTTATCTCCTTCCCAGGCTTCAGTAATCCCCTCTGCACCTTGCAGGATTGGCACTTGGTGATCCCCAGGTGCCCTCCAGCTCTGACATGCCAACAGCCTGGGACCTGGAGTGTGTGAGGTAAGTCCCAGATACCACCCAGGCCAGATGCACACACCGTCTCCCACCAGTGCAGTGGCGGGGCTCTGAGAGCCCCCTCCATGCATGCAGATGCCCCTCCCTCTGAGCCGTGCCCCTGCCCCCCCCCGCCCCCTCACCTTGCCCTTTGTCAATAAAGCTGGTGATGGTGTTGGCCAGGCCAGCCTCCAACTTCACGCTGCTGTTGCCTCCCTTTCTGTCAGCCTCGGACAGCATCCTGTACAGCGAGAGCATGTATTCGTGGGGCGTGATTGGGGGCGGGCGGAATGGCTCCTTGGGCTCTCGAGGGGACCCAGGCTCCCTGGCCTTCTTCAGCAGGAAGGGGCTGGGGACAGATCCTGTCTTTGGTGGTGCCTTACCCCCAGGAAGCTGTCCTTTTGGGGTCACAGTCCGCGTTGCAGCCTGCCTTGTCTGGGGAGGGTGTCCTGGCTTGGGTTCAGGGCCACCCGATCTGGGGGGCAGCTTTTTGGGTTCATCCTTCTTGGGCTGTGTCAGGGCTCCTGTCTGCCCGGTGCCCCCCTTTGCCCTGGCATTGGTGGCCCCCCCACCGTAGCTGTGACCCCCCGGCCTGAAGATGTTCTGGGCCAGAGGGGGCCTCTCCTTGGCTTCTGCTTTGGCCAATCCTGGCCTGGCCCCCTGGGGTCTCTGGCCCAAATCAGGGGCACCCAACACAGTGCAGATGAATTCCAGGTCCAGCCAAGCCAGGTGCCAAAGCAAGAAAGTGAGGACTTTGGGGAGTCTCATCCTCTGGACAGCCGCTGAATGACACCAAAGAGAACAGTGGCAGCAGCGGAGGTGCCTCTGGTTTGGCAGGAAAAACCATGAAAAGAGTGGACCCTCAAAAGCAGCGGCAGCAGCAGTAGCAGCAGAAGGAAAGGCTTTCTCCTCAGTCTGAGGCTCTTGAAGTCTGCCGGGTGTGTGTCTGTATCCAGTCCCATAGTGGAAATGCTCTCGTATCCAGACGTGCACCGTCCCCAGTCAGCAGCTGAAAATAACTCGTTCTTGAAAGGAGAAAGCCGACCGCCCCCTTTCTCCTGCACAACTGACTGAGGGCTTGAAGGAGGCTTGTATAAGGCTGAGGGATTTTTCCAAGAAGGAAGAATGGCGTAATGCTGCCTGTGTGCTCCAGTTCTTTTTTTTTTTTTTTTTAAGTTTTGAATCCTTTCCAGTGAAAATACTTACACACACACACACACACACACACACACACACACACACACACACATGCCTGCAGGTGCTCAGAAAAATCTTTTACAAACCTGAACTCAGGAATTGGAAACGGAATTCCAACCCAAACCAATTTAATTACTCTCTGATGTCATGCTGTCTAAACTCATTTAAGTGCGATATATTTATGTGAAAAAAATCACCGCTGCCCTCTGAGGCCATGGCTCATGGGGACTCTTGGCACACAGCCCCGAGGGGGGCTTCTAGGCTTGGGGGGGGGGCCTCTCAGTCCCACGGAGCAGACTCTCGGGTCTTTACCTCCACGTCACGGGGCAGCCCACCCCACCTTCCTGAGGAGAGATGCTGAGGAGTGAACTCAAGGATCTTAAGCCCCAGAAACATGAGGAGTGTGGGTTTTCAGTTAAGTCCTTGGGGTGTTTTTAAAGCAACCTTTGCGTCTAGTCTGGGACCTGATTTGTTGTTGGGGGGTGGGCAGTACAGATGGCAGCATTTACCCACAGTTTCTTTTACTTTATTAAACTTGTGGTGACCCAGAGACAGAAAAGTATCAGTACCCACTACACCCCTCCCCCCAGATGCCGTTGACTGAGCTCAGATTGTTACTTCAGGCTTTGGGGGCGCTGCCACCCTGAGCCTACTCCTTAGATGGAGGCAGATCCAGAGTGTACCTCACTGCCACCCCAGCAAAGACAAACTCAGTTTTGTTGGGAGGGACTGGCTGAGTCCAGAGGTGGCAGCCCCTGCCTGGGGCAGCAGCGGCCCCTTCAGGAGGCTGGAAAAATGATTTCCCACACAGTGCTTTTCTGGTAGTTCTGGAAGAAGTCTCAATTCCAGCTGGACTCGTGGGGGAAAACTGTTCCCTTTACCTGGAATACCCTCCTTTCACTCCCACAATGGGAGGTAGTCCTCCTCATCCTGAGAGCTTCAGCTGAAAATTTACCTCCTCCTTCCCTGGTTAAGAATCCGCCTGCCAATCCAGGGGGCAGGGGTTAGAGCCCTGGTCCGGGAAGATCCCACATGCCGCGGAGTAACTAAGCCTGTGCGCCACAGCTACTGAGACTGCGCTCTAGAGCCCGCGAGCCACAACTACTGAAGCCCACACGCCTAGAGCCCGTGCTCTGCAACAAGAGAAGCCACCGCAAGGAGAAGCCCGCGCACCGCAACGGAGAGTAGCCCCGCTCGCCGCAACTTGAGAAAGCCCACATGCAGCAACGAAGTCCCAAAGCAGTCAAAAAAAAAAAGTTTCACCTCCTCCAGGAAGCCTTCCCAGATCCCCACACAGAGCCAATTACCCCTTCTTGAACGTTTTGCTACAACACTTGTCACACTGTGAGAGGTATAGCAGCAGCAGAAGCAGTCAGGTAGGCTTCCTTCTTAATCCGAGATTCTTTGAGCCTGCCTGATAGAGATCCGTTCCTACTCTAAGGTCACCAGATTGGTTTCCCAGCACAACCTGGCACAGAGTAGAAGCTCAGTAAGCATTTGATGAATGAAAGAAGACGAAACTCACAGCCCGGTTGTCCAGGTGCTCGACCAGCCTTTTCATGGTGATACGTCCAGATTCTTGCTGATCTTCAGAGCACAGCTGCAGAACTTGGCCATTTCAAGCTTCATCTGGTGCCCCTAGGTCAGAAACCCCAGGAGAGCTCCACCTTCCCATCTCAAAGGATCAATACACTACCAGACACTGTTCAGGGGGAGCTTTAAGGAAGAACTGAATTCCTAACTATCCCTCCGGTTGCCCAGATTCACAACACTTGGTTTCCCTTTTGACTTGTCCACTTAAGCAGTCATCTCTGGGGCTCCTTCATCCTCTCCATCCCCACTGCCTCACTGTCTCAGTCCTCCTCACGGCCTGTCCTAATATAATTCCCTTATAACTGGCTTCTAAGCCTCCCGGATCTCTCTGTTCCAATCCTCCCTCTCTCTAAAACCTGCCCATTGAAAAGTGCCAACTCATGTGCCCTCTCCTCCATGAAGCCTTCCCTCATTCACCAGAAAATACACACTCCTGATTTGCCATCACACATTTTCTGTGCCCCTTTCCATTTTGGCAGCTCCAAGATTATCCAGTTCTGCCTCTGCCCCCCTGTCTCCGACACAGTTCATTTCTTCTACTCTGTGTACTTTTTTCATATTTAAAAAATCATAACGTAATTCCTTATAGCAGTAATAATTTATTTACATACCTGTCTCCCCCATGAGATTATGACTAGACGGCACCATATTTATCTTTCAATTATTCCCAGGGCTGGGCACAGGGCCCAGCACATAGCAGGTTCTCAGTGTGTCGTATGGATGAATGAATCTCTAACCGGCCCTCATATACAAAAGCCATCATTTTCTACTTTAAGGTATAGTTACTTACAGACATATCGTGCCTTCCCTGCTGGACTCTGAGTTCCTGAAAGGAAGGGATTCTTGTCTTGCCACGAATTAGGTATTTTGTAAGCCTGAGTGAGTGAATAAATGAAGGGATGAATAAATCAAAAACATCGGGAATTCTCTGGCGGTCCAGTGGGTAAGACTCCACGCTCTCACTGCCAGGGGCCCGGGTTCAATCCCTGGTCAGGGGAACTAAAATCCCACAAGCCGCGTGGCCAAAATAAACAAACAAATGAACAAAAATAAATCAAACAATCAAGATGCCCTTGAACATGGTTTTATAAAGAGTAAGGCTCTTGGAGACAAACAGGCCTGGTTTTGAATTCTAGTTCTGCTATATGGTTTAGTATATTATATTATCTTTGGAAGCCTCTAAACCTTTTTGTAACTCTGAACAGGAATCATGACAGTACCTACCTCACAGGGTGTTTGTGGGGATTCAATTAAATAAATTATAAAAAGTGATTAGCCTGGGCTTCCCTGGTGGCACAGTGGTTAAGAATCCGCCTACCAATGCAGGGGACATGGGTTCGAGTCGTGGTCCGGGAAGATCCCACGTGCCACAGAGCAACTAAGCCAGTGTGCCGCAACTACTGAGCCTGCATGCTGCAACTACTGAAGCCTGCACACCTAGAGCCTGTGCTCTGCAACAAGAGAAGCCATCACAATGAGAAGCCCGCGCACCGCAGCGAAGAGTAGCCCCCTCTTGCTGCAACTAGAGAAAGCCTGCACACAGCAACGAAGACCCAATGCAGCCAAAAATAAATAAATAAAATAAATAAATTCATTAAAAAATAAGTGATTAGCCTGGTACCCAGCAAATAATAATAGCTGCTATTTATTGAGCATATACTGGAGTAAACTAGACTCTGGTCTTTGTATTGCACTGCATTTTTATCTTATTTATCTTCACAAGAACCCTATGATGAAGATACTCTCAGTACCCTGATTTTGCAGATGAAGAAACTGAAGTTCAGAAAGGTTAAATTACTTTTTAAGCCTAATTCCCTCTCTGACACATTTTATACCAAAGAATCCTAACCTAGCTTCTAGAAACACGAAAAGTGAAAGGGTGGTAGGGGGCAATTATGGTATTCTTGGCTTTTAGTCAAGGTCTCATCCAATGGGCTGGGACTTTGGGAACATGGAGGAGTCTCTGAGCAGGGCTATTATTTGAGGACCAGGGAACTCCAGAAATGGGGTGGGAGTCGGGGAAGGGGACTCTGGGCCTGCTTAGAAGGCCCTCTCCAGGGAGGAGCCCAGGGGACTGGCCTGGCTCTCACTATAAAGGTGACTAATCACTTCGGTCCCCTCTGGTAATTGCAACCAGATGCTGCCGCTGGCAGCACTTCAGTCCCAACATGTTTAATTACTGGGACGGAGAGTCCCTCGCCCACCGCCCCCCCCCCATGTCCCCCTACCTCCCCCTCTCCTGTCAGCAATATTAATGTCAAACTCGAGGTAGAAGATGGGAGTCTTGGGAAGCCACTGGCATGGAAACAACCTTTACAGTCCTTTCTACCGTGCAGAGGCTTTAACTTTTTTACATGTTTCCCTATCCATCTCACAGGCACTCCACAAAACATCCTCTTAAAGTTGGCAGGCCAGAGTATTTTTTATACCCATTTCACAGATGAGCAGTTAACTGAATCAGCAGCAGCAGCAGCAGCAGCAACATAATTTTTCAGGCACTTAGCAATTTTCAAAGTGGCTTCACATTCTTTATGCTATCTGAATCTCCTAATTCTCAGAGTCAGTTCAGCATGGGTGAGAGCTGGCTAAGAGTATGGGTTCCAGGATCAAACAACTTGGTTTGTGTCCTGGCTCTGCCACTAACCAATTGGGTGACCTTGGGTATTCATTCATTTATGTACTTAATTATCCATCAACTATACACTGGGTGTCTACCATGTGTTACATCCTGGGCCTAAGCACTGTATCTAACAGTGGACTACCAAGTCTGTGCTCACATTCTGGTGAAAAAGACAGACAAACAAGCAAACAAATGTATAATTTCAGAGAATTCTAAGTGTGTGAAGAAAAATTAAGCAGGGTCAAAGGGATGTCTATTTTAGATAGGAATGTCTCTTTGAGGGGGTGATGTTTGAGCAGAGATCTAGATGTAGTGAGGGAATGAACTGTACAAAGGTCTGGGAGAAGATCATTCCTGGTGGAGGGAACAGCAAATGCAAAGGCCCTGTGGCATGAATGTGCTTGGCATATCTGAGGAACCGGGAGAAGCTGGTGTGACTGAAACAGAGTGAGCATGGGGGAGGTGATAGATGAGGTCAGATCATGCCAGGACCACATTGAGAATGGCCTTGGAAACCAGAGAAAGGAAGTTGGATTTTATGTTTAGTGCAGTGAGAATTTTAAGCAGGAGATTTGTCTAACATAATGACTAAGAGCTGGACTACCTGCCTTTAAGTCCTGGCTCCCTAATTTACCAGCTGTGTAATCTCAGGACAATTACTTAAACTTTCTGTGCCTCAGTTTCCTCATATACAAAGTGAGGTTAATAATAATATACCTGCCTCAAGGTTGTTACAAATTTTTGTTGTAAGTTCTTAAAACAGTGTCTTATGCAAAGTAAGCGCTACATAAATGTTACCTATTATTGATATCTTTAAAAAAAATCATTTCTCTGAACCTGTTTCTTTACCTGTAAAATTAGAATAAAAATATCTGCTTCACAGACTGCTTATAAGAACTAAATGTATTTACATATGTAGAGCACCTTTCTTTCAGTAACTATCATATAGTAGGTACTCCATAAATTATGGTTAAAAAAAAAGTCAATTGTTAATATTGTCCTTGTTCACAAATGAGGAAATTGAGTCTCAGAGGAGTTAAGTGATTGACACAAGGCCACGCAACCAGAAATGATCACGGTAGGACTCAACCCAAACTCATGACTCTGAATCCAGTGCTCTTCCCCACAGCAAGGAAGGATTGATCTTTCCTGGCATCACCTTATATGAAAGGGATTGCCTGGGAGGAGGGCCTGCAGCCCCTGGACCTCCATCTGTGCTTTTTATAATCTGTGGGGCATGGGCCATCCCCATCCAGGGAGCCCAGAGCACCCCAGCAGGAGCAGAGCTGCCTAATCCTCCCCCACATCCCCATCATCATTCCGGTTTGTGTTGTTTTAAACGTCCCAGGAGCTGCCACTCTTCTGGGATATTCTCCACCAAGCTCTCAATGGTTCCCCCAGCTGAGCTCCTCGGGAACTGCACCTTGTCAGAGCATGTGGGCGCTCCAGTGAGGTCGGTCCATCCCACTCCCTGCAGATACTATAATCTGGAAACTGCATGTGGGTGTATGTGTGTTTTTGCCTGTTGCAGGTGTGGTGCACAAACAAAGCAACCACACATTTTCACTTTTATTCTTTACTTAAAGTATTTTTATTTTAAAACTTCTTAATATTTAAAAAATGTTTTTTAAAAATTTAAAAAGTAATGTGTATTAGAAAGAAAGGTAATACAAATTCATGATGAAAAAAAGTTCAGACAGTACAAGAGAATACACAGGAAGTCCCCCTCCCACTCCAGACCCCCAGTTTTCCAGACCTTCTCAGAAACAACCATTTCTATCCGTCTCCTGGATGACTTTCTATGCAATATAAGCTTTGAAAAAAACCTTTTTATTGAAGTGTGATTTCTATACTGAATATATTTAAATTACAAACTTAAATAATTTTCATTGTAAAAAAAATAGAAGTGAAACAATACCAAAGGGTGTTAAATTAAAAGAAGCCACTCCCCAATCTCTCCGCCTAGAGGTAACCACTGTTAATAGTTAGGGACCTGGAAACCTTATTGTCATTCTTGAGCTCAGAAACCTCAGATTCTTGCTGGACTCCTTCCACTCCTCCCTCCATTCATCTACTTTATCTCCCACTTTGCACGTAAAAACTCTAAGAGGTAAGTATTATTATCCCCATTTGCAGCGGAGGAATTTGAGGCTCAGAGAGGGGAGGCGAGGCGAGTTGCTCAAAACACAAGGCAGAGCCAGGAGTTCAAACTCAGGTGAGTGTGTCTGCCTCCAAGCCCGACGTTCTTCCTGCCATGTTTCTCCACCTGGTTCCTGTCCAGATTCTTAGAGTTTAGTTTCTGTGCCACCTGAGGCAGCAGATAGAGTCTCAGGTTAGAATATAATTAAGGGCTCATCTTTTTTTTTAATTTTTATTTTTTTTTGGCCACACCTCATGGTATGCAGGATCTCAGTTCCCCCACCAGGGACCAAACCTGTGCCCCCTGTAGTGGAAGCCTGGAGTCTTAACCACTGGACCACCAGGGAAGTCTAAGGGCTCATTTTTTGAGGAAAGAGAGGACCCAGTCCTATGGGAGCTGTCCCTATACATCTTTTTACTGCCCAAGCCCTGAATGACGGTGAGCAAATGGCACCCACTTCAAAGAAATGTCAAGCTTGGGTGAGTGGGTATTTAGAGTGGGAAGGGGCAAGGACTGGAAAGAGACTTGCCCACTGAGACAGGGTCAGCGCCACGGGGGGAATACCCAGCTGATGGAGGGGATTGTGTTATTCTAATTATAAATCCAAGGAGACTCATACGATACAACCAAGTGGCAGAATCAGCCAGAGGAACGCCCAGAGGAAATCCCCGGCAATTCCCAAACATCCATGCTTTTGCACATCACTGTTCCATGAACACTGCTTGGAATGCCCTTCCTGCCTTTGTCTGCTCAGCAGATTAATCCTTCATAATTAGGTTATATTGTCACCACCTCTATGAAGCCAGCCACTCCCTCTTTACAGAATTTACCACCTTGTAAATGTGTGAACTATACATTACTCACCTGCCTCTACTTAAGTCTGTGGACTGAGGCTCTAGGCAGGGTCCATGTGTTATTGTTCTTTGGGTCTCTCCCAGTGTCTAGCACAGGATTTGACACATAGTAGGTTCTTAATCAATATTTGTTTAATGATAAATAAATGGACTCTGATGGAAAGCAGCGAGTGGTTCACAATCTATTACAAGATGCTATATTCTTTTGGTGCCTCGAGCTCTGCTTCTGGCAGTTAGCTTGCAGTGAGAAAGAGGGGAATGATTGAGGGTTATTTTTTTTTCCTCAATTTTTCCCGTCATCCTCAGCTCACCTTGGTCACTCGGAGTGCTGACATGGAGAGGAAGATGGAGAAAGGGGTGGGAAAAGTCTTCTCTGAATTCGTGTCGTAGCTGGCTTTGTGTTTTCTGGGTTTGGCAGATGCTTTTAGCTGTTTCTGTCCATCAACAAAACATCATGGAGGGCTTTTATGGGCTCTTCAGGGATTCCCTGCTGGAGCCCTCTCCTGCACTCCTCTTAGCAAAGGCATCTCTATTGCCAATGGTCATTTGTCTTCTCACTTCTGGAGGCCCTTTACCCCTCTAGGAGGCCCTACCAAACAGGACACAGGATAGGCCTATGCAGCTCTCCTTCTTTTACTTAGTCCCCATCCAGCCTACAGAAAACATTCCCTGACAAATTCTGGGAGAGCAGGACAACCCCAACACAGCAGCACTCTCCTGGGTCTGCCACCAAATCAGTTAGCAGGCTTGTCTCTTGTTGATAGATTTCCTGGGCAGGAGGTAGATCCGGTCATTATGCTCCCCAACTGCAATGGGGTTGGATGTGGTATCTCCAACCCTCCTGGAAAGCCCCTCTTCCGATCACTTGGCTGAAGCAGTTACATCTTCCCTGAGAAGGGTGGGGACTCACAGCCAGAAATATCTCCACACAAATTTTCTATCCTCCATTCTCTTGACACCATAAAGGATTTAAGAACGTTAAAACAGATTTTAAGCTATTAGAAAAAAATATATATAGAGAGATATATATATGGGTTTTTAGCCCATCACTTTGAAATTTCACATATGTAAGTTTAAAAAGAAAGAAAGTCAGTCAGTCCAGGCAGCCTCTTGGTATGGGGCAAGGGGAATATCTATAAATAATGAGCAAGCCTGGGGTGTGGGATCCACTTTACAGTCCTGAAAAAGGGTTGAGATAAAAAGCATGTTCCCAGAGATGGAATTTAGGGCGTAAAGAAAGAGCTCCAGTTCACTTGGAGGGGACTAGGGTTGGTTTTCTTTCAACTGATTCGTTGTCTCTCCCTCCAATCCAGCCTCCTTTGAGGCCTTCTCCCCGCTCTAGTTCATCAGACAGGTTTGAACATGGCCAGACTCTAACTGTGGCTGGATTAAGTCTTTCCCTACAGGGCTCTTGGGTCCCAAGCAATTCAAGTGCTGTACATGAACACCTTTTTTTTTGTCTCAAACATTCCTGGCACTTCATAGGATGTCTGAAGGCTGATGTACTCTCAAAGCCTACAGAATCTCTAGGGGGGATGCTACCCACTCTCATACATCAACTAACTCCACTTTCTTCTCTGGCCCAGACAAAATACCCAGTTGTACTACTTTATTATGTTTTAATACAATTTCCAACTTGCTGTTAATACATTGTATTATTATCCAATACTAGCACATAACAAGTATTCCATAAATGTTTGTTGGATGAATGAGTAAATCAATAAAGGAATGAATGAATGAATTCCCTTTTACAAAAATCAAAGATTACTGTTTGTTTTAATCCTCTTTGCTTATTCTTCATGGTCTTAAAGTGTATTATGTAGTTTGTTGATAGATTTTATGTCATTAACCTTTGTAACACTGAGGCTGACTCCATTCATTTCATGGATGCTTATTTAGCACCTACCCTGTGTCAGGCTCTGTGTTAAATGCTAAGAATAAGTCAGAGATAGCCTCCTATTCTCATGAAGCTTAAATTTTCAAGGGGGAGAAAGATAATAGGTAAACCAAAATAAGTAAGTAAAAAGTACTATGAGGGCTTCCCTGGTGGCGCAGTGGTTGAGAGTCCGCCTGCCGATGCAGGGGACACAGGTTCGTGCCCCGGTCTGGGAAGATCCCACATGCCGCAGAGCGGCTGGGCCCGTGAGCCATGGCCTCTGAGCCTGCGCGTCCGGAGCCTGTGCTCCGCAATGGGAGAGGCCACAACAGTGAGTGGCCTGCGTACCGCAAAAATAAATAAATAAATAAAAGTACTATGAAAAGAGTACTGCAATAGAAAATAATAGGGTATTACTTTACATAACATGATCAGGGAAGACCTAGCTGAGGAAGTACCATTTAAGTTGAGACCTGAAGGAGGGGAAGTTGTCAGGTAATCCAAGAGTTTGGGGTAAACTGGTTTAGGAGATGGCAAAGTATGCCATCTCCCTGAGGTTGCAAATGCCCTGAGGTTGGTGTAACATTCCAAATACTGTAGTGAACATTCTTGCACACAACCTGTTGGGAGAATATTTCCCTGGGGTAGACTCCCACACAACTGAGTCTTTGCATCCTTTTGTCTGTCCAATGTCTGGGATGTTTCTTCTTCCCTCTCAGCATAGTTTGCCTTTAAGAATCACTGTCCTCCCCCCACTCCTCACTTACTTTCTCTTTTTCTCAGTAACTATTAAGAACTTGTTTTGTTCTTATAGGAGAAAAATACAAAGATACTCTTATCAAAGTGTTCTTTTCTCAGGTTCCCTTTGGCTGTGAATTGCCTGTTTCACTCCTATCCATTCATACATCCATCTATTCACTCAGCACTTACTTAGCTCCTATTTTGTACTAAGCCTTGTGCTGGGTGCTAGAGATACACAATCTTATACAGTGTTTCTCAAAATATGTTCCCAACGCATCGGGAATCACCCAAGGTATTTGCTTGAATGCAGAGTCCCGGGCTCCACGCCTGGTTTACTGACTCTCTAGTGGGGGAATCCGAGAGTCTGCACTTTAAGAAGTTCTCCAGTTTTGTTTTTTTTTAAATCCCAACTAAAACTTTAGACCCACTGAGTGGAGAAGAGAGGCAGGTGAATGAAAGTGCATTGATAATTTATGCACAAAACGCTATGGAAAAAACGCCTCTAGAGTCCTCTAGAGAAAATCAGGTTCACGCATAAAATTGGACAAACTGCGGTTCTCCGGACGGATGCAGGACATTCAGGCAAAGAAAACACCCTGTTCAAAGCCATGTCTGTTCAAATGACACTGAATAACTATGCTGTGAGTGTTGTGTTGCCTGAAGCCGTTTGGGGCTTCGGGGGTCTGAAGATGAAGCTGTATACCGACGAAGCGCCCTTGTTAATTGTACTCGGGTTTGTAGGTGGAACAGTGCGCAGGCGCACCTAGAACCAGGTGACCATACACATGCGCAATGTGTAATCCCGAAGCCAAAAGAGGTATGATTGAAAGCAAGTTTTTTTCTGTTACTAAAACTTCCCTTACTCGAATCCAGCAAGCCTGTCTGTCCCCATTTCTGGCGAGGGAATCTTAATATCTCTTAATATTATCCCGTTTTTTCTTCTGGGCCACACTTTTAAGTCGGCTGCCAGTACTCAACATGGCGGAGGCCCCTAGGTGGCGCAGTCCGTCCTTAGGCGTGCTGCACGGAGGGGCGGGGGCCCTCCGAAAGGGCGGGAGTTTGAGGGGCGGGGCCTGCGCCCCAGCCCCTTGGTGGGCACCCGCCCCCGGCCGGGCCTTAGCTGCTACTTCAGGCGCTGCGGCACTGAGGAGCACCCGAGGAATCTGCGGGAGCCGAGCGTGGTGAGGTGGGGCCTCAAGGGCAGGCGGGAGGTGCCCGGGTTAACGGTCTGAGGCCCAGAGGCCGGCCCTCTTAGAGCGCCTTAGGGAATTCCGTTCGGGCAGCGGCCGAGGCCCAGAGAGGGGCTGGGACCTGTCCTAGGCGGGTGTGTCCGCGTGCTGCTGCCGCCCACACTCTGCGCTCCAAGTACGCGTAAAAAGGGATCTTCCCGAGCCCGGGGTTGTCCGATAAGGCGCTGCGCTCTCCTAAGCGTCCCGCTCCTGGCTCCCACAATTTTGCGGCTCCCTCTGCCTTTGGGGCTTTGCATGTGATCTGTCCGAAAGTCCAGTCCTACTCGCCACCCTACTCTGGAACGCTCATTCTTCGGGACCCACCTTAAATAGCACTTCCTCGGAAACCTTTTCCAACCGCTTTCTGAAGGCGCAGTTAGCTCGCTGCTGGGTTTTTGCACTCATTGCACCGAGTTACTTTTCCTGCATCTCTTTTACAGCCGTGCACTTGTTGGGGCGTTATGCCTTGCCTTTTTCATCTGTATCCCAGGGTCTAGCACGTGATGATCATAATAATAGCTAATATTTATTGAACAGCCACAAAGGTGCTACGAAATGCATTACCTGTAAAGGCCCATTTAATCCTCAGAGCGATTCCATAAGGTGGGTTCTATATCTTCACATTTTATGCGTGAAGAAGCTAAGGCACTCTTAGATCAATTTGCGTAGAGTCCCACAACTAATAAGTGAGTGGAGCCGGGATACGAATTCTAGGCTGTCCATCCCCAGAGCATGTAATAATTCCTGGATTGCCTTTGGGTTTGGTAAATGTCTGTTGAATTGGTGTTTACATTAGCTCCATGAGTTATGGAGGCCAAGATTGTGATGCACGTGAGAAGGCTTAGAAAGGAGAATTGATGTTTCCAAATGTACAGAGTGAGTTCATGAGGAACTAGAACCTGGTGCTAGCCCTTGTTCCTTCAGTCACACTCTACCTTTCTTTGGTCCTTGTCCATCAGAGAGCCGAAGACTTAGACCTCATCATTTCACACCCTTTAGAAAGTGTCCCTCCCAGAGCTGTGATTTCATATTTCATGATTTAGGGGCATTTTGTAATGGAAGGGTGTAGAGTTTCGAAGCAGATTGGGGTTCAGTATTTGCTCTGCCGCTGACCAGTTATACCCCTTCCGTGTTTTGAGCCTTAGTTTTCTTGTCCATAAAATGAAGGTAATAATTTCTTCTCTAATTTTTTTATGAAGATTGCAAATAATTGTGAGAGAGTAAAGTGCTGTACAAACTACATGATCTGTTTCTTTTGGGGTTTTTTGTTTGTTTTTACCTTTTAGAAGATTATAGAACTGTCAGCATTTTGTAAGACCTTTGATATGGATCATGTTGCCTAATGTTCTTATATCCATTCATTTAGTCAAATATCTAATGAGTACCTGCTATATACCAGGCACTGTTTTAGGAGCTGAGAATACAGCAGTCAACAAAACAATATTCTTGCACTTGGGAAATGTACATTGGGTTAGATATAGTACACATAATACTCAGATAGGGACAGATGAAGCATGGTAAAGTAAGTAGAAAAATACCAGGGACTTCTCTGGCAGCCCTGTAGTTAAGACTCCCCGCTTCCACTGCAGGGGGCATGGGTTCAATGCCTGGTTGGGGAACTAAGAGATCCTGCGTGCCGCATGGTGCGGTCAAAAAAAAAAAGAAAGAAAGAAAAGAAAAGAAAAATACCAGTTTGTGTGGAGGGGTGGTGGTATTTTATATTGGGTGGTTAAGGAACAACTTACTGAGAAGGGGACATTTGAACAGAGAAGGTGGCAAGGGAGCCAATCATGAGGATAACTGGAAGAAGAGGCCCTGGATGAGTGTGTGGCTTGGTGTGTTCCAAGCATGTACAGCAAGGAGGGCTGTGTGGCTGGAGAGATGTGAGCAAAGGGGAGAGGAGTAAGAAATGGAATTAAAACAATTGGAGGCTGGGATCAAATAATTAGGACCAGGTAAGCCAATACAGTGATTGTGGTTTCTACTCTTGATTAGCCACTGGAGGGTTCTGAGTGACCGAATCTGTCACTGTTTTAATATTTATTTATTTATTTATTTATTGCTTTATTTACTTATTTATGCCATACCATGTGGGATGTGGGATCTTAGTTCCCCAACCAGGGATGGAACCCATGCCCCCTACAGTGGAAGATCGGAGTCTTAACCAATGGACGACCCAGGAAGTTCCTGGCACTGTTTTAAAAGGATCACTCTGACTATTCTGCTGAGAAAAAGCAAATTTTGAAAGCAAGGGTAGACGCATTGCTACCACCTAGGAAGCTTTTGCAGTTATCCAGGTGTATTAGTTATCTACTGCTATGCAAGAAATTACCCCAAAACTTAGCAGCTTGAAACAGCAGTCATTTATTATCTCATACAGTTGTGGGTCTGAAATCTGGGAGCAGCTCAGCTGGCTGTTTCTGGCTTAGGATATCTCAGGAGATTGCAGTCAAACTGATGTCTGGTCTGCTCCCAAGATGTGGTTCCTTACCACTGGGCCTCTTCACAGGGCTGCCTGGGTGTCCTCAGGACACAGCCGAGAGAGTGGGGAGAGAGCAAGAGCTAGAGAGAGGGGAGGCCTTTTATGACCTTGTCTTGGAAGTCATTTCTACTTTACTCAGCTTCATTAACTTTATTCCAGATCATGCTCAAGGGGAGAGAGTTTAGGCTCCACCTCTTGAAGGGAGGAGTATCAAAGAATTTGTGGGCATACCTTAAAGCCAAGAGTGGCTTTGCTCAGGATGATGGTGGGGGTGGGTCAGAAGCGATAGGAACTGGTAGAGCCAACAGGATTTGCTGATGGATTGGTTATAGGCTGTGGGAGAATGGAGTCAGTATAACTGTAAGGCCTTTGGGCTTGAGCAACCAGAAGGATGGAATTAGCACGTACTGAAATGGGGAAGATTGGAGGAACAGGAGTTCACTTTTGGATGAGTTAACTTTGAGATGCCTGTTAGACATCTATATGGAGAAGTTAAATAAATGTTTGGATTTAGTATAGGAGTGTGATGTGCCAGATGGGCTGGAGATGTAACACTGGGAGTCACGGGTGTATAGGTACAGTTTTAAGCCATGAAACTGGATGAGATTATCTAGAAAATGAATGTAGGTGGAGAAGAGCTCTGAAGCCTGAGCCCTGGGGCCTCCAACCTTGAGATGGTGGGGAGGAGCCAGCAGAGGAGACTAAAGGGAGAGAGGCCTTAGAGGTAGGAGGAGGATGGAGAGAGAGGCCCACATATGAGATTTATATAAGGAGCTGTGTGCTAATTTCTTTTTTTCTGGAATAAGAAACAAATTGTCTCTCCAGACAAATATATATAGTTTCTTTTCTCAGGAAATAAAATGTCTGTGCCCTCACGTGTTTTTTCTTTTTTGCTTTAAGTGACAAATTCTGTTTAATAATACCAGTTCTCCTCTTAGTCCTTGCAACATTTACACCTCTACTTCAAGTTTAGGTGGTGTTGCTGCTATTTTAAATTTATTTAAATACTCCTTTTGGAAGAATTTGGATGAGATGAGACAAAATATATAATTTATGTCACTCTTGTCTCACTCTTCACCCTAGGTTCAGAGGTCACTGCCCTTCCCAGTCTGGGTCCTAGCAAAAGTAGGAAGTCAGTCTTCCTCATTTCTGTATCACTGTGGCCAGTTACCAGATGCTAAGCTGGAATTCATGAGTGTTTACAGGATAAATTAACGTATAAAAGAAGTGAATCTTTTTCCTTTTCCTGTGGTAATGATAACATCTATTCAGTGGTTTACAGTTTACAGAGCACACTGACATCCATTATTCTCATTGAATGCAATTCAGTCTGTTACCATTTGCCAGCTACTGACCTTTTCCTTTCCTGAGGGCCATTGAAACCTACCTTTCTTTTGGAGCTATGCTAGTTTATTTATTCTCTGGCTGATCTGACAGTGTGTTAATGAAAGGTGCTGAACTGCGTCTTGAGGAAGCTCAGAACTGAATCTCAATTTCAGAAAAATTCCTGGTGTAATTTTTCTCTGTTCCCTCCATCTTTTTATTCCTGTTTGTGTTTTTTTTGGCGGGGGGGGGGTGTGTGTGTGTTAATCATAAAACAATTCAAGTCATTTTTTAAATAAACTTTATTTTTTAGAACAATTTTAGATTTACAGAACTTGCATAGTACAGCAAGCTCCTATATACACTGCACCCAGTTTCCCCTGTTAGTAACATCTTACATTAGTATGGTACATTTGCTACAATTTCGCATCATTTTTGAAGTAAATGGGGCATACCAATAAAATACGAACAAAATGAAGTTACTTCATCTCTGTAAGCCTCAGTTTCCTTATCTGTAAAATGAGAGGGTTGGACTAAATTTTTAAATAGCTCTAAAATTTTTAAATTATCTGCTAAAGTCAAATAATCATATAATTCTAATATAATTCCATTTTCTTACTGAGGTGTTACTATCATTTTCTAAAATAATGTATACACATTAACAACAGCCTTATTCTAAAAGAGGATTTAGAGAATTCCCTGCCAGTCCAGTGGTTAGGACTCTTGAGCTTCCACTGCAGGGGGCGCAGATCAAACTAAGATGTTGCAAGCCGCGAGGCGTGGCCACAAATAAATAAATAAATAAATAAAAAGAATAAAAGAGGATTTAATAGGAGAATTCCAGGAACTATGAGAGGGCTGCTTATATATTAGGTTTGTATAATATATATAAATATATGATTATAAATATATATAATATTATTATATTAGGTTGAATTACATGAAATTATCATTTTGTTAGGTTAAAAAAAGGGCAGATATCGGCAATTTCATGGGGTTTAACCGAATGCTTTTGGGGGTAGGGATTCAAAGGAGTGTTAGGGAGCCTTTGGGGCCTCTGAGACTCTGCAAAAGCCTGGCCCATCCCTCACAGTGTTCAGGGAGAAAAGGCTCTTCAAGTCCCTTGAAGCATCTCAGAGCTACTCTTGTTGTTAGTCGTGTTGTCGGTAAGAGCTACTTCCCAGCAGGTTTGTGCCTCCATCCAGAAGAGAGAGATTGAGCCAGCATTTCACAGCTGTGGTGGAAAGGAAGGGCAGAAAGGGAGGACACTGGAAGTACTAACCCAGTTGATCAGCTAGGAAGAGGCATCCTGGAGTGCTGGTGCCACTATGCCTTTACTGGTGCCACTGTACTCTTCCTACTTTATGCCCTTTCCTTACTGTCTAGTACAAGCTCAGCAAACCCGGGTATCTGCAGTTGCCCAGGAGGTGATTAGTAAGCTGAGTTTTCCTCTGTAACTCTGTTATAAGAAAAACAATAGCACAAGTGCAATGACATGACAACTAAAATCTGCTATCGGTGTGAGGGAGAGGCTAGGCCAGGGCAGGGGCCTGAGACTAAGGTGAACTGGAGAGCATATGCCTTATCTAAAGGGGGCAGACACTGTTTCACTGCAGCCTGTTGTCGCCTTGTGGGAATGTGGGTCAGGGGTCACTAGATATGCTGATTACCCAAACGAGCCAGAAATATGAATTTTTATATGTATTTTGCCAATGGTAAATGTTGGCACCTAACTTAAGTTCTTAAAAACCATCGTATAGGCCACACAATGATTGAAAAGAACCCGCAGGCTACATTTGTAACCTCTGGCCAAGGGTTTAGATCTGCCAGGAGTGAGGCCCACATGCATTTCTTCATTATGCATTGTTGACAAGCTACTAATGACCAAAATGAATTAGCTCCTGCCTTTGAGGAACTCACAATTAGTGGAGAAGATAGACAAGTAGTAATGATAAGATGTAACATAGACATTCTCTCTATACATTAAATATAAATTTATGTATATTGTATATATGGCTATAAAACTGATAAATTATTCCTGGATACATCTGGGAGGACCTGATAGGAAGTGGCATTTGAGCCAGGATGTAGAAGATCAACAGTTTGGTGCATTAAAGGGACATGGGGCCCCTGAAACTCCCACTGTATGTGCAGATGTTACATTGGCATTTGCTGTATATGCCATTTTCTTCAGATTATGAGACTGATGCTGCCAAGAAGGCAGCTCTAATAGACCATTTTCTTGATAGGTAGCTGGAAATACAGATACTCCTCAAACCTGCTGATGGGTGTCTCAGGGCTGATAAGGTGAGAGAACTCTACCCCCTCCTCTGCCCCCAGGTTATCGTGTGTTTTAGAGGCCTAAGAAACTCAGAGGTCATGGAGCTGGCACCCTCATTTTTGGATGAGGAGCCTGAGGAAGTGGCGTGCTCGAGGTCCTAGAGCCCATTAGAGACAGAACTTGGACTAGCACCCCAAACTCTCGATCATCTTGCCTCCCCGTCTCCTGGGTGTGTCTGAAGTCACTGGTTAGGCTGGCCTCCCTCACCTGCCCCCATTGCCCTGTGCTGGCCCATCTCCTGGCGGATGAGGAGGGTTTGCCATCCTGCTGAAGCTGGCTCCTTCTTCCCTCTGTTTTTTGGTTCCCCTGCCTGAAATGCCTGTTATTCTCTGTCAGAGAGTCAGATTGCTTGTATTCAAATCCCTAGTCAACCAAATGCCAACTGTATGAACTAGGACAAATTGTTTAACCTTTCTGATTTCTCAGCTAAGGCTTAGCCTTTGTAAGCCTCAGTTTCCTCATCCATGTGTAAAGTTAAAATAGTACCAATGCTGAAGTATGATAGGAAAGCATTGGAAGGTTTCAAGATTCTTGTGATGCCAAAATGACATGGTATGTATAAAGCACTTCAAGTGACTGACCCATAGAAACACTTAACAAGTATTAATTATGATGATGATTCACACTGTTCACAGCCCCACAGCTTGGGTTAAATGTCCTTCTTTTGTCTTCCCATACTATCCTGTGATGTCTCTGTTATTACTGCACAGACCACATTGTATTGTAATTGTGTCCATCTCCCCTGCTAGCCTAAAATCACCTTCAGTGATTCATTCAGCAGATGTTTATTAGGCACTGTGCCAGGCACTAGGGATGCAGTGGTAAACTAGGAGCTCTTGGTCGAGTGCAGAGTTACGAAAGTCATGCCAGTCACACTAGTCCTGTGAGCTTGTGTCATGGTCCAATAAATTTGGGAAATGATGCTCATCATGTACCCCCCCCTTTAGAGATTAGGTCCATCTTAGTATTTGAAAAGCTTTGAGGAGTACTGTACTTTGTCCATCCCAATTTTACAGAACTTAATGAGTATTTGCTGAATAAATTTGAGTCATCCAGGGAGTTCTTTCAACTCCACTGTGTGCTTTAGTCCCCAGCTCAAGAGGAGGTCCAAGGGACACAGCAATGATTAGAGAGCCTGCTGGGAGCGAACAGCCTCTGGCTGCATAGGGACCTGTGGACTTACTGTCTGGTGCCCCCATGGAGACAGGGGGCCCTGGGTTGAACAATATGAAGCCCCGGTCACTGCAGCTGGTGCTGGAGGAGCAAGTGCTGGCGCTACAGCAGCAGATGGCAGAGAACCAAGCAGCTTCCTGGCGGAAGCTGAAGAGCTCCCAGGAGGCTCAGCAAAGGCAAGCAACCCTCGTGAGGAAGCTGCAGGCCAAGGTGAGGCAGCTGCCCTTTCAGGAAGGGGAAGGAGGAGAACACTTGGGGCTGGGGACTGAAGCGGGATGAGGTTTGCAGAAGATGGAGCCACGTGGTGGGAATGTCCTAAACAGCTCTCCTTTGATGTCTACAACTTCTCCACCAGCCATCTACGATATCCCTTTCAAAGGTGACCTTCATGAGGGGTCAGTTAGTTGTCTAGGTTTGCTTTCCTAGTCTAGAGCTAGGACCTGATCCTAGGTTTTCCGGTTCCAAAGCCCATGAACTTCCTTCTCCAATACAAGAGCTGTAGAGAACATACGATTAAATGACCAAATGGAAACTGTAAGATGTTATGGCCTCATTTCACTGTCATCACCCAGTCCCTCATTCACAGCGCATTTGCCCACGACCCTTGGGGACCTTTGCTTTGGGCTGTTGGTAGCAGCCGTGCCCATTGCCGTGTCCTGCTCTGTTTGCCCCAGGTGTTGCAGTACCGGAGTTGGTGCCAAGAGCTGGAGAAGCGGCTGGAAGCCACTGGGGTGAGTGAGGCTCTTCTGTGCTCCTCCTGAGCCCTCAAGGAGTATAGTTAGGCCTCATTTGCCGACTGAGGGAGGCTGGGGTGTGATAAGGCGGTGTTTGGAAGAAGCCTCTCTTTCGTCAGCCCCTGAGAGCTTTCATCAGATACCTTCACAGGACCTAGCTATTCCTGCCCCATCAGACTCCAACCCCAGGCTCTCTAAGGACAAAATGAGCTTTAGGAGACTTAGTATTACCAGATTGGAAGGGGTGTGGAATCCGAGAGAAGAGATGCATTTTTCCTCCAGGAGGTGTCAGTGTTTATCTGTCTTGGAGAGATGTGTGCCTTTGCAGGCCTGAAAAAACCGTATTTGTGACAGAGAGATTTCTTTGTGCTGTGGGCTGGGTAGAACTGGCTTTCAAAAACCTATCTGCCTTTCTTCCAGCTCCCTCTCAGCATCTTCTCACATTACCCTCGGAAGAGTTCTCTCAGAGGAAGGAAAGGACGAGACTTAACTATGTACCGTTCTATGTAGGCCAGGCACCCTTAGGCATTGTCATAGAATTACGTCACTTAACCTGCAAAGCAACTTTTCAGGGGAATGATATCACCTTCGTTTTGGAGCTGAAGACTTTGTGGCTTAGAGAAGTTATAACTTCCCAAGGTCCAAAAATTAGTGTAGTAGAAGCCAAGACCATTAGTGAAAGAAGCTGTATTTTATGCTTCTTAGGTCAAAAGTTCTTTTCACTACCAAATGCCATCTTTCACGAGAAGTCACTGGTTTACGTTTGGAGAGAGGGATGCAGTGGGTTTACTTGAGGAATGCAGTGATTGAGAAAAGAGACATATTGCTAAAAAAGGGGAGAAAGAATAAAAAAAAAAGCTGGGGAATTCCCTGGCAGTCCAGTGGTTAGGACTCTGTGCTTTCACTGCTTGGGGGTGGTGGTGGGGTTATCCCTGGTTGGGGGCGCTAAGATCCCACAAGCTGCTCGGTGTGGCCAAAAATAAAAATAAAATAAACGGATGAACTTTAAAAACAATAAGCAGGCTGCAGTAGAAGGGGGCATCAGGGAATTGGTCTGCGGGATGTTCTTGCTGGAGGTAAATGAAAGCTTGCTTTTGTCTGGCTAAGGGACCGGTCCCTCAGAGGTGGGAAAGTGTGGAGGAGCCAAACCTGGAACAGCTGCTAACCCGATTGGAGGAGGAGCAACAGAGGTGATGGGCCCCAACTTTCTGGCCTGGGTGGTTGGCAGGCGGGTAGAGAAGGTTGATGGAAAACCTCTGTCTCGAGGGCTAACATGGATTAGAATCAAGGACTTCAGCCTTAGCCCTCCAGTTCCTGGCAGTGGAAAGTTCCAGTGGTTGTCATCTTACTCCAAGAGGTCCAAGGGTTGGCTCAGACCTTTGTTTAGTACTTGCTCCTACCCCTCCCCAGTGCAGGTGTGAGAGTCTAGCGGAGGTGAACACCCAGCTTCGGCTGCACATGGAAAAAGCTGACGTGGTGAATAAAGCGCTTCGGGAAGATGTGGAAAAATTGACAGTAGACTGGAGCCGGGCCCGGGATGAGCTAATGAGGAAGGAGAGCCAGTGGCAGATGGAGCAGGAGGTAAGAGAAACAGTGGGCGGGAATGGTGAGAGGAGGACTTGCAGTCTGGGCGCTGCCTGGTCAGTGCTGGAAGGGGTTAACTTCAGGACCTGGATGGAAACTGAGCTGTTTGTTAAAGTCTCTGGCCGTCCTTACTGCTCATGCTGGCAGCTCTGCCCTGCTTGGGCTGTCACCTTAGTTCTGTTCTTACCTGCCCAGTCGAGGTTTTGCTGGCAGGTAGCATGACACTCAAAGCAACTCTGTTCCTGCATAGGTTTTAGATGGATCTTAAAGTTTACTGACCCCCCTCATCTGGAAGTCTGCAATCTAGATGCTAAGGAGGTAGCTGTTGAAATTGAATGGGGAAGAAATTTTCAGATCCCAGTTAAAGGAAACTAATGTTTCCTGGGCCGTTGCTCTGTGTTAGGCATTATGTTAGATGATTTACATATGTTATATCATTTAATCATCATTATAAGTCTGTGGTGATGATGGTAATAGCTCCCATTTGTTGAGCAGCTGCTGTTTATCCTTTTCTAATCTAGCTCAAAGAAGGCCATATACCATCCTAGGCCCTTTGACCTCTTGAATCCCACTGCTAACTTTATTAAACACTTCAGCATCACCTGAACATAGACACCCATTGATAAGCTATCTCCTTTAAGGCCCTCCACTTCCCCCCCAATAGTCAGGAGGAATCCAAGACTCCTGTGCTGGCAAAAGATGTCCTCTGCCCTTTGGTATGACCTGGGTTTCTGAACACACAGTTCTTCAAGGGCTACCTGAAAGGGGAGCATGGTCGCCTTCTCGGTCTGTGGCGGGAGGTGGTGACCTTCCGTCGCCACTTCCTGGAAATGAAGTCAGCCACTGACAGGTCAGTGTGGAGGTATGACGGGAGGAGGTTTCCCCCTACCAACTCTATTCGCATGACAGTGGGCTGCTATAGAAGGGAATCAGGTTGTGGGGGAAAGGCAGAGGTGGAAGAGTTGGTGGGGAGGGATGGAATTGTTGGATTGTTGGATTGAGATGACTTTTCCCAGACCTGCTCCTCAGGCTTCCCTGGGCGTGACCTCCATGCTCCCTTTCCTGTTCCTGGTCCCTGTTGGAGTCTGCTCTTTTCTTTGCTTGTACTCAGAGACCTGACGGAGCTCAAGGCTGAGCATGTGAGGCTTTCAGGTTCCCTGTTGACCTGTTGTCTGCGCCTGACTGTGGGAGCACCACAGTCCCGGGAATCTGATGGATCTGGGAGACTGAATGGGAGTGAGCCATCCCAGTTGATGCTGCTACTAGCCAGGACCCAGGAGCTGGAGAAGGAAGCCCATGAAAGGAGTCAGGAGTTAACACAGCTGAAGAGTCAAGGGCATCTGGAGAAGGCTGAGCTTCAGGATCGGTGAGATGGCCTGGGTCCTAGGAGGGGTTCGCTAAGAGAAACTTGACTCCTTTAGGGAGTCAAGATAGGTGGGGGAGATGTGAAGAGCATTCCTCCCACAAGAGGGGAAGGAGATGTGCCAGAGGGAGTCTAGTTTGAAACCCAGTTGGGGCTCACTGCCCTCTGCCCTCAGACTGTCTTGCAGCTCAGTTTCTGTCCTTTTGACTTACAGAGCTGGTTGTGACTCTCCTCTATCAACACCAAACTATTTGCCATTCCCAGAACAGCCAAGTTCTTCCATGTTCCCTGCCTTTGTAGATGCTGGCCTTAGCCTGGAATGCCTCTCTCCCTTCTGTCTCTGCCTTATCCTTTAAGGCATAGTTAAATGTCACCTCTTCTATGACCTTGATAGCCTGTTACATTACTGTGCCCCCATATGGTCTTTTTTTTGTTGTTATATACATTTTTTTAAAAAATAAATTTATTTATTTATTTTTGGCTGCATTGGGTCTTCATTGCTGCACGCGGGCTTTCTCTAGTTGCGGCGAGCAGGGGCTACTCTTTGTTGCGGTGCACGGGCTTCTCATTGCAGTGGCTTCTCTTGCTGAAGAGCATGGGCTCTAGGCGTGCGGGCTTCAGTAGTTGTGGCATGTGGGCTCAGTTGTTGTGGCTCGTGGGCTCAGTAGCTGTGGCTCGCGGGTTCAGTGGTTGTGGCTCACGGGCTCCAGAACGCAGGCTCAGTAGTTGCACACAGGCTTAGTTGCTCCGCGGCATGTGTGATCTTCCTGGACCTGGGCTCGAACCTGTGTCCCCTGCATTGGCAGGCAGATTCTTAACCACTGCGCCACCAGGGAAGTCCCCCCTATGGTCTTTTGACGTGCTTGTTACATTGATCTCGTTGATTATTTAGTTTTGTTTTGGGTTTTTTTGGTTAGGCTCTTTTATTTTTTGGATTATAATAAAATAGATTTTTAAAAAATGATAAGAAGGGCAGGGACGTAAACAAAGAGCTCCGTTTGAATCTTGGGGCAAAGTTCAGTTTATACCCCATGGCTAGGGTTGTGTCACCACCTATTGGTGGTGTGTGTAAATTGCAGTTTGTTTTGTTTGGGTTGTGAAGGCACTGGGAAGCACAAGGACAGAGACCATGTCTTAGTAAGTTTTGTGTTCTAGTGCTTTGCACTTCACCTGCGATAATAGTAGACACTTAGTAAATGTTTGTTGAATCATACAATAACTAAATGAATGACCATACAGTGAGTTAAAGCTCTTAAAGATGATACAGAATAAAATTATGAAGACTTTGAAATAAAAAATTAAGCTCCTTGATAACTTCATTCAAGAAATATTTATTTAGCTACTTATATAACACCAGGTACTGAGCTCCAGGATATGGTGTTAGGTGATAAAGATGCCTGGTGATTTCCCTGAACTTTGAGGTTAGTATCAGGGAGGTTAACCATAATCTTTCCCAATTCGCCCCTCCTTTTTCTCTATCAGAGTTAGAACCTTGGGCTTGAGGGACCTTGGGACTATCCCATGTGGCAATTCTGATGTTCTTGTTGGCTTCAGGGCGCTTGACTTCAAGATCAAGCGGGGTCTGGAAGGGCCTGGTCCAGGGCTTTCCTTCAGCTCTTGGGCCCCCAAACACGTGTTCCAGTCTTGAGATGTGGTAAATCCCTGCATGCGTCTGAGTGGCTTTTGGCTCCCCCTCCCCGAGTTCAAGGCTATAGCATCATGTATTCAGGGAGTGCAGGGGCTGGGGGCAACCAAGGGACTCTGGGGGGGTGGCAGTGGGGGTGTCTGGCTTGGGTTAGTGTGTGCTGCATAGCTCTGTCCACATCAGTGGGTTCCCAGGTAACTGTGCTATGCTCTTCTCTTCAGGGTGACCGAGCTCTCTGCTCTACTGACGCAGTCTCAGAAGCAAAATGAAGATTATGAAAAGATGGTAAAGGCTCTGAGAGAGACGATGGAGATCCTGGTACGTGATCCTTTGTTCTGGGAGAGTTGGGAGTGGGCGTGTAGATTCCTGTCCTTTATGGACAGAGAGTGTAGGATACCAGTTAAATGTTCCTTGAGGAAATCCCCTAAAGCTAAAAAATTAATTTTGGTTGAATCTGAAAATTATTTAACTCATCCATTTATCCATTTAATAAACATTAGCTGTCTACTGTCCCTACTATATTCCTAGGGAAACTACAGCAGTGCGTGCATGCAGTGTGTCCTCCTCCGAGAGAGTGAGACACACATGAAGAGGCACACTAGCCAAGTGGGGGGGGGTGTTTGGAGAGATTCAAAACCTAGTCATACGGGAAACACCTGAGGAGCATGAATGTGGTTAGCCTGGAGAAGGAGGGCTTGAGGAAGACATGATGGCTGCCTTCACATAACTGAAGGACTGACACCAGGGAAGAGAGTTAGCTTGTTTAGTGTTTGCCAGGGGGGCACAATCACTGCCAGTGACTGGAAGTTACAGGGTGGTAGAGCAGCTGGAGCTGCTCGGTAATTGAACAGTCTGCCTAATGAAGGAGTAAGGTTTGTGTCACTGGCTTAACATCTGCCAGGGTTGTTATCAAAGGGATTCTCTAAGGTTGGAAGTTAGAACCTCTGGCTTGATTGCACGTTTCCTTTCATCTCTGGGAATTTTCAGATCTCTGATTTTAGGCAAATCCTGCACCCCTATCCAAATACATATCCCTAGTCTTCTCATCCAAGCTAGGATCAGCTGGGAGCTAGACATGCTTATGCCTTTTTGGTTTCTTTTTTTTTTTGTGGTACGCGGGCCTCTCACTGTTGTGGCCTCTCCTGTTGTGGAGCACAGGCTCTGGACGCGCAGGCTCAGTGGCCATGGCTCGTGGGCGCAGCCGCTCCGCGGCATGTGGGATCTTCCCGGACCAGGGCAGGAACCCGTGTCCCCTGCATCGGCAGGCGGACTCTCAACCACTGCGCCACCAGGGAAGCCCTTGGTTTCTTTTTGTTCAGGAATTTGCAAATTCAGATGTCTGCAGGGCCCAGGTAATATAAATGAATGAAGTGGGTTCAGCTTTAAGAATTCTGATTTTCCAGTGCTGTCATATTTAGTTTTCAGTATAACAGGGAACACTTGATCTCAATAGTAAGGAAACAGTGAGGAGTAGTGAGGACTGCAGGACCCTGAAGAATATATGTCCCATCTGGAGGAGGCATCCTCTATTCAACTTCAGTTAATTATTGCCATGTAGGGATGGGGGCTGGTGTGGCCCATATGTTAACTTTTTGAGAGAAGCCAGAAATTCAGATTTTTATGAATTTTTATGAATTTCTCAGCTCAGAAAAATCTCTCAATTTACAAATGTTGGTTCAAATTTTATATAGGCCAAAAAAAAAACATAGCTGCAAATCTGCGTCTTTAAGCCTTCACTAGTACAATAAGGTAAGGAGGAGGGGACATTTTGAGAGTTCAAATTTATTGCTGACCTTGGGGCTAGAGGTTCCTCTGGCTTTTATGTCTCAAGTGCCAATTTGCTGTTCAGAGACAGCAACCATCCTTCATCCAATGATAGCTCACATTTAATGAACATTTGCTTTCTGACAGACACTGTGTCGAGTAATTTATGTACAGTTTTTTCATTCAAGCCTCAAAACAAATCTATGAAGTAGTTGCTGTTAATTATTCCTATTTTATTTTATTTTTTAAGTTTTTCCATTTTTAGAAAAATTTTGGCTGCGTTGGGTCTTCGTTGCTGTGCACGGGCTTTCTCTAGTTGCAGCAAGTGGGGGCTACTCTTCGTTGTGGTGCACGGGCTTCTCATTGCGGTGGCTTCTCTTGTTGCAGAGCACAGGGTCTAGGTGCGTGGGCTTCAGTAGTTGTGGCGCATGGGCTTAGTTGCTCCGCGGCATGTGGGATCTTTCCAGACCGGGGCTCAAACCCTTGTCCCCCTGCATTGGCAGGCGGATTCTTAACCACTGCACCACCGGGGAAGTCCCTTAGTCCTATTTTAAAGAGAAGGAAGCTCAAAGAAGGAGTTGTCTAAGGTTACCAAGCTAGTAAGTGATAGAGCAAGAAATCTTATCTAGGCAGTCTAATTTGGAGCTCTTAATCCCTTAATCTGAATTCTTAATCACCACATCACATTGTCTTCAGAATCCTGGGACAGTGTTAGCATTCACGTGTGGTCAGGGGAAAAGTGGGATTAACAGAATAGACAGAATGAGACTCTGGTTAATTTGGGGCCTGGAATGATAAATTCTCTTCTGAGAGTTTGGCTCATAGGCTCTATTTGGTTCCCTGTCCAGGAGGCAAATCACGCAGAATTAATGGAACACGAGGCATCTCTAAATAGGAATGCCCAAGAGGAGAAGCTGTCTTTACAGCAAATGATCAAGGACATAACCCAGGTACTGGTAAGCCTCCGGTTCACAGTAACCGGTCCAGCCTCACCCTCCCCAGACCTCCCTGTGCTCTCAGGTGCGCCTAGAGGAGTCTGGACTTAGGGTCTTGTGGGGAGGAATTGTCTGAGTACATTTGAAGACTGGAACCCTGAGGAGTAGCTAAGCTTTCATGTGCTGGCACTGCCTGCTGAAACGCCCTCTCTCTTACTGCTAGCTGCAGTTCTCCGGCAGCGGCTGGATCCTGGCCTTTGCTACCTCAGCAACCTCTTTTTCCTTCATTTATTCCTTGGGTGTTCAAGGGGTGCTAGTCTTGTTGCTCATTCTAGGTTTGGGTGACCGAAGGGGAAGAGTTGGTTTGAGGAGTTGAAGGAACCAACCTTTTTGGCTCTTAAGATACCCTCCTCCCACCCCCCAGGGAGAGGACCTGAGAGAGAAAACATCAGGTTTGTCCAGGCTGGCATGTTAGTCCCCTACATGGATTCTAGGCCTTGGTCAGTAGGATGGTGACCCTGCTGTGTTGGATTTCAGGCCATGGTAGAAGAGGAGGACAATATGGCCCAAGCCTCTGGTCATGAGAGCTCCTTGGAGTTGGACCCTAGTGGCTTCTCCTCCCATTTTGATTCCCAGCAGCCAGACAAGGCTCTTTCTCTGGTGCGTTCAGTGCTGACTCAGAGACGCCAGGCTGTGCAGGTGAGAACCCCAGCACTCCTCCTCAGCCACAGGGATGGGTGTCTAAACTGACTTGGGCCCCAGGTACCCTCCTAGCCAAGACTGCCCCTTTTGCTACATTGACCAGTCACAAGGTGTTTTGTCAACACCCCGAAGTGCCCATTAGAATCTCTGTGTCTGCCCAGTTGTGCTCGTGGGGAGCAGGCACACTCTCCGTGCCACTGGCACGCTCCACTTTGATGCAGTCTTTACACAGCACTGTGCAAAGTGGAGCCCCAGGGGAGTGTGGGTAAGCGTTCCCCAATTCTAAGGGTCCCAGCCACACTTACCACCCCCACCATTTTACATTTGAAGATGATGGACTCTGACACTTTGGAAGCCACAGAACCTAGTCATCTCTGATGCTCTGTCTCCTCGACTGGTCTCATCTCTTTTCGTAGCTTCCCTTTGTTGCACCAGCCCCCAACCCCCTTGCCCAGCCCTACTTTCAGGCTTATGACATCCCTCCTCTGCCCTGCGCTCTTGTTCACCACCTCACTTCTGATGCTCTCCCTCCGCAGGACCTAAGGCAGCAGCTGTCAGGCTGCCAGGAAGCTGTGAGCTCCTTGCAGCAGCAGCATCATCAGTGGGAGGAAGAGGGTGAGGCCCTGAGACAGCGGCTACAGCAGCTCACCGGGGAGCGGGACACCCTGGCAGGGCAGACTGTGGACCTGCAGGGGGAGGTGGACTCTCTCAGCAGGTGAGCGGGAGCTGTTCATCCCCCCCTTCCTCCCAGGCTCAGTCCCCGCCCAGCCCATGTGTTTGGTTGGCTGACCCTGTTCTTCCCTAGACCCACAGCTGCTCAGGGCCTCCTTCCTTTGTGTTCTGCTGGTTCCTGCTCACTCAGTTTTGGGTCTTTGTGATAAAAAAAAAAAACAGTTTCCTGCTCAAAAGGGAAGATGAGATATTTAAAGGAAACGTAAACCTCTCTCCTTTGACCCTGTGCTGTCTGCTTCCAGGAGGGCTTTTAGGTTCCAGGGTTTCTGTTCATGTCCGGTCTCCTTCCAGGGAGCGAGAGCTCCTGCAGAAGACCAGGGAGGAGCTGCAGCAGCAGCTGGAGGTGCTGGAGCAGGAGGCGTGGCGACTGCGGAGGACAAACATGGAGCTTCAGCTGCAGGGCGACTGTGCTCAGGGCGAGAAGGAGGAGCAGCGGGAGGAGCTGCACCTGGCCATCCGTGAACGGGAGCGCCTGTGCGTGCGTGTGACAGCCCCTCCCCGCTCTTAGAAAGTGGAGTAAATTGAAGCCTGTTGTTCGGTGGGTTCAGATTAGCTTACTGCTCCGTCCTTTGCAGGAGGATGAAAACAGAAAGTTCATCCAAGCATTGCTGAACACCCAGGAGGGCCGAGGCCCCGTGGCGGGTACAGAAATAAATAAGACACAGGCTCTGATCTCAAGCAGTTTGCAGTGTAATGGGGAAGTCAGACAAGTAAACCGTGGCCAGATGAAGTATGAGCTAAAAAAGAGCTTCAAGCTAGGTCCTCTGGGAGATTAGGAGTAACAGTTAATTATTGAAAGCTTCATGGAGGAGAGGGTAGCCGTTGAGCTGGGCCTTGACATATTTTGATTGGTAGAGAGTGGGACAAGGGCTAAAGGAACAGATTAGCAAAGAAAAGGAGTCAGGAACGTTCATGGCATGTTCAGAGGAGGCCGGGCTGGCCAAACGGTAGGACTGATCCTGGGAAGTAATGGGAAATGAGCTGGTCAAGGAAGGGAATTCCAGAGTACAGGGACCCAGCTCATTTGTAAATTCCCCGATTCCATGTCATAGAAAAAGCAAGGACTTTAGAGCTGGGCAGAAGCTTGGTTTAAATTATGGCTCTGCCACTTGGACAGATTATTTGTAAAATGGGGCTGATAATGTTTCCCTTGAAGAGTCTTTGGGGAGATTAAAGCAGTGTTCTGCAAAATGCCAGCACAGAGCCTGACATATGGTAAGTCTTCAGTACCTGGTAGCAGGGGCTATATCTTTTTTTTCAATTTTGGCTGCATCATGTCTTAGTTGCGGCATGCGGGATCTTCATTGCAGCATGCAGGATCTTTTGTTGTGGCTCCTGGGCTTCTCTCTAGTTGTGGTGTGCGGGTTTTCTCCCTCCAGTTGTGGCGCACAGGCTCCAGAGCACGTGGGCTCTATAGTTTGTGGCACATGGGCTCTCTAGTTGAGGCACGCAGGCTCAGTAGTTGTGGCGCACGGGTTTAGTTGCCCCACGGCAGGTGGGATCTTAGTTCCCTGACCAGGGATCGAACCCGCGTCCCCTGCATTGGAAGGTGGATTCTTTACCACTGGACCACCAGGAAAGTCCCTGTATCTTCTTCTTCTTTTTTTTTTTTTTTTTTTGCGGTACGCGGGCCTGTCACTGTTGTGGCCTCTCCCGTTGCGGAGCACAGGCTCCAGACGCGCAGGCTCAGCGGCCATGGCTCATGGGCCTAGCCGTTCCGCGGCATGTGGGGTCTTCCCGGACCGGGGCACGAACCCGTGTCCCCTGCATCAGCAGGCGGACTCTCAACCACTGCGCCACCAGGGAAGCCCTCTTCTTCATCTTTGCATCCCCTCCTCACCTGTTCCCTAGCTCCTTCTGCCTAATAGGCATGAATAATGGAATCTTGAATGACTGCTCTAAGGATCATGACTTGCACAAGGAGTGGTCTCCCCTCTACTAAGGAAAAGGAAAGACAATCCACAAAGATAGTTTTATGTTTTTAAATTTAATTTGTGTGACTCGATAATACACTTATTTATATGATTCAAAAGTCAAAACTATTTTAAAAGGTATGCAAATAGAAAGTACTACTTCCCTCGGCTTCATTCATCCCATATTCCTTCCTTCTGTTTGTAACCATTTAAATTAATTTCTTATTAATATGTCTAGTGCTGCTTTATGTAATATATGCATATATCCTTATTTCCCCCAATTTCTTGCATAAAAGATAGTGCACCATGTATACTGTTCTGCGCCTTGCTTTTTTCATGTTATGTGTCTTGGAGACCTCTCCTTATCAGTTTTTGGAGACCACCTTCATTCTTTTGCATCGCAAAAGCAATTACATTCCTGTTATCTTTTGGGGTGTGGCCACTCCCTGAGATTTCCTCTAGCCCCCTTCTGTTTTCCATCTTAGTCAGGAGACGCTGGCGGTCCTAGAAGCCAAACAGTCAGAGTCGCTCAGTGAAGTGATCACCCTTCGGGAAGCCCTGGAGTCCAGTCGCCTGGAAGGGGAGTTGCTGAGACAAGAGCAAACAGAAGTGACCGCCGCACTGGCCAGGGTGCGTGGTCCTCCTCTTCACTGGCTGGGTGGGGCGGGCGGCTTGGAAAGTTGTGTCTCCAGGAAAAAGGCGCGCAGCCTGCCTCATTCTTCATCCTGCAAGTCATGGCCCTTCCTGTTTCTTGCCTCAATGCCTAGTTACTGCTTTTGGGTTGTGTCCCTCCAAACAGACTCTCTGTATTGCAATTAGAATGGTTTTCTAAAGTGTCAGTCTGGTCATGTCAGTCTCTTTCCTAAAACCATTCACTGGCTTCCCAGCTCCTTGGTACCACATGCAAAGCCCTCTGCCACCTGCCCCAAACTGTTTCTAGCCTCCTCTTCACTCCAGATCGCTGTCCTAACGCCTCATATACCTTCGTTCCTGCCACATAGCATTCATTGCATTCTCAGTTTTACCCGTTCTTTCGTGATTTTAATACTTTGTATGTACCTTTCCCTTTACGTGGACTGCTTCTTTCCTCCCCTTTCAACCGCAAACTGTTCCTCATCTGTCAGTACCCAACTTAACTGTCGACTCTTCTACCAAGCATTTTGAATTAATGCTTTCTTTGAGTTCCCAGAGCACTTTGTGCTTACATTGGCTATGGTGTCATCACAGTTGTAGTTGTTTATACATCCTGATGTCTGTGCCTCTGTAATGTGAGTTCCTCTCTTACTCTTCAATGAATGAATGGGTAAGTGAATGAAGAAATGAAGGGAAAAGTTGTTCAGAATGTAAGGGAAGGAATGAAGTGTTAACTGATCTCTGTACAAGGAAAGCAGCAGATGTTGGGGATGTGAGCTGTTCACTGTTGCAGGAAAACTGGAAAATGAAACTCTAACTCTCTGCTTTTAGGCAGAACAGTCTATTGTGGAGCTGTCAAGTTCTGAGAACAGCCTGAAGGCCGAGGTAGCTGATCTTCGGGCTGCAGCTGTCAAACTCAGTGCCTTAAATGAGGCTTTGGCCTTAGATAAAGTTGGGCTGAACCAGCAGCTTCTCCAGGTGAGCAAAGATTTCTCTGATCCACAGGGTAGGGCTGGGCCCCGACCGAGGGCAAGGGAGAGACAGACAAAGCTGATGCCTGTAACAAGGAACAGTTCTTAAATGGATCAGCCCAAGACAGATCAGCTCCCAAATGTAGTCCTGGAATGAGCAAAAGGAACATTTAGAGTGCAAAGGAGAGCAAAGATTACAAGGCCTGGGCTCAGCCATTAAAAATAGACCCCTCCCACATCTGCAGCAGAACTAACTACCTTTGGGCTTTAGGGTAAAATCATCAGGGCTAGGCCCGTGTCCTCTGGAAGGAAGACTGGGTTTTAATCCTGTTGTATGAGATAACAGCAATCACAGAAAAGGATCTGTTGAAGAGCCCAAGTTTCAGAATTTTCTCTAGAGGTTACAAATTTAACACGTCTCTTCACTACCCCATTCCCTTGAGCCCCAGAAATGTTGTATGTTCCCTTATTCTGAATTCTTTAAGAGCAGGATTTTGCCTTTTTTCTCTCTGTCCCCAGCATCAACCCATCTAGTACCTGGAGTAAAGACCCCAGACCAAATGTGTGCATAGTCCTCCTCTCTCGTAAGCACTCCTGTGTTCATCTGTGGAGAACAGATTCATATCTCTCTTGGATTTCTGTCTCAGCACTTCATCTCTAAACCGTAACCCTTTGTCTTTGATGTCCTTCCCTTTTTGGCCAGTAGTTAGAACAGGAGAACCAGTCTGTGTGCAGGAGGATGGAAGCAGCAGAGCAGGCGAGAAACACTTTGCAGGTGGGCCTGACAGAGGCCGAGAGGAACAAGGAAGCCCTGTGGGAAAAGAACACCCACCTGGAGGCTCAGCTGCAGAAAGCGGAGGAGACCAGGGCTGAGCTGCAGGCAGATCTCAGGGGCATACAAGATGAGAAGGAAGAAATTCAAGAGAAACTAAGCGAGGTGAGAAGACAAAACTGCTACCATCCCATTAAGGATGCTCGCTGTACATGCTCGTTGTACATACATGCTCACTGTAAAAAATGAAAACACTACAGAAATGATTCAGGAAGGGAAAATCTCACTTCCTAGAAATGACCAGTGTTACTAGTTTGGGGTATGTCTTCCAGTTTTTTTAAAAGAATTCCTAGAGGAATCCTTCACTGATTCTTCATTGCTTCACATCCATCAGTTTGAATTAGATGCCTCTCCTGTGTTTTCTGGTAATACATTGTATTTATTCAACCACCACTCCCTTCGTACTATATTATAATTATCTGTGTTTATGTGTCTCCACCATTAGACCAAAAGGTCCTTGAAGGCAAGACTATGTCTTACTTGTTTTTATAACTCCAGCTTTTAGTCCAGTGTGTAACACATAGCAAGGGGCTCTGAGTTTTTTCTGAACCAGTCAGAAAAGGTCATCTTTCTTCTCTACCAAGCATCTCATTGCCCTAGTAATTATACATAATCTCCCTTCTCAGAGCCTTTTTCTCAGGGCACTGATCACTTTCTTCCTGGTATTATGTGTGTGTCTTACCTCTCCTTAAGACTAAAAGCTCCTTAGAGGTGGATCTCTTGCAGCCGTAGCACAGGGTATTGCTCAAAGGAGAGCCTGTTTCCTGGGCTGGGGACTCTGTAGGTTGATCAGGGGAATAGATAAATGGTACTTGGTGTGAGTGGGCAGTGCTCAAGGCTCACAGAGCTGGGTCCAGAATCTGAGGAGCCCGTGGCCCTAATCTGGTGATAGCAGCCCTGGGGGGATCCTGCCTCCCTCTGTATCCCATCAGTTCTTCCTCTCAGGCACATCACCAGCAGGAGGCAGCCTTCGCTCGGGTGGAGCAGCTGCATCAGGAGGCAAAGCGACAGGAAGAGGCGCTTGCCCGGGAAGTCCAGGAGAAGGAGGCTCTAGCGCGGGAAAAGGCGGCTCTCGAGGTGCGGCTGCAGGCTGTTGAGCGGGACCGGCAGGACCTCTCTGAACAACTGCGGGGACTCAGGTAGGGTCTGGACCTGGTTCTGCCAAGGGCAGAGAGAGCTTTACAAGGCAAGGGGGAGCCAACCTAAGTTCCTTGCCCAAAGTATATGGGGCCTAAATGAGTTACGAATTTGTAATTGCCTCCCCGCCCCCAAATTCTCTCTTGGTGACCAGTAGTTAGAACCCAGTTCCTCTTAAGGAAGGGGCTTGATGGGTAAGAACTCTCCCGATTCCTGAACCTGACAGCTCAGCCAAGGAGCTACTGGAGAACAGTCTGTTTGAGGCCCAGCAACAAAATTCTCTGATAGAGGTCACCAAGGGGCAGCTGGAGATCCAGATTCAAACCGTCACTCAAGCCAAGGAAGTAATCCAAGGTAAGAACCCAACTTGGATGGGCGCACTTCATTCCACAGGGATGTTGAAAGCTAGGAAGACAGTGGGAAGCTATTAGAGCCAGGCCCAGGGCCTCTGAGATGGGAGTTCCTCATGAGGTCTGGGGAGAGGGGTGAAAGATGGAGGACAGAGGCTCAGAGACAAGATCCTGTCCCTGGCATCTTAGGGGAAGTGAAGTGCCTGCAGCTGGAACTGGACACTGAACGGAGCCGGGCAGAGCAGGCACGGGATGCGGCAGCCAGACAGCTGGCCCAGGCTGAGCAAGAGGAGCAGGCTGCCCTGCAGCAGCTGAAGTCAGCCCATGAGGAGGAGGTGAACCGGCTCCAGGAGAAATGGGTAGGTGGTGGTTGTGGCTAGGGGATGGGAGAGACAGACAGCAGCAGATATTCCTGCTTCTAAAAGTGAAATCTGAACAGGACTAGTCTGGTTGGTCACCATGGTGCAAAATCCAGCTTCTAGCTAGTAAATGAGTTAATGTATGGAAAACACTAATAATAGTTCCTGGTGTACAGTAAGCTCTATATTTGTGTTAGGTATTATTGTTGTTGTTGTTTCTGTATGTATAGAGACTTAAGAGTGGATCCTGGGATTTAGGATCGATAAACTGGCCCCAGGGTGTAAAGGGAGCAGAGGAATGCCTTGGACCTATTATTGCCCAATTCAGAACTGTGTTTCTTTTGTCTTTTAATTATTTGATTTAGTCCATTTGCTTTTATTGTGATTATAGGCATATTTGGATTTATTTCCACCATCTTATGCTATTTCTCTTGCCTTTTTTTTTTTTTTTTTTTTTTTTTTGGTGTGGTACGCGGGCCTCTCACTGTTGTGGCCTCTCCCGTTGCGGAGCACAGGCTCCGGACACGCAGGCTCAGCGGCCATGGCTCACAGGCCCAGCCGCTCCGCGGCATGTAGGACCTTCCCGGACCGGGGCACGAACCCATGTTCCCTGCATCGGCAGGCGGACTCTCAACCACTGCGCCACCAGGGAAGCCCTCTCTTGCCTTTTTACACCTTTTGGGGAGGGGAATTCACCTTTCTTAACTTCTTTTAGAGGGTTATATCGGATTATTAAATTGTATTCTTTTCTCACTTCTTTTTTTCTCTCTACTACTCTGGATGATATGTACTCTATTTTTTATTCTTTTAGTTGTTCTTTAATATTTTAAAATACATACTTAATAAAATCTCAAGTTAATCAGTATATTTACCCTTTTCCTGAATGACACAAGGACCAGAGAACATTTTACCTGCATTCACTCCTCCCAACCTATCAACTGTATTAGTCATTGTGTTTAGTTATTACTAGTTGTTAACACCATACATTATGTGTTTTGATTATTTTATACAGTCAATAATTGTTTAGATACACTGAAAATTTTACCAGGTCTTTTTTTGCTCACCATTCCTCCTTGCGTGTCAGGTTTTCTATTTGGATTTGTTTTCCTTGAACTAGAATTTCCTTTGGTGAGGGTATGTTGGTAGTTAATTGTCTGAAAATGTCTATTTTACTTTTATTATTTTTTATAGCTTTTTCCTTTTTTAATTTTATTTTTTATTGAAGTATAGTTGATTTACAATGTTGTGTTAGTTTCAGGTATACAGCAAAGTGATTCAGTTATATATATATATTATGTCTTTTATTTTGCAGATTCTTTTCCCTTATAGGTTATTACAAAGTATTGAGTATAGTTCCCTGTGCTATATAATAGGTCTTTGTTATCTATTTTATATATAGTAGGTATATATGTTAATCCGAATCTCCTAATTTATCCCTCCCACTTGTATTCTTGAAAGATAGTTTCACTGGGTATAAAATTCAGGTACAAATTCTAAGGTAACCGTTATTTTCTGTCAGCATACTGATTGTTCCGTTGTTGGTATTGAGAAGCCTCTAATTAGCTGTATGTTAGAACTTGGTGTAACCTTCAGGTATCTTAACTTTCTGTCTTAGATTTTTCATGTGTACTTTTTCTACACTGTATTCTGGGTGATATTTTTTCAGATCCCTCTTCTATTCACTAATTTCCCTTTTCAACTGTGTCTAATCTGCTTTATAGTCTATTCACCAAGTTTTAAATTTTATTTATTAAATATTTTATTTCTCAACATTTAGTTTGGTTATTTTTTCAAATCTTCTTGGTCATTTTTTAGTGTCTTCTCCCTAATTTATATTTGCAGTCCCCTCTTTTATTCTTTAAACACATGAAACATACTTTTATGCTGTCTAATAATTCCAACACCTAAAATCTTTTTGGATCTCTGTTATATGTTGTTTCCCTTGGCTCTCACTGATGACCTTGGCCCCTATGTGTTTTGTGATTCCTGACTCTGAACTCATGTTCTCTGGAAATTTTTCTGTGGGAATCCTTTTAGGCCTGAGGCAAAGGAGATTTTCCTCAGAGATTTGCTTTTGCTTCTCTGAGGAAGGTGAAGGACTAGCATCCCAGGACCACCTTAAAGTACAATTTCTGTTTAAAGTTTTTGGGCCACATTCAGGCCCTGAACCCACATGAACACCAGCCTATGGTTATGAATTCTCAAGTGATATATATATATAGCCCTTTGTGAAAGTTAAGACAAATTTTCTTGCTATTCCCTTCTGTACAGTGTTTTGTTTTCTCTCTCCCCCACTTTTTCTCTCTCCCTTTTTCTTCCCCTTTTCTCCCTCTCTCAGGTTTATCCATTTACTGAGGACTGTAGCCCAGGGATGGGTGGGTGTTTTTCTGAAGAGCCACATTGGGCCTTGCAGACCATACAGTCTCTGTCACACTAACTCTTCTCTGCTGCTCTAGTGCAAAAGCAGCTGTAAACGACATGTATGTAAATGAGCATGGCTGTGTTCCAATAAAACTCTATGTATGGACATCGAAACTGAATTTCATATAATTTTCACGTCACAAAGTCTTATTCTTCTTTTGACTTCTTATCAACCATTAAAAACATAAAAACCACTCTTAGCTCACAGGGCCAGGTTTGGCCCATATGCCATAGTTTCCTGACCCCAGATAGCCCTTTGGAGGTCCAGCCTTATGTCTCCTGTCAGGCTCCCCACCCTTTGTTTTCTGTTTTCTTTGCCCACATTGCCAGAAAATGAATTTCAAGGTTGTTAGGTAAAGTAAATACCTCCAGTGGAAAGCCTGTTCTGTGCTCATTTACCTCTTTAGATCACAAGTATTGCTTTGATTTTGGCTCCAGTGAAATTTTCATTATTTTCCTGCTGGCTCAGTGATACATTAAAATATATACTTAATAGTTAAATTGGCATTTTTTTTGTTTGTTAGTTTGTTTTGCCGTTTTACAGGTGGAGGGTTCAGAGAGCTTGTTTGTCAGATTTCTGGAAATGGAAGTTGACTTGTGCTTTGTGTGTATTTGTGATTTGATAGTTATTACAAGGCAGACTTGCTGGCAAGATGGTAGCCAGAAGTTTGCCTCTTTTTAGAATTATGTGCCTAGATTATAGTAGGTACTTCAAAGTATTTATTGAATGACCAGTGTCCAGAGGCAGTTCAGTTTCCCAGCAAGAATCAGTCATACCACCCACTGAAAACCCTACAAGTAAAAGAAGCTATAAAACTTCTGAATGATGTGTTACCGCCTGATGTAGACTTGGTATCCGTGGAAGGACTGACCATCTCATGGCCACACCTGAATCATGGGAAAGTCTCTTCCGTCTTTTCCTTTCTTCTCAGTCAGATAATCCCCCTGACTTCTGATTGTCTGACTTTATGATCTCCCTACTGATTGAAAGGGTTGAAAGCCTGCATAACTCTCGAGAGTCTGTTAGTTTTTTGTTTTTTGGCCACGCCACACAGCATGCAGGATCCTAGTTCCCTGACCAGGGATTGAACCCAGGCCCTTGGCAGAGTCCTAACCACTGGACCGCCAGGGAATTCCCAGAGAGTCTGTTAGTTTTAACAGTGCCTGCCTTGTCCTGGAATCCTACCAATTAGAAAAACTCTTAGGGGTTATATTCTCCATTCTTCCATCTAGTGTCTGAATCCCCTTTAATAGCAGTGATAGTGGATACTTACTTACTGAGCACTTTCCCATGTCAGGTACCATGCTGAATGCTAGTCACGTTATTTCAGATAGCCTACACAACCACCTAGTGAGGAAACTGAGACTTAGAGAAGTCACTCAGGGTTACCTGGCTAAGAAGTGGTAGAGCAGGGATTAACCATTTCGTAGCATTTATGCTATGTCCACTTCTACAATATCCCTTCCAAGGGTTGCTTAGCTTCTGTTGTAGTCCATCCATTGGAATGCCCATTTATTTTTAGATAGATCTAGTTATTAGAAAATTATTCCTTAAGCTGAGCCAAAATCTATTACCTGAAACAAATCAGCCTTAGATTTGCTTGGAATACCCCACCAACACGGTTGCTTTCCTCTAGACATGATACACATCACTCATGAACCAGTGTGCAGAGTATTCTGATCCACAAACTAGGCAGCAACGCTTGACTGTTACTTCTGAACATCACAGAATTAGCCCTTCTGGTAGCCATAACACACTTCTAACTCATATTGAGCAAATAGGTCAGTTTTGTTTTGGTTTTTTTGACACGTAACTACTATTAAATTCATCTTTCCCATATTCTTACAGTTGGCTTTTTGAACCAGAGTGTACGATTTGATATTCATAGCTGGTCTATTAACTGTGGTATTATAGATCACTGTTCTTAAGCATCTTAATAGTCTAGTAGCTGAAATGTGATTCATTCAAGCAATGCTGAGTTCTTACTGTCTGCCAGGCATGATGCTGGGCATTGAGGATACAGCAGAGAGCAAAGTAGACATGGTTCTCCTGATGGAGCTTCAAGTCTTGGGGGAAGATAGGTATTAAATAAATTAATACATAAATGAGTAACTGATGACGGAAGTTCTATGAAGAAAAAGAACTGGGTGATAGAAGAAGAACAAAGGGGGACCGTTTTGAGCGTATGGTCTGGGAAGGCATCTATGAGGAAGTGTCATTTAAGCCATGAGTTACGGTAGGGTGGGAAGAGCAGTCCAAATAGAAGGAAAGCATGAGTCAAGGCCTTAAGGAATGGAGGTGCGTGGTGTCCTCCAGGACCTGAAAGGAGGCCAGTGCAGCCAGAGTGTAGCGAGGGAAGGGAGAGTGCACAAGACGATGTTGGAAAGGGGTGAAACACTAGAGGCCTTCCCACTAAATGTGGATAACTACGACTACAAACATTTTAAAGGAAAGGTGATGAAGACGATGATAGCTATTGGCTACTGAATGCTTTCTGGGTGCTCAGCACCATTTAAAGTGCTTTACACGACTTACTTCACTCGTGAGAACAACCCTAGGAGGACCCTGTTGTTATCCTCATTTAAAAAAAATTTTTTTTTAATTTTATTATTTTTTTACACAGGATTTATTGATTTATTTAGGCCATGCTGTGCAGCTTGCAGGATCTTAGTTCCCGGACCAGGGACCAAACCTGCGCCCTCAGCAGTGAAAACACAGAGTTCTAACCACTGGACCGCCAGGGAATTCCCTGTCCCCGTTTTTATAGATGAGGAAACTGAGGCACAGAGATGCGATAGAAATGAACTGAGGTCACACTAGTAGTACTGGGGTAAAGACTGTAACCTAGGCAGCCTGGCTCCAGTGCCCTTCACCACCATCCTGAGATCCTAATAGAGGGGCTGGATTCGTCTAGGAGATCAGGGAGGGTGTCGGTCACTGATGGGCCTCTGGGAGGCCCGGGATGCCCCATCCTAACGCTCTTGTATCGTATATGAGACAGGTTCGGCCTGGCTTTTTGGGAGGCTAATCCTGTCACCCTGAGCAGGGGAGTGGGGACAGCAGAGAGCGAGTCCGCCCCCTCAGTTCGCTGTTACAACCACCAACCATGATGTGCTTGCTTTAAAATAACAGATATTTGTAGTTTATATGAGGGACAGTTGCGCTTTAGAAAACGCTTTTCCATGTATTATATCATTTGATTTTTTTTTAATGAATCTCATTTGATCCTCATAAAATTTGGCGAGATGGGCAAGGCAGGGTGATTAGCCTCACCTTGCAGATGAGGAAGCAGGCTTGTCACGTGAGGCACCAAGGTCACACAGCTGGTGAGCAGTAGGCTTCTTGCCCTAACCCGGTTCTCCTTCTGCCTCCTCTCCTCACCCCCTCGGCTCTAACGGTGCTTCCTTCGTACGACCAGGAGAGAGAGCGCTCCTGCCACCAGCAGGAACTGGATAAGGCTCTGGAGAGCCTGGAGAGGGAGAAAATGGAGCTGGAAACGAGGCTGAGGGAACAGCAGGCAGAAACGGAGGCCATGCGGACACAGAGGGCAGAAGAGCAGGCCGAGGCCGAGAGCGCCCTGTGCCAGGTGGGCAGCTGGGGGGACTGGGCTGCACGTCCACCCTGTGATCCCCCTACCTTGGGCCATTTCCTTTCCCACTCCCGAGGGTGGTGCTGCAGGGGCTTTCAGAAGAGAATGTAGCTTCCCACTCTGTTCCCCATGAGCAGGTGATCAGTACCATTAGCTGCACGGCTGGCGGCATGTCCTACTTCCTGAGGGAGGGCTGTCGTTTACCACATCCTGTCAGCTTGCAAACCAGCAGCAATCTTCGTACTTCCTGGCTCTCAGTCAGTGGGTCCAGACCTTCCTTCGCCCTCAGCCCCCACCCCATTTGCTAGAAGAGCCCTAGAGCAGCTGGCGTGTGCTTGTGGCCTAGTGGGTGAGCATGGTGACCCCTAACCCAACAAGCCCTCGCCCTCCTGCCCCTCCACAGATGCAGCTTGAAACAGAGAAGGAGAGGGTGTCCCTCCTGGAGACACTGCTGCAGACCCAGAAGGAGCTGGCAGATGCCAGCCAACAACTGGAGCGGCTGAGGCAGGACATGAAGGTTCAGAAGTTAAAGGAGCAGGTACGGAGGGTGGTTCTGGGCAAGGAAGAAGAGGCAGCGTTGATTTATTCATTCACATTGACCTGCTCTTTGGTACTTCTTTGCACCGGGCCCTGCCTAGGTGCTGACATTTGACCAACAGAAAGGTGTGGCACAACGGTGAACATGACAGTCATGGAATTCTAGTGGCAGAGCAGACACAAAATAAGTGAGATAATTACCGGTTGTGATAAGGGCTGTAAAGGAAATAAATAGGACGATGTAATTGAGAGTGATTCAAAGGAGGCCTCTTTGGACAAGGTGGTCATGGAGGGCCTCACTGAGAAAATGACATTTGAGCTGAACCATTAAGGTTGAAGAGCCAGACCCGTAGAACAATAAGGATGAACCTTGAAAGCATTATGCTAAGTGAAAGAGGCCAGTTACAAGAAGGCACACAGTGTATGATTCCACTTGTGGGAAATATCCAAAACAGGCAAATCTACACAGACAGAAAGTAGACGAGTAGTTGGCAGTGAGGATGGGGGATGGGGAGGGTACAGGATTTCTTTCTGGAGATGATGAAAATGGTAAAAAAATGATCATGGTGACAGTTGCACAACTCTGTGAATATGCTAAAATCATTGAATTGTATGCTTTAAATGAGTAAATTGTAGGGTATGTGAACTGAATCTCAATAAAATCATTAAAAGGAAAAGAAAAGAAGCCAGCCATTTGAAGAACAGTTTAGGCAGAGGAAATAGCTATCATAAGGGCCTGGGACAGGCAGAAAGGGCCTGGGACAGTTCAGGACAGACAGGAGGCAGCATGATAAGCTTGGGGGCAGGAGCCCTTTGTCAGCCATGGTAGGACCTTGGACTTTGTTCTAAGGGCAGTGGGAACATGTTGGATGGTATTTAAAAAGCAGAGTGGGACATGAGTTATTACATACATATTTTAAAATACTTTAGCTGCTGAGGGGAGAATTTTGTGTGTGTTTGTGTTTGCCTGCTTGCACGAGGGCATGGTGGCATGAAGTGGAAGCAGGGACACCCGGCAGGAGGCTGCTGCAGTGGTCTGGGTGAGGGACCCTGGCCGAGAAAGCCTGGGTGAGCAGTGCACTTGGTGAGGGAGGAGAGGGAATAGGAGGTGAGAACTTGAGGTGACAGGGTATCGTGGAAACAACGTGGATAGCTGGGCCCTGCCTCAGCTTTTGGCAACCCAACCAAAACACCAGTATTTATACAACACAGATTTCTGTAACATGGATTTCAAGACCAAGGAAGCTTTCTTCTGCTCCCTGCTGTCTTCTCCCTTCGCAGGAGACCACTGGGATGCTGCAGACCCAGCTCCAGGAGGCTCAGCGGGCACTGGAGCAGGCAGCCCAGCAGCACAAAGACAGCCTCGCTGCCCTCCAGGAAGAGGGCGGCACCCTGCTGCGGGATAAGATAGACCTGCAGAAGCAGGTCTCTGCTCCTCTCTCCCAGCCCAGCACCCTTCCCCAGCACAGACAGGCTCTCCCACTCCCTCTGGCAGGACGGGGGAACCTTGGCTGCCTGAGCCTGGGAGGGGGAGGGGAAGCCCCAGTACTGAATGGAAAAGTGAAGGGTGCTCAGAGCTGTGCATGTGCCTCCCAGATCCCTGGGGTAGTTAGTAACCTCTCTCAGTGGGGACCAGAGACCTCATATTTTCTTGGCAGCCCCATAGATCCAGCCTCCCCATAGATCCAGTATTTTTATACCAGATTGCTTTTCCTTCTCAAAATCCTGTATCAGATGATGGTCGGGTTGTTTATTTTTAAAAAAATACAATCACTTGCCCATCACTTGGCCTTTGGACAGAGTTACATTCAACCAAGGTTTTTATTTGTGCCTGCCGCTATACAGCATATGTGAGGCTGGGGAGACAGGGGACTAGGCTGGATGGTACTGGCAGAGGGAGGTGGATAAGAACAGCATGTAAGGGTTGCCAGGACCTCCAGAGCTTTGAAAATGGGCTGGTGACTCTGGTAAACCTTGAAGGACCCTAAAGCCCTAGGTGGGAAGCATCCTCCCACCAACCTTCCTGCCCTTGGTCCTCATGCCCTTGACTTTCCAGGTGGAGGACTTGAAGTCTCAGCTGGTTTCCAAGGAAGACTCCCAGAGGTTGATGGACCAGGAGGTTCAGGAGAAGCTGAGAGAGGCCCAGGAGTGTTGCCGAATTCAGAAGGAGCTGGAGAGAGAGAAAGCCAGGTAGGCTAGACAGGCCATGGAGTTGGCTTTTGCCTGTCTGGGTCCAGGGGTCACTGTGAGGTTGACCGTTTGCTCAGGGCACCTAACCTCTCACGTCTCCAGCTCTGGGCTGTACAGGTAGCTGTGTGGAGAGGGCATGGTCCTTGTCTCCAAAGCTCATGCTTCATTCATTTAGCAGATATTTAGAGAACACATAGCACGCACCAGACACTATGCCAGGGGTTGGGGATATATTAAGACAATAGAGTCTCTGCCTCAGTAGAATTTATCGTTTTGTGGGGAAGACGTTAATCAAATAACCCCCAAAGGAAAGTATTGCAGGTTATGTTACCTGGAGTCTGAGGAGGGAGAAATCCTTTTGTTGATGAAACTAGAGGCAGGAAGACAAGGTAGGAGACTGGTACAATTGTCCAGATAAGAGAACCAAAGCTGAACCGAGGTAGGGTCGTAGGGAAGGGGAGGAGGAAAGGGGTTTAAGGGGTGTCAGGGGAGTTGGAATCAGTTATTTGTAGTCTTAAAGTGGACCCAGGTGGGATGAGGGGAGGATGCTGTGATGTGGTCAAGACTTCTAAGGGTGAATGGAGGTGCCATTCAGTGAGCTGGGGAACATAGTAGGGGTGACTGGTGGGAGGGGAGGTGCAGAGGGGTTGGGAAGAATTGGACATGTTGAATTTGAGGTATTGTATAGATATTTCTGGAATTTTTCTAGAGAAGAATAAACTGTGAAGTTGAAATGAAATATATGCATGAAGGACCTAGGAGCACTCAGTAGGTGCTCAGTGTATGGAGGCTTTTATTGTTATACTGGAATCATTATCATCACTGTTTCTATTAATTATTAATGCTGTGTTAGAGCAGTCAGATGAGAAGGTAGTTCTTCATTCCCTGAGAGAATGACCCAGCCCTCTGAACCCTCTCTTTTTAGCCTGACTCTGTCGCTGGCGGAAAAGGAACAGAGACTCCTTGTTTTACAAGAGGCTGACTCTGTTCGACAGCAAGAGCTGAGCTCCTTGCGCCAGGACATGCAGGAGGCCCAAGCAGGGCAGAAAGAGCTCAGCGCCCAGGTATTTCCCACCCCACTAAGAGCCCTCTTCCTTGGTGGGAACCTCCTTCTGGAGTCGGCAGGTGATTGCTCAGTCACGCTGAGACCTCAGCAGCCCTGGCAGGACGGGGCAGCCAGGACTGGGCTGGGGGGGGGGCTTGGCAACCTGACCCAGAGTTGAGAACGGACCCTGTGGGGAACCTGATGGCCCAGAACACAGTGCCCAGAGGGGCAGAGCTCACACAGGCCTGGTTCAAGCCCAGCCGCTGCCAAGTGTGCCTGGTCTGCCTGGCAAGACACAGCAGGGGGAACAAGTATTACTCCAGACGGGGTCAGCGGCAGCCTCTTGCTTCCAGGGACCCAGTCTGCTCACAGCAGGACCCCAGACCTTGTGCACAGAGGAAAGATGGAACTGGGAGGAGAATAATGAGGAAGTGAGAGCTAGACGTAGACTGTGGCAGATGAGGACCCAGGTCTGCCTGTTAGACGATCCTGGGTGTGACTCCCAGCTCCACTGCTTCCTGGTTGTGCGAACATCACTTTATTCAACCATAAAACAAGGATGATAATTCTTAATCATTATAGGAATATATAAAGTGTCAGGAACACAGTAAGCATTCAATAAATGGTAGCTATTATTATCGTGACTGGTCTTTTTAGGCTCAGTGTCAGTGTTTCAGGCAGATTTCTAATCATAGCAGGGAGCTGGCATAGTTGCCAGGGGGACCAGGGCCAAAGCCCATTTGCATAGCCCAGGCCCATGTGTCAGGAGTCCGTAGGTGGGCATGTAGGTTAAACCTAGGGTTACACTCATTCCGGAGCCCTCCCTTCCTGCTGGAGAGCTGAGCCTACTGAAATCCTCCCAGCCCCAGTCAAGGTTTGCACAGGGATCAGGCCCGGGAGGGTCTGGGGAGAGGGTATCCATTCCCTGCTCAGAGTGACCATACTTCCTCTCTGGCAGGTGGAATTACTGAAGCAGGAGGTGAAGGAAAAGGAGGCTGACTTTCTGGCCCAGGAAGCACAGCTGCTGGAGGAGCTAGAGGCAGCTCGAGTAACAGAACAGCAGCTACAAGCTTCCTTGTGGGCCCAGGAAACCAAGGCAGCCCAACTACAGCTGCGACTGCGCAGCACGGAGAGCCACCTGGATGCCCTGGCAGCGGGACAGCAGCCTGGGCACCAGGCCCAGGTCCAGCTGGCCAGCCTCTGTTCTGTCTTGCAGCAGGCCCTGGGGTCTCCTTATGAGAGGGGGCTTGAGCTGAGTGGTGGGGGAGACTCGGCTTCTTCCCTCTGGGGCCCTGAGCCAGGTGAGGCAGCCACCCAGGGACTCAGTTCTTTGGTCAAAGCCAGGCCTAGCTCCCAGAGGAGAAGGGAAGGGAATGCAGTTCCTTAGGCAATACTCATCAAGGCCAAGGCCACAGACTCTAGGATTAGTTCAATCAGAGTTTGAACCCCAGCTCGGCCATTTGCTAGATGTGTGTCCTTGGGCAAGTCACCTCTTCTCTTTGAATTTGATTTTCTCAACTATAAAATGAGGGTGTTAAAAGTACTTACCGGGACTTCCCTGGTGGCGCAGTGGTTGAGAATCCGCCTGCCAATGCAGGAGACACGGGTTCGATCCCTGGTCCAGGAAGATCCCACATGCCATGGAGCAACTAAGCCCGTGCACCACACTTACTGAGCCCATGTGCCACAACTACTGAAGCCCATGAGCCTAGAGCCCGTGCTCCGCAACAAGAGAAGCCACCGCAATGAGAAGCCCGCACACTGCAACGAAGAGCAGCCCCCTCCATCCGCAACTAGAGAAAGCCCGAGCACAGCAACGAAGACCCAACGCAGCCAAAAATACATAATTTTTTTTTTAGAAGAAGTACTTACCTCTTGGGAGTTTTTTAAAGAGTTAATGAGATGACAAATAAAATCGTTCACACAGTTCCTGGCACTTATTAAATGCCTAACAGATGATAGCATTTTCTAATGCACATCACAGTGCCTGGCACGTAGGTTTGCAGACAGGGCATGATGAACAAACTGCTGAGAAGGGGTTCTTTGAGGAGAAGAGGGATGGGTGGGAAGGCCAAGGCCAGGTCTGGGAGGTATGGCTGTTTCTTTTCATAGTGCAGCCAGGTCAGGAGGTGTTTCCTCATTTTTTCAGACCAGAATGGAGCTAGGATCCTCTTTAAGAGATGGCCCCTGCAGACGGCTCTCTCAGCTGAGGCGGTAGCGTCTGCCCTCCAGAAGCTTCACCAAGACCTGTGGAAGACGCAGCGGGCCCGGGTATGTGTCTCTGTTCTCCTTCCTCAGGCTCTTCACCTACGCCGAAAAAGACTTGTGAAGCACTTTGACCTGTTTTATTTCTGACGTAAAGTTGGGATGAGTTCCACCTCTATCACTTACTACCCGGCAACTGTGAATAAAGCATTTGGCGTCCTGGGCCTTGGTTTCACTAGTAAAGTAGGGCAAATCGTGCCTGCCTCACAGGGCTGTGAGGAATAAATGAGTGAGGGACTCGAGTGAGCCCTGTAAAACGTGATACTCTGTATAGACCTGTGATACCGTTTTGCATCATTTTCCTCTCAGCCATGAATTGTTCTTGGTGTCAAGACCTCCAAGAAAAACCTGACAAATTGGGGATCGCTGAGATTTGAGGTTGCCATTTATAGGAACATTCTAGGCCTAAGACTGAACTAAATGTCCCCCAAATTCCACCTCACAGTGAACCCATCAGTCAGTAAAAATTGAGTGTCACCTATATATATGCCAGCCGCTCTGAGCTAGGGATACAAAAAGGAGAAAGACCTGCTCTCTGCCCTCAAGAAGACTTGTGACAGGGCTGAGCAACCAGACTGCATCCTAAGATAAAGCAGAACTGATAGAAATAATTGGATCAATAACAGATGTACATGATAATAACAGGAGGAAGGGACAATTGGGAGGGTCAGAAGGAGGGAAGCAGTGACCTTTGAGCTAAGCTTTGAAGTAGGAGTTTGGGGAGAGGAGAGATGATCCCGGGTTAAGACTTCAGCAGGAGTTCTGTTTCAAAGACAGACGAGTCAGAAGGGGAACCCTAGGCTCCAGCCATTTGGAGCAGAGCCTGTCATCCCTTCCAGGAGCCAAATGCACATGAGTTCAGAGGTAAATAACCCAGCAATCTGAGAGTAGGTCCGTGATGGCAGACCCTGACAGGCTGAGGGAAGAGAGGGATCGGGCCCTGAACTGGGGCGGCTTTTTGGAAGATGAGGAACTTGAGTTCCACACCCTTTCTTTCCCAGGATGATCTGAGGGATCAGGCCCGGAAGCTGGAACAGCGTCTCACTGATACAGAGGCTGAGAAGAACCAGATCCACACAGAGTTGCAGGCTCTGCAGAGACAGCTCTCCCAGAACCAGGAAGGTGAGAAGCTTAAGGCAGGGGTGGATTTGGGGCAGAAGAAAGGAAAGGCAGGAAGTCCAGTGGGGCGGGATCAGGCCTGGGAGCCACTGCTTACCCACAACTGTGAGATTTACCTAGAGGCGTCTCCAAAGGGGCGATGACCCCCGTGAACTATTTTGTGTACTTTGCTTGGCCTTTGAGAGCCGTCCTGGAAGAAGGGATTAGGAGGAACAGATTTGGTGAACTGAGGGAAGTTGCTAGCTAGGCTTCTGTTTTTTCTGTGAAGATTTAAAAACTGGCACCCTAAGGTCAGGTCTATAAGAACACTGTAAAATTCTATGTCTTTCATCATTTATCAGTGTTACTTATTTTGTTATCTCCAACTATGTTCTCAAATGATTAACCTTTGACAGCAGAAGGATTATGGGCTTGTTTGGGAGATAGGAAGAGGGGGAAGTCTGGGGAGAAGCTATCTGTGCCACAGCCAAGGGCTAGGAAGGGAGAGGAGAGGGGAGGGTCTTGCGACTCAAGGCTCAACTGTAGAAGGGAAGAAGACAACGTGGGGAGTGGGTCTGGGTCTTAAAATTATCCCAAACGGCTCCCTGAGAGCCACACACATACAGTTGGGTTCTGGTGCATTTTGCAGAAATGGAGGGTACCCAGCAGAGCAACCCTGGTCTCTAGGAACCTCTGCAAAATCATAGACTTAGGGACTGGAAAGCACCTCCAACATCATCTAGCTCAACCCTGTCTGGAATCCAAGGTTGAGAATCTGTGATCGGGATGGGAAGTGTTGGGATGATAGTCAGGCAGTGCTGGAGCTGGGCAGCAGATGCAGACACGAGTCTGGAAGCAGCAGGGAGCCTAGACAGACAGGAGCAGCAGGCAGACGGGTGATGCCTCTATGAAACTGGGTGTAATTCTCTCCTTCTTGGCCTTTTCCTCCTTTGATTCTATTCCCCATCTTCCATCTGCCTCTACGTCCCTCCTTTCCTCCAATCATGGTTCTTCCTCCACTACCTGTCTTCCCAAAGAGAAATCCAAGTGGGAAGGAAAACAGAACTCCCTAGAATCTGAGCTGAGGGAGCTGCGTGAAACTGTGACATCCTTCCAGAGTCGCCTACGGCAAGCAGAGCTCCAGGGAATAGAAGCCCAGGTAAGGTGTTTCTGGTTTGGGGGAGGGGTTGCTTCAGGAGTAGTCCCTCAGGGCCCAGGATTGAGCCCATCCTGGCCCATGGTCATACCCCATCCATATGTAGTGCCCAGCCTCCTTCAGCAGTGTCTCTGTTTCTCTGGCTCTCCCCACATCCCTGAGGGCCATTATTAAGGCCCTAGTGAATCCTCCTTTAATTACCTTTTCTGAATTGAGGTTGAGATTTTTGTCCCTTTCCCTGAAGGACTAGAGTCTGGGATGACTCATTTGCAACAGTTTTTCCCCTCTGAGCACAGCAGAGCCCGGGGTAGGGTAGGGATATTCTTTTACAGTATCAGCCTAAGTGGAACACCCAGTTCCTTTTGCCCAAATCCTTGACAATGCTGGTGCCGCAGAGGAAGGAAAGGAAGGGCCTGTGTTGGAGTGACAGTTTCAGGGAAGTATAGTTTAAGGTGGTTTTGCATCTTGTTTTCCAGAATGAGCGAGAGTTACTGCAGGCAGCCAAGGAGAACCTGACTGCCCAGGTGGAACATCTCCAAGCATCTGTGGCAGAAGCCAGGGCTCAGGCAAGCGCTGCTGGGGTCCTGGAGGAAGACCTGAGAACTGTGCGCTCAGCACTGAAACTGAAAAACGAGGAGGTGGAGAGTGAGCGCGAGCGAGCCCAGGCCCTGCAGGAGCAGGGCAAGCTGAAGGTGGCCCAGGGGAAGGCTTTGCAGGAGAATCTGGCTCGCCTGGCCCAGACCCTGTCTGAAAGAGAAGAGGAGGTGGAGACTCTGCAGGGAAAAATCCAGGTGCTGGAGAAGCAATGGGAAATGCAAAAGGCTGCTTTGGAAGTGCTGTCCCTGGACCTGAAGAAGAGGACCCAAGAGGTGGATCTGCAGCGAGAACAGATCCGGGAGCTGGAGGAGTGTAGGTCTGTTCTAGAGCATCTCCCCGTGGCCGTCCAGGAGCAAGAGCAGAAGCTGACTCTGCAGCGGGAGCAGATCAAGGAGCTTGAGAAGGACCAGGAGGCGCAGAGGAACATCTTGGAGCATCAGCTTCTGGAACTTGAGAAGAAGGCCCAAGTGATTGAGTCCCAGAAAGGACAGATTGAGGACCTGAAGAAGCAGCTGGTTACAATGGAACGCCTGGCCCTGGACCTAGAGGAAAACCACCACAAAGTGGAATGCCAGCAAAAGGCGATCGAGGAGCTGGAGGGCCAGAGGGAAATGCAGAGGGTGGCTCTGACCCACCTTACACTGGACCTGGAGGAGAGGAGCCAGGAGCTGCAGGTGCAGGGCAGCCAGATCCAGGAGCTGGAGAGCCAGAGCACCCTCCTGGCAAGAGAACTCCAGGAGAAGGACCAGGAGGTCACGTCCCAGCAAGACCAGATCAAGGAGCTGCAGAGGCAGAAAGAGCATCTGACTCAGGACCTGGAGAGGAGGGAGCAGGACATGGTGCTACTGAAGGAAAGGATTCAGGTCCTGGAAGATCAGAGGACCCTGCAGACCAAGATCCTGGAGGAGGACCTGGAGCAGATCAAGCTGTCCTTGAGAGAACGGGGCCGGGAGCTGGCCTCTCAGAGGCAGCTGATGCAGGAGCGGGCAGAGGAAGGGAAGGGCCAGAGTAAAGCTCAGCGAGGGAGCCTGGAGCACATGAAGCTGATCCTGCGCGATAAGGAGAAGGAGTTGGAATGCCAGCAGGAGCGTATCCAGGAGCTTCAGGAGCACAAGGACCAGCTGGAGCAGCAGCTCCAGGGCCTACACAGGAAGGTGGGGGAGACCAGCCTACTCCTGACCCAGCAGGAGCAGGAGATAGTGGTCCTGCAGCGGCACCTGCAGGAAGCCAGGGAGCAGGGGGAGCTGAAAGAGCAGGCACTTCAGGGTCGGCTGGACGAGGCCCAGAGGGCCCTGGCCCAGGGTGCCCAGGAGCTCGAGGCCCTGCAGCACCAGCAGCAGCAGCAGGCCCAGGGCCAGGAGGAGAGCGTGAAGGAACAGACGGGCTCGCTGCAGCAAGCTCTGGAGCAGGCCCACGCCACACTGCAGGAGTACCAGGCTGAGCTGGAGGACCACAAGGAACACGCGCAGAGGCTCCAGGAAGAGCTGGCAGTGGAGAGACAGCGGGTCCAGGCCCTGGAGGAGGTGCTGGGTGACCTAAGGGCTGAGTCTCGGGAGCAGGAGAAGGCTCTGCTGGCCCTCCAGCAACAGTGCGCCGCGCAGGCCCAGGAGCATGAGGCGGAGGCCAGGACCCTGCGGGACAGCTGGCTGCAGGCAGAGGTGATGCTCCAGGAACGGGACCGGGAGCTGGAGGCCCTCCAGGCAGATGGCCAGTCCTCCCAGTGTCGGGAGGAGGCTGCCAGGGTCCAGGCTGAGGCTCTGCAGAAGGCCCTCAGCAAGGCTCAGGCCACCCTGCAGGAGAAAGAGCAGCATCTCCTTGGGCAGGCGGAGCTGAGCCGCAGCCTGGAGGCCAGCACGGCCACTTTGCAGGCTGCCCTGGACTCCTGCCAGGCACAATCCCGGCAGCTGGAGGAGGCCCTGAGGAAGCGGGAAGGTGAGATCGAGGACCAGGACCTCCGACACCAGGAGGCCGTGCGGCAGCTCCAGGAGGCACTTGCCCAGAGGGATGAAGAGCTGAGACACCACAGGAGGCAGGGACAGCTGCTGGAGAAGGCTCTGGCCCAGCGGGGCCTAGAGGATGCGACCCAAGAGAAGCAGGAGCCAAGGCACGAGAGAGAAGAGGAAGAGACGAGGGGCCTACGTGAGAGCCTAAGGCAGCTACGGTGGACTCTAGCCCAAAAGGAAGAGGAAATCCTGAAGCTGAGGGAGGCCCGGCCAAGGAAGGGTCTGGAGGACTCGCCCCCCAGCCACAGAGCCTCCCCAGGAGAGGAGCCGTCTTCCACACTTGATTCCTCAGGTCCCAGGCTGCAGCGGGAGCTGGAGCGACTACAGGTGGCCCTGAGGCAGACAGAGGCCAGGGAGATCGAGTGGAGGGAGAAGGCCCAGGACCTGGCACTGTCCCTGGCCCAGAGCAAGGCCAGCATCAGCAGTCTGCAGGAGGTAGCCCTGTTCCTGCAAGCCTCTGTCCAGGAGCGGGACTCGGAACAGCAGAGGCTGCAGGTGAGTCACCCCGTGGGTGGGAAGGGCTGGGGCAGAGCCCAGTCTGCCTGGGCTCCGGGGCTGCCTGCACCTCAGGGTGTGAGAAAGCTGAGGTCACGAGCACCTCAACAGAGTGGAATCCAGGTTACTGTGCTAATGCGGTGGGGGAAGATGTGGCATCCACAGTCCCTGCCCTCCTAGAGCTGATGGTCTAGTGGAAAAGCAGTTATAATGCAGTGCCTAATTAGGGTTGGTGCCTGACACGTGAAGTTTCGTGTGCTCTGAGCATACCGGAGGGACCACCCCACCTTTCCTGGTAGAAGTGGTGTTTAAGATTAGATCTGAAGGGACCAGTAAGGAAAGAGCCAAGCACAGGTTGGGGGAGGGAAAGGAAGAAGGAGGAAAGAGAGCGTGGAGTATCTGTGAGGGAGTTCAGGCTGCCAGGGACAGAGAAGAGGCTCTGGCAAGAGAAGAGAGGACAGCAGGGGGCCATCATTTAGGGCTTGTCAGCACGTTAAGAACCTGGGTGACCAGTGCGAAGTGGATGAAGGGTTTGGGGCAGGGGAGTGACACGATCAGGTATATAGTTCAGAAAGATGGCTCAGGCTGCCGGGGGAGCAACTGTAGACCTGGGGAGACTGACCAGGAGAGAAGTAGGAATGGTTATTATCTTCATTTTATAGTTGAGGAACGGCAGTTAAGAGAGGTTAAGTAACCTGTCCAAGGTCATCCAGCTAGTAAAGGGCAGAACTAGGGTTAGACCTAAGCAGGCTGGCCTCGTACTACTAAGCTCCTTCTCTCTCCCAGACAGCCTCCACCCACACGTGGACCGTTCCTCTTCTCTGTCTGTCCTCTTGACCTTTACCATTTATGAACCCTAGGGTGCCTAGAAAATATCTAGCACTAGTCTTCCCATTTATCTAAAGGGGTTTAATCCCAGAGGCTTAATCTAAGCTTCACGTGGTCTTTTTGTGTGTGTGTGTGTGTGTGTGGCCGCGCCTCCCGGCATGTGGGATCTTAGTTCCCTGACCAGGGATCAAACCCACGCCCCCTGCATTGGGAGTGCGGAGTCTTAACCACTGGACCACCAGGGAAGTCCTCACTGTGGTCATTTTACAAACGAGGTAATTGGGGTTTGGAAAGAGCTCATACCTTTACCCAAGTCATATAGCAAATACGCGATGACACAATACCCGGCTCTATGTGATTCCTGGGTCCATGCTCTTTCCACAACACCTAGTGCTCCCAATTGTCACTTAGCTTAGGGGAGATCTAAAACGGGAGTTCCCTGGTGGCCTAGTGGTTAGGGTCTCACTGCCGTGGCCCTGGTTCAATCCCTGGTCGGGGAACTAAGATCCCACAAGCCATGCGGTGCGGCCAAAAAAATAAAAATAAAAATAAAATAAATAAATAAAATGAGACAGGTTTTAGTCCTAGTCCACCATGTATCCTTGGGAAGATCCCTCTCTGCTCCTTAGTTTTATCCACCTGTAAAATGAAAGTTATCCACTAGAATAGCTCAGAGAAGCCAGGAAAAGTAAGACTATAACCTGATGAGAAAATTGTTGAGGACGGAGGGTGGAGTGGGTCTTGATATGAGGCCATAATGGTGTGACTCACCCCAGGATGAGTTGGAGCTCAGCAGACAAGCTCTGGAGAAGGAGCGACTCCACAACCCAGGCCTGACCAGCCGAGCAGAACGGGGGCCCAGAGGAGACCCCGGCGCCCAGCTGGGAGAGGTGAGCTGGGGGCCTGGTGGGAACAGATGGCCCAGGAGGGAGCGCCTGTCCAGGGGCTTGTCCCCTTCCCCTGGGAATTGGGTCCCTGAAGCCCAGACCTGCCAAGTTAGTCCTTTGCCCTCTATCTGTTCCCCACCTGTCTGAGGGGCTGCCCGGCTGAGACGGACAGGTCTCTCCTTCAGGTCTCGGGAGCGAAGACTGAGCCGAGTCCTGAGGTGGAGGAGAAGCAGCTCTGGGAGCAGAGGCTTGAACACCTGCAGCGAGCGGTGGCGCGGCTGGAGGTTGACCGAAGCCGACTGCAGCACCACAATGCCCAGCTGCGGACCACCCTGGAGCAGGTGGGTGACTCCTGTCCTCAGCTCCCTCCCCGGTCCGCTGGGCATGCATCTCCACTTCTCATGCAGCCCCCAGAGAAGGGGTTAGTAAACTATAGCCCAGGGGCCAAATTCGGCCCACTGCCCGTTTCTGAAAATAAAGCTGTTTGGAGACACTGCAGTAGTTGTGACACAGATCGAATGGCCCACAGCGCCTAAAATACTACAGAGAAGGTTTGCTGGCCCTGCTTCAAAGGCTGAGGAGGCCGGCCCCACCTCCTCTGCCGCAGCAGCACTTTGCACTCAGGGCTGCCCCAGCAAGTGCTCTCCTCAGCCCAGTTCAGCTTCCCACGGCTGCTGGCCCGTTATACTTGCCCCACCCTCACACCGGCCTCCTCTCAAATAAGGCGGTTCTGCTGCAGACCCAGAGCCAAGCCCAGCCCTGACTTCTCACTCGCATCTCGGCAGGTGGAGCGAGAGCGGAGGAAACTGAAGAGGGATTCCCTGCGAGCATCGCGGGCGGGCGTCCTGGAGAGCGGTGAAGCCACGGCACCATCACCCACCCAGCAGGTTTGTCTGTTTCATCGACTGCAGCCTCAGGAGAGCCCAAGCCCAGCCACTAGAAACAGCCCTCTGCAGTGCATATCCCAGGCTCCCCTTGCAAGGGGAGGAGCCACTCCAGCCAGTCCGTAGGGCCCCTCCTGACCGGGCTCTGCCCCACCCAGCACTGTCCCTGACCCGGAAAGGAGGCCCAACATCAGTGGGCGGGGCTGGAGTCAGCCCTGCTTTCTGAGGCACCCAGCCTTCACTGATACACAGTCCACATGCCCCCCAGACCAGTGCTTCAGGCTCCCGGGAGCAGGCCTCCTGGGGCTTCTGGTCTCTCCCTGCATGTAGGTGTTGGGTGGTGCTTGCCAGAGCTGGATGTTCCTAGGAGCTTGATAGCAGCTTCGTGGACCTCTTAGACTTCCTTGCCCTTTGCAATACTGAATTTACAAGATATGGGTCCAGGATATTTCCTGGGGCCAGAAGGATCTGGGGGAAGACACCACAAACCAGCACTCTTTTAGTTGAGTTATGCCTGTCAGTAGACAGCCTTGGGGCCTGGCAGGTAGGGACTGTTTCTGGTGTCTGAGCACCTCCTAACCCTCCATCCCCCTTCCTTCAAGAAAAGCTTCCCAAGGGACAGGCCCCTTGTCTTACTTCCCCTCCGCATCCTTGGCTCACGGACCAGGGCTAGCACGAAGCAGGTGTGTGCTGAACTTTAAATGAAGAGGTACCTCAAAGAAGCCAGTCCCATACAAGCCTTTGGGACATTTGGCCTCAGGTCTCCATTGGGTTGGTTTGGGCCCTCTGGGGCTTCTCCTTGCCCCAGGGCCATGGTGCCCCAGAGAGTTCAATCTGAGTTCAGGCACTTCTGGCCCATAGCCCTTGCCCTGGTCCCCAGGATTGTGAGGAGGCCTGCACAAACTCCGGTGGAAGGCCTGTTCCAACAGGAATGGCATTTGTCTTCCACAGGATGGAAGAGGAGGACAGAAGGGCTCCTCAGATACCAGGCACATGGCTGAACTGCAGAAAGAGGTACGTTCTGGAAGGATCCGTTTTCTAAGCCCCTTTTCCCTCCCTTGCACTCAGGCAGCAAGGCTTTGGTGTCTGCTATGTGCTTGGCCCTTTGTGCACCTCCAGCAGGGAGAGGGGAAATAGTTCCTGCCTAGAGAACTTCAGTCCTTGTGGGAGGCAAGAAGAGCCCCGTCTCAACTCCACCTCCCACACTGAGTGGACTTAACCTCCCACGTGCTTAGGGTGGGACTGGGGAAGAAAGCACACTCCAGGCCCCAGACCTCCTACTTAGGAAAGAAAAGGGAAAGGCAGAGGAGCAGATGAAGATTTTAAGAGGACAGACTAAAGCAAGCAGAAGCATCCTGGCCTCCTCTGCCCTCACGTGCGCCCAGCACACCTGGCAGAGTTGCCTGGCACCAGCGCCAGGATCCATACCCTAGAGCTCAGGTCAAGCTCAGGGGAACTGTATAAAGTGCCTTCTTGCCTCTTAGGCCTCCCCTAAAGGTTCACCCTGTCTTTCAAGGCCCAGGAGTAATTAGAACTGTGGAGTTTTGATTTATGAGCCTGTTTCAGAAATCAGTAGTCACTACTGGCAGGCCCTGACTATACAGCTAGACCTAAGCTATTACTTTTTTTTTTTTTTTTTTTTTTTTTGCGGTACGCGGGCCTCTCACTGTTGTGGCCTCTCCCATTGGGGAGCACAGGCTCCGGACGCACAGGCTCAGCAGCCATGGCTCACGGGCCCAGCCGCTCCGTGGCACGTGGGATCTTCCCGGACCGGGGCACGAACCCATGTCCCCTGCATCGGCAGGCAGACTTTCAACCACTGCGCCACCAGGGAAACCTAAGCTATTACTTTGAATTCTCTTAAACTCACACAAAGCAATCGCTGAGACAGGGCCCGGACTAGGGGGAGGCAAGACAGACCTCACTGTTGACCTGGAGCTCCTCCTTAAATTTTGCACCCTAGGAGCATCTGTTGCCCCACCCTAGTCCTGGATGTGCCCTGACCTCCCAAAAACTTCACCTCCTGGGGCCCTCAGTATACTCATCTTGAGAAATGGATCAATCAGTGATTCTCAACCCTGGCTGCACGTTAGAACCACCTGGGGAGCTTTGAAAAAAATACTGATGCTCAGGCCTCACACCTGTCTAATTAAGTCAGAAAATTTCTTAAAACCTTTCGAAGGGGGCACGGTGGAGCTTCCTGCAGGGATGAAAGCATCCTGTATCTTGATTGAGATAGTGGTTATATATGGGTGTGTATGTTATGAAATTGGTCAAAATGTACTTACAATCTGGGCATTTTATTACATGTAAACATGTGAATAGTCTGGTTGGGTTTTTTAAGCTCTCTCTCTGAGTCTCCTGTGCAGCCAGGGTTGACAATCACTGGATTCTCCGATTGCCAGCAGCCCTTCCCCCAAATGCTGTAAAGCCTCATCCTGAGATTCGTGGGTGAGGTGTTCATTCAAACGCTGGTCTGACAGGAGCCACAGGAGCCGAGCAGGAAGGGTTGGGGCAGCTTCGAGGCCCTCCACTGCTCTCACCCTCTTGGTTTTCCTGCCCCCCAGGTGGCCCTGCTGCGAGCCCAGCTGGCCCTGGAGCGGAAGCAGAAGCAGGACTACATCGCCCGCTCAGTGCAGACGAGCCGTGAGCTGGCGGGCCTGCACCACAGCCTCTCTCACTCCCTCCTCGCCGTGGCCCAGGCCCCAGAGGCCACTGTCCTGGAGGCCGAGACCCGAAAGCTGGATGAGTCCCTGACTCAAAGCCTGACATCCCCTGGGCCGGTCCTGCTGTGCCCCAGCCCCAGCACTGCTCAAGGCGCCTCCAGGTAGCAGCTGCAGCAAGGGCAGGACACGGGCCAGCCTGGGAGCACACAGACAGACAGAAGGCCGTAGAGCAGGTCATGGCCCCTCCACACAGCTGCTGTTTGCCAAAGAAAATTCTGACTCTGTTACCCAGCCTGGGAGCCCCAGGTTAGCTGGCATTCCCCGGAAGAGGGAGGGAAAGCTGCAAGGCTGGGGGAAGGCCCTGACTCACATGGGAATGAGGCACATCACACTTGCTGCCAGCCTGCAGTCACCCAGAGAGCGCCTTTCCCTGGCCAAGGGGCGTCTGCTGCCTCTCGCCTAGAACTCATCATCCAGCACTCACCCGCTCGGACACCTCCCCCTCCAGCAATAAACCCTGGGTCTTTGCATTTGTTCTCTGCTGCTGTCTCTACTGTGTAGCTGGGCAACAGCCATACATCAAGGGCATCTATTAAGGAAGAATTCACTGAAGATTCCTGTCAGGTGGCATGCATTTGTCATCTACCCGCATTCTGATAGAGAAGGGCTACAGAAGATACACAAGACAAAGCCCCTGCCCACAGGAAGCTTGAGCCCAACTGACAATAACAGGCAGATGAGTCAGAGACAGTTGTGTGTGCTGCCTAGAAGTGCTGTAGAAATTCCAGGGGCTGAGGCAGGAAGGTATGAACTGGCCCTTGGTGGCTGGAGAGGAGTTGGGAGGGTTGCTAAGCATACTGGTGAGAAGACCGGTCGGCCTTAGCAGTGTGTGTTTGCGCTGAGGGATGAGTCACGAGGGAGAGGAAGGAGGGCCTTGGGATCTGGATTTGAACTCATGGATAATGATGAACCATCATATGTTCTTGACTTAAAACATGTTCTGGGGACTTCAAAAACACTGAGCTGGCTTTTGGCTAAAGTCAGCCTCTTGAGTTCAGAAGTTCTATCTGGCTTCATTCCCCTTCTGCGCTGGGTGAAAGGCCTCAGGGTGTCCCTTTCTGGGCATATCAGCTGCAACCGACTGTGGCCCCCTGTAGTCCAGCCATAGGTCAAGCCAGGAAGGAGGATGGAGTGTGGCAGGACTTGTCACTTATGGCCTGGCCCTGGTTTAGGCAGTGTACAGGCTTAAGACCTATTGTTGGAAACTTCCTCAAAGCCTAAGAGAGAACAATTTTCTTTAAAGAAGCAGGCATGGGACTTCCCTGGAGGTCCAGTGGGTAAGACTCTGCAGTCCCAATGCTGGGGGCGCAGGTTCGATCCCTGGTCGGGGAACTAGATCCCACATGCATGCCACAACTAAGAAGTCTGCTGCAACTATGAGCCCACATGCTGCAACTAAAAAAAAAAAAATCCCACATGCCGCAACTAAGACCCGGGGCAGCCTAAATTAATTAATTAATTTAAAAAATATATATATAGGGCTTCCCTGGTGGTGCAGTGCATAAGAATCTGCCTGCCAATGCAGGGGACACGGGTTCCATCCCTGGTCAGGGAAGATCCCACATGCCGTGGAGCAGTTAAGCCCGTGTGCCACAACTACTGAGCCTGTGCCCTAGAGCCCGTGAGCCACAACTACCGAAGCCCGCGAGCCACAACTACTGAAGCCTGCGTGCCTAGAGCCCATGCTCTGCAACAAGAGAAGCCACCACAATGAGAAGCCCGCGTGCAACAACGAAGACCCAACACAGCCAAAAAATAAATAAAAAATGATAATAAAAATTTTTTAAATAAAATAAAGAAGCAGGCATGACCTTCTTCCAGCCCTCCTGTGATTCCTCTTACCTAGGCATGGGGATGGAGCTAAGGCCGGCTAAGAATGTGGGAGTTTAGGAGCAGCACCACGGTCCCCCAGACCTACTTACCCGGAGCTCAGGCCCCATTATACCCCGTCACACCACACAGAGTGGGTAGGGGGCTGTTCACAGCTGCTGGAGCTTGGTTCCAAAGCCCACGCACGGGACTCTGCACAGATGCTTAGTATAAAACAGTTTAAGACCCCCCAGAGCTAAATCTGGGGCCCCCAAGATGCCAGCTGGTCCCTGCCTCTAGTCACATCCCTGTGTCTCAGAATCCTTACCTGGCCTTTTCGATGCTAGGAGTTCTCAGGGACAAACGAGATTTCTCTGGACTCCTTACCTTTTTTGGTCCCCCAACTGTGGTTCTGTAGCTTAGAGCCTGACAGAGGGACCCTGTTGTTTACCTTGGAGTTTCTTCTCAGTTCCGTTATCTGTAGGTTGTAAGCCAAGGCCTTAAGCCCCACACACCTTCTGGGAGCAGGGAGAGAGCTTTCAGCAGATGAAAGGCATTGTAGAGGCAGCCAAGCAAGGTCTTCATTAAGTAATAAACTATATCTGCTCCTCACTCCCCGTCCAACCCTTAGTAGTCCCTCACCCTCACTCTAGACCTCAGGCTAAGGCCTCCCCTCCCCACCAGATATTGGTCAGGGTTAGTCTTCAAGTGTAGACTACAGTCTTGCTCTCACATTCTTAGCTTGTGGATGATTTTCTGCTCCAACTTCCTAAAATACACTTTCTTTGACCAATAGTAGGATCAGCTGTTTGGAGGGTCCCACCAGTAACAGAGCCAACTGCTCTTCTTATCAGCTCCAAACCCAAAGAGAGAGACCTGAATTGGAGAAGCACGAAGGAAAGAATATGGGTCTTCCAGCCAGGACCCAACCTTGCCCCAAGGCATCAGGCCAGAGCTCCATTTCCTTCTCTTTGTCACATGCAACAGGCCATAACCAGAGCAGTGAATCCAGCGGATGGGCACTGTCTCTGACCATCCCGCCAGTTCTCACGGATACAGCAGAGGGTGGTGTGATTGATCTCCAGAACCTGGGGGAAAGGAGGTCAGAGCTGAGCACGCAGGTCTTCTCCATCCACAAATCCTCCCCCTCCCTCCAGCCTTCTTTCCTGCTTTGATAGAGGCTGCTACAGGCCCCAAAGTCCTGAGAACAGAAGGGGGCGAGAGCCAGAGTCAGAGGCTGACTCAGAGTCAGAGTCAGAGTCTGGGCAACGTTCTCGTTCCCAGGGAGCGCTGGGTCTGGTGGGTATGACACCTTGCTCGCTCAAAGAGCCTCCATGCTTTGCATGTTAGAGCGACAATCACCACATTGCAACCTAATACCTTTTCTCATCTGCTTCCCGCCCGGGGACTAGCAGGGTGGTCTCTAACTCCATCAGGAGCTGCAGGGCCCATCGGGAGTGCTAGGCAAACCAGGTAGACACCCTGCTGATGCAGGCAGGCTATGTAGATGCTCTGGGGCCAGCAGCAGAACTTCCAGAAGTACCTGTGGAGGTGGGGAGACCCCACCCACAAAAGCAGCAAGGCATCCTCCAGCCCGAGACTTCACATGCAGGCCTCATCTCAGCCATGGGACAGGTCCCTTGGGCAGTGAGTTGGTTCAGTTGTTCGATCTTAGGACAGATGATGCCTTTAGCAGTTCCCCCTGCAGTACTGCACCTCCTACCTCCTGTCCCATGAACCACCTACTCGCACTTGCTCCCGGGGCTGAGGAAGGGATCAACTGAGCAATATGAAAACGCTGAGTCCTGAAGAGCCGGGGGAGTGGTGAACAGAGGCAGGGAGGGGCAAGGAGCGGGGACCACCAGTGTGCCCCGAGCCAGGAGATCCCTCTGCGCAGTCCTGGCGTTCAGGCTTCGCTCCGCTCACCACACCGAGAAAGGAGGCAAGGGAGAAGGAAGAACGAGAACAAGGGGTCTCTAGGTTCTGCGGCCCTGCAGTTTACTCCCCTGCTCTCCTGAGACCAGGGTTTGCCTAGACCCTGACGGAGGCGAAGGCAAGGAGCGAGGCTTCTCCGGAGAAGAAAGGACTGTGCTCCCGGCCCTGCTGTTGCTCACCTGACTCACATCAGTAGCCCGTCACGGAGTGGACATTATGACCTCTTTCTTCTTAGTCCTTTGTCATTAATGCCCCCAGCTCTTTAAATGCCTTCATAGGGCCTGAAGCTTGGCACAGGTGGAAGGGCTTGGAGGCAAGAAGTTGAACAGGTCAGGGGTCAGAGGAGAGAGGTGAGCAAAGGCTGTGACGTGGCCATCTGAGAGCGGGTGCTCGCTGTTCCCAGCTCATGGTCATTTGTGTGGAGGCAGAAAGCGGTAAGAATTAGAATTCAAGTTTAGTCCTTCCTTAATTACTACTACTTGTGGGGTAAGGGAATCAGGGAAGGCTTTTTTTCAGTGCCTGGTAACCCATACATCGCTCCTGCACCTCCTGTCTTGGTTTCCTGTCATTACCTCTCCTGTGTCTGCATATTCCAACCCTACCAAGAGTCTCAGGCTTGTTGCTGGCCAAGAGTAGGCTCACATCCGAGCTGGCTAATTCCCTTACCTTCTGCTCTTGCGTAGTGCTCGGCAAGTCATGCTGGAGCCTTAAGCTATAACTCTCTTCCCTGCATAAGGGGTCATCTCTTCAGCTTGTCCACCCGACTGCAAATAGAGAAACCCTGTGGATGAGGTCAGATGCACTGGTTGCTGCCCCCTGCTCCTAATCCAGCTTTTCATTCATCTGACAAATACTCATCAAATCTATGTGTCACAAAGCTCCATGACACACACTGAAAGGAGGAGCTCGTCTCCAGGGGAGACAGACCCTGGACGTAAAGAAACACGCACAGCATGACCTGGGTGCTGGGAAGAGACTCACTGGCCACTTGTAATGAGGCCAGGGAAAGTGTCACAGAACATCTTGGAGGAAGAGAGGGCTTGAGGGCCCTTTCAAAGTGTTTGTCGAGCCGATTGGTTACACTGGGTGCACGGCGTCAAGGGCTGCACCTGCGGGTCTCGGGAGCAATGGCAGCTCTTGGAGTTGTACCAGCTAGCCTGGTCAGGTGAGACCGCTCTGAGAACAGAAGCATCAGCCACAGGTGAGTGTCAAGGCAACCCACCAGCCTCAAACCCACCATTAAGCTTTCATTCCTGTCCCGTGGGGCAACTCACAGGGCAAGTGGCAGGCTGACTCGGACAGCAGGCTCCCAAAAAAATAAGAAGCTGTGGTCACAGCCTCCACCAACATCCCACTGCCCTGGTGGCCTCCATCACTTCCTCAACCCTCCTCACCACATCTCCTTATAGCACTTCACCCCTCACCTCCCCAGCCACCTGCTAAGCCCTACAGGGTGCTGTGCTGGAGGATGAGGGGAGGGAGGGGAGAAGTGCCTTTTGGTGTGTCCTGTGGCCTCCCTGGAGGAGAAGGGGTTGATGCCCAATGGAGTCCTTCCTGCCAGCCCACTTGTATCAGGGACCCCACCACACAAGTCACATTGTGAGTTCCTGAATGTAGGCTTTGCAGGTAAGATCGCCTTCACCTTGGCATTCAGCCCAAGGTCCAGCTGGTGAGAGAGGGCTTAGAAACCAAGTATGATGGGGACAGGAATGAAAAGGGCAAGACTACATGCCAAGGCTAGTATGGTGCATCTCTGAGAGGGATGCCAGCCATTCCCGATGCAGGCTTGTTAAGCACGAGGCAGACAGGGGAAAGGAAGAGCCTTTTGGCCCCTCTTGAGAAAAGAGCCTACGAGAAAACTTTGTGATGTGCTTAAAAGCAAATTTCTATCCAACCAAACTTGGGGGGCGGGTAGGTATTTTTGTTTTGCTTTGTTTTTAGGCCACATTTAGGCTTGCAGGGATCTTAGTTCCCTGACCAGGGATCGAACCCAGGGCTCTCAGTGAAAGCGCTGAGTCCCAAACCACTAGACTGCCAGGGAACTCCCCAGATTTTCATTTATTTAAAATGAAACAATTGCATGCACATAGTTAAAAATTAAACAGAATAGAAGGCAGGGGCTTCCCTGGTGGCGCAGTGGTTGAGAGTCCGCCTGCTGATGCAGGGGACGTGGGTTCGTGCCCCGGTCCGGGAAGATCCCACATGCCACGGAGCAGCTGGGCCCGTGAGCCACGGCCACTGAGCTTGCGCGTCCGGAGCCTGTGCTCCGCAACGGGAGAGGCCACAACAGTGAGAGGCCCGCCTACCACCAAAAAAAAAAAAAAAAAAAAAAAATAAAGGGAGGAAGTTCCCCCCCCCATTCCTTTTTTTTTTTTTTTTTTTTGGCCACGCCACGCAGCATGAGGGATCTTAGTTCCCCAACCAGGGATCGAGCCCACGCCCCCTGCAGTGGAAGCACGGAGTCCTAACCACTAGAAAGCCAAAAAAGTCCCACCACCCCATTCTTTTTTAACCCCTTTCCAATTTTTTAAACTCTATTTTCGTAGAGGGTAACTTTGGTCCTCTAAATAGTGTTTATATAATGCCATATGGGCCCAGCATCTGGAACAAGATGGTGATAGGTAGCTGCATTGCCCACACCTTTGGGGATTCTTGGACTCTGGTTCTGAGCCAGACACCCGGCATCTCAGTGCCCTTAGGGAGGCGGGTAAACGTGCTCTCAGCTGTACCAGGGATATTTACATTTTGTTAGGTTATGTGTGTTTGTCGGGCAGCCAAAGTAAAAATGTAGTGGAATTGTTTTGGATACCCAGCAACTGAAAACCCTCATTAACTAAGGCTCTTTGCTTACCTTGAACTACTGTTTCTACCAAGAAGGCAAGATAAATGCTTGCCCTCTGCCCTCGTTTGATATAATAGTCTTCTCCAACGATTGTTTTTATTTCTCTTTGAGTATCATTATGGACCCAAGGATTTTTATATATTCACTGTGATTCATTCATGACAGTTGCTTTTTTTTTTTTTTTTTGCGGTACACGGGCCTCTCACTGCTGTGGCCTCTCCCGTTGCAGAGCACAGGCTCCGGACGCGCAGGCCCAGCGCCCATGGCTCACGGGCCCAGCCGCTCCGCGGCATGTGGGATCTTCCCGGACCGGGGCACAAACCGGCGTCCCCTGCATCGGCAGGCGGACTCTCAACCACTGCGCCACCAGGGAAGCCCATCAGTTGCTATTTTTGATGCTCAAATTGTCCCAAATTTGATGTCCAGGTTTTCCTTGTACTTTTCTTGTTCAGACCTGGCATCTTTTGGTGGAAAAAAATATTTAGAAAATGAAATCTGCATTCCAGAGTTGATCATTGCCTCTGGGATGTTACGGTTTTTAGACTAGCAGAAAATGTGTTTTGAAAATTGTGAGTTCAAGATGGTGATGGTTGCACAACAATGTGAGTATACTTAATGCCACTGAACCGTACACCTTCAAATGGCAAATTTTATGTATAATTTACCACAATAAAAATAACATAAAAATTGAGTTCATAATGATATTTGCAGTTTGAATTTAATGTCACAGGGTTTTTATTATACCTGTCTTATTTTGTATTTGGTTCCTAATAATATTAATATAATTATTTATTTCATTCTGTGATATTTATTATATAGTTTATAATATTATAAATATTATAATAAGTTACAATATTATAATAAATCTACTGAGTGAAGTTGAAAATTTCTTTGTGGTTCTTTTTGTCCACAGAATCTATCCTACAGAGAATACACAGTATATTGAATTCTAAAGGAACTTGAACTACTTCTTTCCCTGGTGGTTATGTTATCAATCTGATATACAGTTAGGTCCATTTGATGTGTTTTCAACTTTAGGGTTTGCTTTTTCCTCTTTTTCGTTTAATTTTATTTTTTGGTCAGGTAAATATATATATGAGTAACAATGAAATGTTCTCTGTTGAGAATCTAGAAGAGGATGTAGCCGTTTAATGCCACAATGTAGGGTTTTATTCAGTAGCAGAGTGACCTTCATCCAGGGTGTGTTTGAAACCCCAGTCCCTCTCTGACACTCCAAGGTCCCCTTGACTACCTGTCAGCCTCCTGGGGCCTCCAGTGGGCTGAATAGGCTGAGGACCATCTCAGTTGTAAATAACAACCTTCCCCTCACACTGCAGCTTAAGAATGATCTGTTGCTCTTCTTTAAAACTGTGCATGTTGCTCTTGAACCAATATTCTTCATCCCAGTAATGGGACCACCTGCTGAGCCGGTCTGTCCGCAAACCAAATAAGGATACCTGGAAGATGGGGTAAGACAGGAGAGGGCTGTGGGGCAGCAGGCTGGATCCTGCCCTGCTTCCATGCCCCCCAACCATTCCTTCAGCAAACACTCACTTAACATCAAGGGTGACAGGCCGCCTCCCGGAGCTGGGAGGAGAACGGAGCTCACCTTCCCCAGGGGAGACAAACTCTGAACACACAGAGGGACCCCAGAGCCCAGAAAAGACAGCACCAGCTAGCTGATTCTCATCATATTGGAGGAAGAGAGCATTCCTCGGGGAGACAAGGGGAAGGCATTCCAAGTAGAGGGAGCATCGTGTGAAAAGGCATGAGTCAGATGGTGTGTTTGGGGAACGCTGAGAAGCCCATGGTGTGAGCCTGGGAGAGAGGAAGGGTGGGGGGAGGGGTCAGACCATGCAGGGTCTTGAAAACCAGACAGAAAGATTTAGACTTAATGTGAAGTCCCTGGGAAAACGGACATTTTTAGTGGCAGAGGGATGAAATTCTGTGAGTTGCAGACGGTGTCTTACCTGGTCACAGGCGTGCAAGGCGTACAACAGAGCTATGAACCTCAAGGATGGAAAGTGATCGTTTTTTCCCAGCCATCTCTGCTGGACATACTGGAGGAAGCTGAGGCTGATCACTGAGACCTGGGGAAACAGAGGAGCGTGGTGACCTGAGGTCTGTCCAGTGGCTGCCCAAGCCACATCATTTTACTCCTTCCCCTTTTCCCTCCTGGTCCCTCACCTTGTCTTTGCTCTCTTTACTTCTACCAGGGACCTGGACTAAAAAATGATTGGGGGTGGGGGAGTTTCAGAGTCATTTGACACAGCAGCCCCCAAGCTTAGAGCGGTGCCCTGATATCTAGCAAGGGTCTCTCTGGAGTTCCCACTGTCACCCCTTACAATGCCGCACCCCACCATGCCCAGGATTTTTTGGCTTCCTCGTGATGCCCTCTTTCTGCAGTACCTCCATAACCCATTTCAGACCAGATGAATTCAGAGGAAGCAGCAGCAGCTGGGTGCCAGGATCCTGAGGGCTGTCTATCTCGGGATATGTAATGTGCACAGTGGTCATGTTCCCCACGTCTGTCTCAAAGCCTTGGACAGGGGCCTGGAAAGGAGGGCAGGATGGACATCTGAGGGAAGAGGAGGATTTGGCCTGACTTTCCTAGTCTCCACCTTTTACCCTGCACCCACCTGAGGACCATATCATGTTGGTCAATCTTGAAGCCGAGGCCAGAGCCCCGTAGGAACTTTTGAGTTTCCAACCACTGCACAGGTCTGGCACCCCACACGGTCCAGTGGGTGTGTGAAAGGTTCTTTAATTGACTGCTGGTTTTGATTCCCAAACTCCTTCTCTGACTTGATATCCTAAAGTTCATAGGACCACAGGAAGAAATTTAGGGGGTTACCCTAGGCTCCCAACCATCTGTAGAAGAAGGTTAGAGCCTGAGGCCTTGAAAGGAGAGATGGCCGGGGCCTGGGGTTGGGCATGGGGACTGGACAGAGACCGAGATTGTGCACTGACCAACCACAATAGCAAAGCATCAGAGGACATGGGTGCTTCTGACCTCATCAGGGGCTCAATGTGCATTTCAAAGCGTTCGTCAAACCAAACAGACTCTCCCGGAATGTGGAGGCAGGTAGAGCACTCCGTGGGCCCCAGATGAACAGATACACTTTCTTAGAGTCCCTGGGGCAGTGGCAGGTCCTTTAGCGGATCCTGGGCTTCTCCTGAGAGTCATTCTGGCTGGACTCCTGGTCCAGAAGGGAGGCCACCAGCCACATGTAAGCAGACAGACAGCTACTAGACCCAGCTTCAGGTATCGAACCCTCATCTCTGGCCCAGACGATGGTGCCCTAGCAGGCAGTAGATTGGCTCTGACACCAAGAGCTAGGAAGGAGGAAGGGCTGGGGTCATCAGACAACCCCAGCACCCCCTGTCCTGGTAGCTTCCGTTCCTCCCCCAACCCTTCACACCGCACCCCCTCCCAACACCTTACCTCTTGCCTCCCCAGCCACCTGCTAACCACTAGAAGGAACTCTGCCCAGGCCTGGGCTGGAGGCTGAAAGGATGGAAGAGGTGGCAATTGTGTCCTGTGGTCCCCCAGAGGAGACTGTTGGCCAGCGAGGTCTTTCATACCAGCCCAGTTACACCAGGGGTCTCATCACAAGAGAACACACTGTGACCGCCTCTGCGCAGGCGTCTTGGCAAGCCTCACCCCCACTTTGGCATCCAGCCCAGAGCCTGGCTGACAAGGGAGATGTGGATTTAAGCCTCAAGGGGACAGGAGGGTGAGGAGGGAGTGGCTGTGTGCCAGGTCTGATGTGGATGAGCAGGAGACCCAGAGGGGAAAGAAGGGGCCACTTGGAACCTCCTGGGTCAGAGAGAATTTACCATTCCGACAAAAGTGAGTATTTGGTGTAGTCAACCCTTGAAACCTCTCAGGGTTGGATTTCTTTTTTCTTTTCTTTTCTTTTTTTTTGAGGTTGTTACCAACGAAAATACATGAAAATTTCTTCCATAAAATATCAGAGTTCAGGGCTTCCCTGGTGGTGCAGTGGTTGAGGGTCCGCCTGCCAATGCAGGGGACAGGGGTTCATGCCCCGGTCCGGGAAGATCCCACATACCGCAGAGCGGCTGGGCCCATGAGCCATGGCCGTTGAGCCTGCGCATCCAGAGCCTGTGCTCCGCAACGGGAGAGGCCACAGTGAGAGGCCCACGTACCACAAAAAATAATAATAATAATAATAAATAAAATAAAAAGTAGATTTACATGTCCCAGTTATAACAAGTATACTTAGAAGTTTTCTGGGACTTTCCTGGTGGTCCAGTTGTTAAGACTCCGTGATCCCAATGCAGGGGGCCCCAGGTTCAATCCCTTGTCAGGAAACTAGATCCCACATGCCGCAACTAAAGATCCCACACATGGCAACAAAGATCCCACATGCCACAACTAAGACCCAGTGCAGCCAAATAAATCAATAAATATATTTTTTAAAGTTTTCCAAAAACTGAATTGTTTCCATCTTAAATTTTAGATTAAATTAAATTAAATTAAAATTTCAATTCCTCACTTGCACTAGATATGTTTCACTTGCTCATCCACCATATTGAATGGCAGGGGACTATAGGCTGATTCTGAAAGTCGAATATCTGTTACCAATGTTTACAATATTGCAACTACGTAAGTATTGTTTCCTATAAAATCTAGTAGTAAACTAGGACTACTTTCCTTTTATTGTTCATTAAACTTTCCTAGGAAATACTATATAGGAAATGAAATTTCTGAATCTTTTTATGTCTGGAAAAGTCATTATTCTGCCTATAGTGGGTAGAATTGTGTCCTCCTCCAAAAAACAGATTCAACTCCTGACCCCTGGTACCTGTGAATGTGACCTTATTTGGAAATAGGGTCTTTGCAGGTTAAAGTGAGCTCATACTGGATTAGGATGGGCCCTAATCTAGTGACTGTTACCCTTATAAAATAAGGGAAATTTAGGAATAGAAGACACAGGGGAGAGTGCCATGTGAAGATGGAGGCAGAGGTTAGACTGATGTGTCTACAAGCCAAAAATGGCAAGAGTTGTTAGCAACCACCAGAACTAGGAGAGAGGCATGGAACATATTCTGCCTCAGAATCTCCAGAGGAAATCAACCTGAATTTTGGACTACTAACCTCCAGAACTGTGAGAGAATAAATTTCCGTTTTAAGCTACCTAGTTTGTGGTAATTTGTTACGGCAGCCCTAGGAAACTAGTACAATGTCCTTGGGCTTGATTGATAGTTTGGCTGGGTATAAAAGATTCTAGATTTAAAAAAAAAAGATCCAAAGCTTGAAGGCATGTTCCATCATCTTCTAGCTGTCGTTCCTGTTGGCAAGAGTATGATTTTTTGATCCTTGTTAACTGTAGTAGTTGGAATTCTTAGTCTCAGAAAACAGAAACCAGACTGTGGTAAACTTAAGGAGAAAAACAATTCACTGGTTAAATATCATGCAGTTTACAGAATAGATGTGAAAGCTAGAGAACCAAGCTCAGGCTATAACCAAGGGAGACAAGATGTAGCCAAAGACTATCCCAGGAATGGCTGTCCTAGAATGTCACCACTCTTGCTACCAAAACAGAAACCTTGACACTGTGGAACACTGTGGTAGTTTAAATATGGCCACAAATTCTTTTCAGCTCCTTCCATTAGGAAAAGGAATCTATTTCCCCACTTATTGAATCTGGGGTCATTTTATGACTTGATCTGACCAATGGAATGCTGCAGAAGTGACACTATGTGACTTCATAACCTCAGCCTTAAGAGGCTTTGCAGCTTCCCCTCTTACTTGTAATGCTTCCACCAACATATGAAGAAGTCTGGGATGAAAGATTACATGGAGAGAGAGGCCTAGTCTCCTAGCAACTCCAGCCATCCCAGATGAGGCCCAGACATGTAAGTGAGATAATCTTAGACCATTGTCTCAACTAAGCAACCAGCTATCAACAGCCACATATGTGAACTCATAGATCATTAGAAAAACTGCCCTGTTGATCCACAGAATTGCAATAAATACTAATTGTTGTTTTAAGTCACTATGTTTCAAGGGAAGTTTATTATGAAGCAATACCTAATAGATACAGACGTCCTGCCCAGTTCACACTAGCCATAGAGAAAACTTTGTGATCATGATGTGAAGTTTCAGAGTTCATGAAATAACCACCTGATTGAACCCTCATAGGTCATATGCTATGTTCTAGCCTCCATGGGGTAGGAAGGAGAACTACTGGACCCATTTTGGATTCCATAGTGGGAGGCAGAATCCTCACTCTGCCTATCTTGAATCTGTTCCCAACAGAAAGAAGTGTTTTTCTCTCTCTCTCATCACAGTGCATATTGGCTTGGCTATCTCTCTCTCTCTAGGTTTTTTTTTTTCTCTCATCTTTTTATTGATAGTAAGCATTATGGCAGGAGTCTTTTTCTGCCATATATAGCTAGTTACAAATGGCTAGTATTTTTTCAACTAAATAGAAATGTATTTCTTATTCATATAGGTTAAAAATAGATAGGAATAGGGTAGTGTCTCTATTCTATGAAGTATTTAGACCTCCAATAAGATAATAATTGAGTCTCTGTCATCTTCAACATAAGGATTCCAAGATTTTCATGGGTACCAACACACAACAGGGTGTAGGGGAAGAGAAAGAGAATTGTATGTGGGAGAATATTTACACCAGGAATGGAAATAGTACACAAGATATCTGTACACATACAACGAACAGAAATAAATTACATTGCCATACCCAACTACAAGACAACCTGGAGAATGCGGTTTTATGTTTCCTCAGGAATAAGAGATGGGTTTGCTTAGCATCCAGCCAGTCTATGCGGTATCACTACCTCTACTTCCACAATTGCCTTATCCTTAGTCTACTCTCAATATCAGTTCTTGTGCAAAATACAAGATCAAACTGGCTAACTGGTGATTTCTGACTATTTCTCTAAGATATATTGGATTTTAAATTCCAATTAAGTTTGTTTCATCAAATAATAAAGCTTTTGACAAAAGAGGATGTTGTTACATTTTTCTGCAAAATCAACCATTCTAACGGGCTGTTTTTTTAGTCTCTTAATACAGTTTCCTGATTTTCCGTCAAAAACATTAGGCTAGGGCTTCCCTGGTGGCACAGTGCTTAAGAATCTGCCTGCCAATGCAGGTGACACGGGTTCGAGCCCTAGTCCGGGAAGATCCCACATGCCACAGAGCAACTAAGCCCATGTGCCACAACTACTGAGCCTGCACTCTAGAGCCCACAAGCCACAACTACTGAGCACATGTGCCACAACTATTGAAGCCCATGAGCCTAGAGCTCGTGCTCCACAAGAGAAGCCACAGCAATGAGAAGCCCGCACACCACTACGAAGAGTAGGCCCCACTCACCGCAGTTGGAGAAAGCCTGCGTGCAGCAACGAAGACCCAATGTAGCCAAAAATAAAATAAATAAAATAAATAAATTTATTTTAAAAAATAGGCTACTTTAAAAAATCTCAATGCTTGTCTATAAAAAAAACTCTGTTGTATATGAATATATGCTGCTTTTCTTTTTCTTTTTTTAATGCCTTTTAAATTTATTTATTTATTTATTTATGTTGCACCATGTTTTAGTTGTGGCAGGCAGGCTCCTTAGTTGTGGCATGTGAATTCTTAGTTGTGGCATGCATGTGGGATCTAATTGCCTGACCAGGGATTGAACTTAGGCCCCCTGCGTTGGGGAGCGCAGTCTTACTCACTGAACTACCAGGGAAATCCCTGCTTTTCTTTTTCTCAATGACATTTTTTCCAGTTTTACTGAGTTATATAGTCATATGACATTGTAGTCACTTAATAAGTAGGTACAGGGAATTTCCTGGTAGTCCAGTAGTTAGGACACTGTGGTGGCATGGGAGTAATCCCTGGTCAGGGAACTAAGATCCACAAGCCACACAGCGTGGCCAAAAAAAAAAAAAAATCAGTAGGTACAGAAAAATAATTTGACAGGGCTTCTCTGGTGGCGCAGTGGTTGAGAGTCTGCCTGCCGATGCAGGGGACATGGGTTCGTGCCCTGGTCCGGGAAGATCCCACATGCCACGGAGTGGCTGGGCCCGTGAGCCATGGCCGCTGAGCCTGCGCATCCGGAGCCTGTGCTCCACAACGGGAGAGGCCACAACAGTGAGAGGCCCGCATACCGCAAAAAAAAAAAAGATTTGACATATGTCTATATTATGAAATGATTACCACAATAAGTTTACTTAACATTCATCAGCTCACAAAGTCACAAATTATTTTTTCTTAAAGTGGTGACAACTTTCAAGATCTACTCACAATACAATCCTGTATTGTATTCAAATATACAATACAGGATTGCAGTGATGGATGAACAATTCTAAACACAGTTTTAAAAAACCTTGAGTTGAGTACTTTAAGTGGATGAATTTTATGGTATGTGAATTATATCTCAATACTACTATAGCTAGAAAGCTATTACCCTAGCATGCAACTTTCTTTGGTGAGTTCATGCATATCTTAACTCATCAGCAGTTCTTCCACATGTCTAAAATTAAAATTCTAATTACTATAATGTTTTAATTGTGGTAAAAATCTACCATCCAAATCATTTTTAAGTGTGTCGTTCAGTTAGTGTTAAGTATATCAGCATTGTTTTGAAACGTCTTCAGAACTTTTTCATCTTGTAAAACTGAAACTCTATACCCATTAAACAATAACTCCCCCTTCGTCCTCCCTCAGCCCCTGGAAACCATCACTATATTTTCTGATCCTATGGAGTTGACTACTCTAAAGAGGAATTATACAATATTTATCTTTTTGTGTCTGGTTTATTTCATTTCGCAAACTATCATCAAGTTTCATCCATGTTGCAGCATATGATAGGACTTCCTTCCGTGTTATGTCTTTAAATTTTGTTAAATATTAACTACATATAAAAGAACTATACCAAGAAAACAAACACCCATGTACCTATCTTAATGAATAGAACATTAATGCCAGGGTGGGAAAGGGGAGGGGAGGGATAAATTGGGAGATTGGGGTTGACATATACACACTACTATATATAAAATAGATAACTAATTAGGACCTACTGTATAGCACAGGGACCTCTACTCAATACTCTGTAATGACCTACATGGGAAAAGAATCTAAAAAAGAGTGGATATATGTACATGTATAACATTCACTTTGCTGTACAGCAGAAACTAACATAACATTGTAAATTAACTATACTCCAATAAAAATTCAAAAAAAAGAACATTAATACCATTGAAGACACTGGGTGCTCCTTTTTCCCCACCCAGATGTTAATGCTACTAGGAATTTTGTGTTTATCATTCCCTTGGCTTTTTCTTTTTACCACATCTATGTATAACTAAACAATATATCATTTAATTTGTGTTTTTGAATGTTATAGATATAATCATATCATATGTATTTTTGTGCAACTGCTTTTTTTATTCAGGTGAAATTCACATAACATACAATAAACCATTTAAGTGTACGATTCTGTGGCATGTAGTGTATTCAGTGTTATGCAGCCACCAACTCTCTCTACTTCCAAGACTTTTTCAACATCCCATAAAAACACACTGTACCAATCAAATAATCACTCACTATTCTCCCTGCCCCCAACCCCTGGTAAGCCTGAATCTGCTTTCTGTTTCTTTGAATTTGCCCATTGTGGGTATATCACACAAAATGAATCATACGGTATGTGACTTTTTGTGTCTGGCTTTGAAACCTCACAACTCAGATGGGATTCGAACCCATCCAAAACTCAGGTTGGGACCTGAACCCACTGTCTTTTTTTTTTTGACCATGCCACTCAGCTTGTGGGATCTTAGTTCCCCGGCCAGGGATTGAACACGGGCCCTCAGCAGTGAAAGCACCAAGTCTTAACCGCTGGACTGCCAGGGAATTCCCTCAAACCCACTGCCTTTTAATTGAAACTGCACACCTGATCTCAGGACTTAATGAAGCTCAGGCTCTTTATGTCTCAGTACAGAAGGAATTCAGTGAGAGGCAAAGTGATAAGTAAGAAGTAGATTTATTGAGAGAGATACACACTCCATAGAGTGGACCATGGACCATCACAGAAGGCGAGAGGCCCTGGGAGATGCACATTCCATAGACAGAACTCAATCCATCTCAAAAGCCTTGAGATTGGCCCTGAAATATGGGGTGGTTAGTGTTTATGGGCTGGGTAATTTCATAGGCTAACAACTGGGAAGATTATTAAAACTATTTGGGGAAGGGTCCGGGATTTCCAGGATTTAGGCCACCAAAATTTCTATTTTGGCTTTTTTTTTTTTTTTGGCTTATATATAGAAATTTATTTCTCACAGTTCTGGAGGCTGGGAAGTCCAAGATCAAGGCCCCAGCAGACTGGGTGTCTGGTGAAGGCCTGCTTCCTGGTTCATAGACAGCTGTCTTCTCGCTGTGTCCTCACATGGTGAAAGGGATGAGGGAGCTCTCTGGGGTCTCTCTTATAAGGGCACTAATCTCACTTATAAGGGCTGTGATTGGGGGTTAGGATCAACACCTTAACATTCAGCCTACAGCCCAGGCTTAGCACAGTAATGGCACAATAAAAGATGATTATTTGAACATGAATTCAACTGAAATTCAAGTAGAACAAAACTCCAAACCATATACTTACTCTATAGCTTAAAAAAAACTGTTCAGGGCTTCCCTGGTGGCGCAGTGGTTGAGAGTCCGCCTGCCGATGCAGGGGACACGGGTTCGTGCCCCGGTCCGGGAGGATCCCACATGCCGCGGAGCGGCTGGGCCCGTGAGTCATGGCCACTGAGCCTGCGCGTCCGGAACCTGTGCTCCACAACGGGAGGGGCCACAACAGTGAGAGGCCCGCGTACAGCCAAAAAAAAAAAAAAAACCTGTTCACTGTCATCTCCTCTACTAGAGGGAATTAAAGCTGGCCTGTTAAGTTGCCTGACAGGACCACTAAATGTCTAAATTGGGAATCGACTATATTCTATCCAGTTTAACCCTCTCTGTTAACACGGGGAAACAGAGGTCCAGGGAGTTCGAGAAAGTTGCCCAGAGACAGACAACTACTTTTGAGCTGGGCCAATTGTAAGACCAGGGTTCCTTTCACTAACCAACATCTTTTCATTTATGTGGCCTTTCACAGTTTACGAAGCACCTCCTCAGCTCCATGGCCTCATTTATTGTACTATATCCATGAGCTTACAGAGGTGGCTTTTGGGAGATTTTCTGCATCCTCAGACCAGTGTTGCCATAGCTTATTCTATACTGACCCTTAAATTTAAAAAATATATATGTACACACACATGTAAATGTGTGTGTACATATATATGCACATATGGAAGACACGGCACCACATCTCCCTGTGTCACCCCATGCAGGCCACACCCTGGCAGTCACAAAGCACAAAGAGAAAATGGTCTTCGGTTTCAGAGTTCCCGAGTTGCCACTGATGCTTCAATACTAAAGGGCTTAGAAGTGTTTACACTTTCAAGAGGAGTAGGAATGTTTTAGGCTTCCCTTTAACGAGTCTCATTTTGAGACAGGATGGCAAGGTTGGCCAGCCACTCTTCATGCAGTTTTTGTAGTAAGTCTTTCAGAGAATGAATGGTGAAGCCAATTCATTTCTCCTCCTGGAATTTGTCCTTCTTCTTTTTCTCTGTTGTGAGGTTATATTTTAAAGGTATGGGCATACAGACATGAAAGATACGGGCTATCACGTGAGGGAGGAAATCAGACAATAAATCAAAAGAAACCTACAGAAATTAAAAATCTGAACTCAGGGGCAGGGCAGGAGGCGACACGGTCTTTTCACAGAGCCGTTACACATAATGCAACTGTCCTCAAAAGCAGGAATGGAGAAGACTAGCCATTCAGCTGCAGAAGGAAGCTGGGGTCTTGGCTTTAGAGCTTTCACTGTCTTTAGCATTAGGCTGGGCAGCAAGTGCCTTTTCCAGAGTAGGCCAGAGAAGATAAGTCCAGTTTGGTTTTTAAGGCTTGGGTCAGCTCTGTGGCCAGCAGCTCGTGGAGGGACACACCGTCGTGGGAGTACACCCAGTTTCTCCCAGTCCAGTCGTAATGCTTGGGGCCGCTGGATGGTGAAGATAGCCAGATTTGCTTGTTTGGGGTCTGCTTGTTGATCACGTACGTTCCTAGATCTCCACCCAGATTAATTGTTAAAACACCACTCCCAAAGGAGACCTCATAGCCTTCAAATGTGTAAGGTTTGTCTGCAAGGTCTTCAAAGAGCTCTGCTAAGGAGTCCAGCATCTCCTCGGCCAGTCTTTCATAGGTGGTATCGTCCAGAGGGCCAGCGTCACCCAGAGTTCCTGTTGTCCTCAAATCCATCCAACAGACACACTGCTTTTTGACATTCAGGATCTGGTTGAGGCAGCAGAGGCTCGGACTGGGCTGGCTGGGTGTGCTGGCCGCGGCGGTCCCGGTGCGCAGGCCCCGGCAGCCGTAGAGCCGGGGGTCTTTCGTTGGCTGCGGGGCCACGGCGCGGGCCTGGGCAGAGCCCGGGGGCGCCGAGCAGGGCAAGAGGCTGGCAGCCGCTCGGCGCCCAAGCGTCCACATGCTCCTCGCAATCTGCGGCCGCTCATTTTGGCCTCTTAAGGCTGCCCTCGGAACTGTCCTGACGCTGGTGGGTGTGTCATTTAGCATATGCTGATGTATCACAACGAGCGTGTAATGAGGCTCAAGGTCCATTGGAAGTTGAATTTTCCACCACCTTGGGCCTAGTTTGTTCTAACCAGTTTATGTCATATCCTCAACGGCTAAGTCATTCTTTTAAAGGTTGTGCCCTGCCCCCTTCCCTCCTGTTTCATCTTCTTTCGCTTAGCATGTTTTTGAGGTTCTTCCAAGTTGTAGCATGTATTAATACTTTGTCCCTTTTAATGGCCGCATAATATTCCATTGTATGGACACGCCATAGTTTGTCCATTCATTTGGGTTGTTTTCACCTTTTGGCTATTGTGAATAATACTGCTATAGACATTTGTGTTCAAGTTTCCATGTGGACATATGTTTTCATTTCCCTTGGGTATCTACCTAAGAGTGGAATTGCTGGCTCACATGCTAATTCTATGTTTAACTTTCTGATGAACTGCCAAACTGTTTTCCACAGGAATGATGCACTGAGCTGCTGCCCATGGAACTCACTGGCCTTATCACATACTCACCCAGTTCATGGAAGTGCAGGAGATCTGTGAAGACTTAGTTTTGGCTCCAGATTTAGAAAAATAATAAATTAAAAGATAACCTGAAAACTCTTTTACAACAAAAATCCAGACTGCTGGTCAAATTAAAATTTTTAAAGTATTAAAATTTTTAAATTGTACCTATTTTTGAATGTATAATAGGGGTCTGTGGTACATAGTCCAAAAGGTATTAAAAAGTAAGTGAAAAGAAAGAATCTGTTCCCCACCTACCCAGTCTCTTCCCCAGAGGCAACTACCATTCCTAATGTCTTGTGTATCTTTCCTGAGTTAATTGGTAATTTTGCAAGCATATACATATATATTAATAAAAATTATTTTAAATGCAGAGCAGAGGAAAAAGAAAACAGGAAGTGGGACTTCCCTGGTGGCACAGTGGTTAAGAATCTGCCTGCCAATGCAGGGGACATGGGTTCAAACCCTGGTCTGGGAAGATCCCACATGCCGCGGAGCAACTAAGCCCACGCGCCACAACTAATGAACCTGCGCTCTAGAGCCTGCGAGCCACAACTACTGAAGCCTGTGTGCCACAACTACTGAAGCCCGCGTGCCTAGTGCCCGTGCTCCACAACAAGAGAAGCCACCACGATGAGAAGCCTGAGCACCGCAATGAAGGGTAGCCGCCACTCCCCGCAACAAGAGAAAGCCCGCGTGCAGCAAAGAGGACCCAACGCAGCCAAAAATAAAAATAAATTTAAAAATTAATTAATTAAAAAGAAAACAGGAAGTCCCCAGATGCCAGAAATGAAAAGAGAACTGAAAAACAGCATGGGGAGCGCTTGAGCTGCCTAAGAGGCTACCCAGGAACTTAGGAGTTTAATGCTCATGTGGGCAGAGGACCTTGATCCCAGGGGAGGCAGAGAATTGGAACAGAGGCCCCTACAAAGCCCTGGAAACCTCAAAGAGCTGAACCTTCAGCGAAAAGCTGGGCTAGAAAAACATTCACCCGCCAGCATAGGGTGAAATAAGGAGGCTTATCTCTTTTGTCCAATGGGAAAAGTGCTTCCCCCAAGACTCAGTCTGGGCCTGCACTTTGCACAGGGTTGGCTCTAAATTTACACCACCTGCATGATCTGGGGAACCAGGCAGAGAAATGAGTGTAAATATTCCCCCTGAGCCATGGAAGTCAAGTCTGGCCCTTCCTCACCTGGCACTGTCTTCACAGGTAAAAGAATGAGGCCAGAACTTTATTCAGTACCAGGCTGATTGCTATACAATTTCCTCTTGCCCTTTACCCCTGAACGTCCCCAGAGCCCTGCTGCTCCTGCTGCTGCAACCCCAAGACTCCCCTGCATTCAGGCCCAAAGGACGAGGACTTGTTTTACCCAGCAGGGTGTCCCATGTGAACGGTGTGAGCTTGTCCACTCTAGCTGACTTCCATTTCTGCTTCTGTGCTGTGTATGGACAGAATCTCCATTGGTCTGATTAACATCCTCCCAGTAACGGGGCCACCTTCCTTGCTTTTCTGCTCCAAATCCAAAGTGGGCATCCTGGTGGATGAGAGAGGGATGTGTGTCAGCAGGCTGAATCCTGTCCTCATCCCACCTCCCCTCATTCAACATCGAGGGTGACAGGCTGCCTCCTGGAGCTGGGAGGAGAACGGAGCTCACCTTCCCCAGAGGAGACAGACACTGAACACACAGAGGGACCCCGGAGCCCAGAAAAGACAGCACCAGCTAGCTGATTCTCATCATATTGGAGGAAGAGAGAGGATTCCCTAGGGAGACAAGAAGAGGGCATTCCAGGCAGAGGGAACAGCGTCTGAAAAGGCATGAAGCAGATGGTGTGTTTGGGGAACACTGAGAAGCCCATGGTGTGAGCCTGGGACAGAGGAGGGGAGGGGGGAGGGGTCAGACCATGCCAGGTCTTGGAAGCCAGACAGGAGCTTTTTTTTTTTTTAAAGTAGCACTTAAATTAGTGTGATTGAATCATTGGAGGAAGGTGTGTATTCAGCAGTGGATGGTGATCCTAGAGGCCGTCTTAGAATTGCACCTACTGCACTCACCAGTGCCAAAGTGAAAGCTTTGCTTGTCTGCTGGTGCCTGACTTCCATCCTCCCCTATGTGACAGAGGATGTCACAAGCCTGCATCTGACATTAATTAATTAATTTATTTTTGCTGTGTTGGGTCTTCATTTCTGTGTGAGGGCTTTCTCTAGTTGTGGCAAGTGGGGGCCACTCTTCATCACGGTGCGTGGGCCTCTCACTATCGTGGCCTCTCTCGTTGTGGAGCACAGGCTCCAGATGCGCAGGCTCAGTAGTTGTGGCTCATGGGCCTAGTTGCTCTGCGGCATGTGGGATCTTCCCAGACCAGGGCTCGAACCCGTGTCCCCTGCATCGGCAGGCAGATTCTCAACCACTGCGCCACCAGGGAAGCCCGACAGGAGCTTTTAAACTCTATGCTGAAGGCATAGCAGGGAAAAGTTTTAAGTGAGGAAAGGACAAGAATCTTTAACTGGGTCACAGGTGTGCAAGGCACAGAACAGAGCCACGAGCCCCTGGGATGGATACTGACCCTTTTATCCAGCCTGTTGCCCTGGGTGTACCTGAGGAAAGTGGGGCTGATCACCAGGACCTGGGGAAGAAGGGGGAGAGGGACAACCTGGGGCCCTTCCCACAGCAGCCCGAAGCTACATCTTCCTGCCTCTCATCCCCTTACCTGGTCTTTTCTATCTTCCATTCTACTAGGGAACTGGACCATCTTCCAAAATCTAAGGAAGAAGTAGGAGGTGGGGGAGTTTCAGCAGCCCCTGAGACCTGCAAAGGTCCTGCAGGTGCTCTCAATAAGCCAGCAGAGGGTCTCCCTGGAGCCCCCTCTGTCATCCCCTGCAGTGACCTCTCCTTACCCCCCATACTGAGAATGTCTGGGTTCCCAGACCATCACCTCTTCACTCAGAGCATCTGAAGTCCATGCCAGAACAAAGAGCCTCAGGAGCAGCAGATCCAGCTGCCTCCAAGAACCCTGGTCCCTGTCATTCCGGAGGGAGACGGACTGTCCTGTGGTTTGGTTCCCCAGCATCTCGAAGCCCTGAATAGGGACCTGGTTCATCCTGGGAAGGAAAGCAGAAACTGACAAAACTCTGGGGGCAGGCCTGGACGTCCAGTCCCCTGCCCCCTCCTCAGTGCCCACCTGGAGACCGCGGTGTGATTGGCACTCTTGCCGAGGCTGGCGGCCCACAGGATCTTCGAGTTCCCCACCGATGCACAAGTTCCACAGAAGAGATCAAAATGGCTCACCAAGGTCCTGGGAATCACCTTGAACAGCTTCTCCCACACTCTGCCCAGCTCGCTTGCTGAGTTCATGCCCTGAAAACAGCAGGAGGGAGGAGATTGGGGGTTGAGATCCAGGTATGGGCCCCCGGTGGAAGGAAAGCAGAGCTAGGTGGGTGAGACCTCCATCCGGAGGTCAGGGGTTGAGGCTGTGAAGATAGGAGGCACACGAAGCCAGGGCCGAGGGCAGGAGTTTGGGCCAGGAAGTGGGAGGTGGGCTGGGCCTGGGAAGGACAGGATGGGCTGGCCCAGTGTTGACCACTGACCGACCACGAGAGCACAGCGTCAGGACTGGTGGGCTCTGCTGCTCCCATGAGGTGCCCCATCGTCTTCTCGTAACCTACATCAAACCAGTTCCCTCCGGCCGTGTGGTGGCAGACAGAGTCGTTGAGGGTCCCGGATGGGCAGCCATATTTCCTGAACTTGAACGGAGGGCAGCTGCAACGCCATGGTACCACCTTCATCCATTTTTCGTGGGGTGCCGATTCCGGCTTCAGATCCAGGCAGGGGGCCATCAGCCACAAGATGAGCATCAAGGAGATGCACAGGACAAAAATCTGCCAGCAGCACTTCATGTCTGGCCCAGGCAAAGGCTCCAGTGGCAGGCAGCTGACTGGCTCCTCTACCTGGGACTGGGAGGGGTGAGGAACTGAGGCCACAGTTAGCCCCCCAACCCTCTGTCTTGTTGGCTTCCACAGCTCCCCAGCCCTCCACACCACACCTCCTCCCAACCCCTCATCTCCCACTTCCCTATCCATTTGCTCCCCTCCAAAGGGGACTCTGGCTGGGCCTGGGATGGGAGGTGTGAGAGCAGAGAGATAACATATGGTGTGTGCCCTATCCTCCCTGCAGGAGGAAGGCTGAGCTCTCAGTGGGGTCCTCAGTGCCACTGGGTATATCATGGCTCTCATCACAAAGTACACATTGTGACCTCCCTACTTTAGGCACAAAGCCACCACCCTAGCCTGTCTGTTACACACAAGCTGCCTGCACTGAGTGCAAGATGCACGCGGATAGAGACTGACCTTGACTGTCTTCTTTACCTCCGAATCCCTAAGACTGAGAATCATGTAATAAATATTTACAGGAAACAGGAACAGAGTGGAGAGGGAACCGTAGATACTATTTATGTGTGAAGCCCCCTCTCCAATAATGTATCTTCGGCTCAGGCCTCTCTTCTCTTCTCTAGACCCCATACCCAGCAGCCTGTCGCACCTCAGCTTAGATGTCTCAGAGACCTGTCACCCTGAGCAAGCCGGAGGCAGAACTCATGATGCTCCCTTTAAACCAACCCCTTCCCAAGACTTCTCTATCTCAACAGATGTTCCTCCATTCAGCCTGTTGCGGAAGCCAGAAACCCATGCGCTATCCTTGACTCCTCCTTCTCCTATGATTTCCAAATCATTTTTTAAAATTTATTTATTTTATTTATTTATTTTTGGCTGCATTGGGTCTTCAGTGCGGCGAGCGGGGCTATTCTTCCTTGCGGTGTGCGGGCTTCTCATTGCGGTGGCTTCTCTTATTGCAGAGCACGGACTCTAGAGCACGGGCTCAGTAGTTGTGGCGCACAGGCTTAGTTGCTCCACGGCATGTGGGATCTTCCCAGACCAGGGCTCGAACCCGTGTCCCCTGCATTCTCAGGCGGATTCTTAACCACTGCGGCACCAGGGAAGCCCTCCCAATCATTTTTAATCTATTTGTTTCTATCTCCAAACCACCTTCTTCATCTCCAGTGTCACTCCCTTAATTCAATCTTGGCCTGTGGAATATGTTAAAAAACAAAATGAAAAATTTTGAGTTGTTTTTAAGGTTTCAGAAGACAAGGAGGGTCAGAAATCATGCAATTTTACTTTTAAATCAAAATGTTTTCTTCCATAGGAGGAGAACAGTAAAACAGTTATCATAACTAGTGAAAATCTGCACTGGGTATTTTATAGATTAAAAAAAATTCACCAAAAAGTCTGAGTAAGGGACTTCCTTGGTGGTGAATTTTCAAATTCTTAATGGTGTCATTTGAAGTGCAGAAACTTTAATCTTGGTGGAGTCCAATTTATTATGTGGATCATGCCTTTGTATCATATGATTTGCCTAACCCAGGATCATGACGGGTTAGGGGTTACCTAGGTTCAACATAGTTTAGTGGTCAAGCCAATGATTGGTTGTAGGTTATGCTTAATTAAACAACTTGAGCTTGTAAGTCTTCGGCCCTTTACTAGTGGATCTCCATGTGGTTTGGAGAACACATTGACAATTCAGGCAGTTTACAAATTCACCCCCCTTTTGCTTTCTGCACGCTCGGGGTCTCACATTCAGCCAGGGATGACTAGATATCTAGGACACTCTCCAATCTCTCCTGAGCATGTGTATAGGCTTATGCAAGTGGGCAGCCTTCCCGACCACCAGGGATGCATGAACGCTTATTAAGACCCACTATGGCTATCTTGTTCCCAGATTTCTCTGTTAAATTTCTGGCTGGCTTACTGGTCTGTTGCTTGTTCCAACCAGTATCATGACCTCAGGATAGCTGCAGGGTTGGCTTTCCTTGACTGCTTGCCACTAGGTTGCTATTATTTTCAACAACACCCACAGGCAAGGGTTTTCCAAGCTCTGCTCCAAATCAAATCGGCCCCTTCCAAGGGCAAATCTCCTAGTGCTCACAAACGTCACCACTCTGGTAGGACTCTCACCACAGAGCTGGAGTGGGGAAGATGGGAGCAGTCACTGCCTAAAATGCCATGAAATCTCATTGTTCTTACTGAGCTTTGATAGGTTCTCTCAGATAAATGCTTCTCAACTTGATGTACGCCTTTGGTCAATTTCCAGAGTCCTAAGGTGATTGCTATGGCACTTTTGTATAGTTTCATCATTGTTTTTTTTTTTAAAGATCTTTTTTTAAAAATTTATTTATTTATGGCTGTGTTGGGTCTTCGTTTCTGTGTGAGGGCTTTCTCTAGTTGTGGCAAGCGGGGGCCACTCTTCATAGCGGTGCACGGGCCTCTCACTATCGCGGCCTCTCTTGTTGCGGAGCACAGGCTCCAGACGTGCAGGCTCAGTAACTGTGGCTCACGGGCCCAGTTGCTCCGCGGCATGTGGGATCTTCCCGGACCAGGGCTTGAACCCATGTCCCCTGCATTGGCAGGCAGATTCTCAACCACTGCGCCACCAGGGAAGCCCCCATCATTGTTTTTTTAAAGAGAGGATTTGCTGGGCTTCTCAGTCATTCTGGAAGCCCCATCCCTTAACCAATGCTCTCAACCATATGCTCTCAATCCACTGTTAATTTTTCTCTTCTATTATTATAAAATATTTCAAGGACACTGTAGTGAACAATATAATTAACAGCACTAGAGTTATGAATATGACATTATATTCATTATATAATGAACATAATGACATTCATGTAGCCACTATCCATTTTTTTTCAGATCTTAACATTTTCTGTTTTTGGTGTTCTGGTGTCTAGGTGTGAATATAAGCTTATTTGTTCCATTTGAATAGATTCGGGCTTCTTGAATATGAAAACTCATGCCTTTCATCAATTCTGGCTAATTCTCAGTCATATCTTTCCAATATTGCCTCTCCCTCATTCTCACTACTTGCTCCTACTAGAACTCCTATTAGTCATATGTTGGATTTCTTCATTCTGAAACTTTTATATCTATGATCTTATTTTTCTATACTACATGCTGGGTAATTTTTCCAACTCTTTCAGTTCCATATTTCTCTCTTTAATTTTGTCTAATTGGCGGCTTAACTCACTGATTTTTGAACTTAAATTACTATATTTTTCATTTCTAGAAATTATTTTACATTTAAATTTATTTTCAAGTATTCCTTCTTCATTACATTTTTATTGTTTCTTAAATATCTTTAATCACTATAAACTTACTGCTTTATAGTTTTTATCTGAAAGTTCTATGATCTCAAGTTGATAAGCATCTAATCATGCTGATGATGTTGTCTGTGAATCTTGATCATGCTGGATTGTGTCCTCATATGTTTGTAACGTTAGATCAGGTGCTCATTTTTAGCAGGGTTTTATCCTTGAGAATGCTATGTGGCTTAAATTGTGTGTGTTCCCTCAGAGCAGTTTCATGTTTGCATCTGCCAGGTACCCTCAATTTTATGCTAATTTCTCCACTTTGGAGCTTTCAGACTAAGCAGAGAATATAAATCCAAACCTCAAATGTGAGGACAGGCCTGTGATTATGATGTCACGGCAATGCTTAATTTTTCTGTGCTCTTGTGTTCCTATCCAGGACACAGGTTGAGACAATCTCAAGCCTTCTCTTTTTCTTCCTATACAAGTGGATAATTTTTTTCCAGACTAACCTTTTCCTATGGGTCTAGATCTGTCGGGACTCCATCTTTTTATTGAGGCCTCATCTGGCTGTCATCTCCTCTCTATGTAGGCATCAATATCCAATACCCAAAGAAGACCCCCACCCCTAGCTATTGGGTTGGCCAAAAACTTTTTGGCCAACCCAATATTTTGACAATGATTATAAGGCAAGTACAATATGGTCATGGGACAGTTCAGGCCATTTTACCGTGCTCAGGCTGTTTCGGTAAAATCAACCCCAGAGGCCCTGGCTCCTAGAGTACTTTGAGGTCCAGAAGAAATGGGTTGGAATCAGGCCCTGTCATTAATTCCTGTGATCTCCAGGCCACAGTTTCTCCTTCAGAAAATGGATATAAAAGTCACACCTGGGCTTCCCTGGTGGCGCAGTGGTTGAGAGTCCGACTGCCGATGCAGGGGTCACGGGTTCGTGCCCCGGTCTGGGAAGATCCCACATGCCGCAGACCGGCTGGGCCTGTGAGCCATGGCCGCTGGGCCTGCGCGTCCGGAGCCTGTGCTCCGCAACAGGAGAGACCACAACAGTGAGAGGCCCGCGTACCGCAAAAAAAAAAAAAAAAAAAAAAAAGTCACACCTACTTTACAGAGGTGATTCTCAAGCTGTAACTGCAGGGAATCACCTGGGAGCCATTCCTAGAGTTTCTGATTCATCAGGTTTGTGTCGGGGCACGATAACTTGCATTCCTAACCAATTCCAGGTGATAATGGGGCTGCCGCTTGGGGAGACTGAAAACCACTGTTCTAGGAGCTTCCAAGTTCCAAGAGTCTCATGTGAAACTCGAGGCGCAGTTCCTGGCGCAAGGCAAGCGAATGCTGCTATTACTGTGTCTACCCGGCGGAGTCCTCCTCCGGGGACCCTGTTCCGCAGAAGACCTACCCCCCCCACCCCGCCTTCCCTCGCTCCCTTACCGCTGGAGCCCTCTTTAGCCGCTGAACAGTAGTGCCGACAGCACGGATGGGCGGGGCGGCCTGCGTGAGAACGAGGGCGAAGGGTGGGGCCGAGCGTACGCATTGCTGCGCCTGCGTGCAGAGAGGGGGCGTGGCTCAAGCTCGGCCGGAAGCGGGAGGCTGCAGGGGCGGGCAGGCGGGCGGGCAGGTTGGCGTCCTCTTTCCGGCTGGTCCCCATGGAGGCACTGGGGAAGCTGAAGCAGTTCGATGCCTACCCCAAGACTCTGGAGGACTTCCGGGTCAAGACCTGCGGGGGCGCCACGGGTAGGCCGTGGCGGGGTCGGGGTGGCGGGGAGTGGGGTGTCCTAGAGGTTGGCTGGGGCGCCTGGAACCTGCCCGGCCTGCCAGGGGCTGAGGAAGAGGAACAGAGGCCCTCCTGACCCTCGCTCCCTGCCCGCAGTGACCATTGTCAGTGGCCTTCTCATGCTGCTACTGTTCCTGTCCGAGCTGCAGTATTACCTCACCACTGAGGTAAGGGGCGGGGCCTAGTACGTGGGCGGGGCTTGGCGTTCTAGAGGTAGGCGCTTTAGGGGATGGGAATGGGGAAAAAGAGGCTTGGGGCCAAATCTTACTGAGGTCGTCCTGCCCCAGGTGCATCCTGAACTCTACGTGGACAAGTCACGGGGAGATAAACTGAAGATCAACATAAATGTGCTTTTTCCACACATGCCATGTGCCTGTGAGTACCTCACCATGGGTGGGAGTTGCAAGTCCCAGGGTTCTCAGGTGGGCTTCCAGGTTCACACCTCCAGCCTTAGGTTCTGGACAGGACTCCAGGACAACCTCGTTCCCCTAATCCACTGCTGCCCCAAGACAAGCCCAGCATCCCCATTACCCTCCAAAACCCAGATTCCCTTGCCCTTAGGTTCCCAGTACCTTACCCTGATTTCCTGCTTCCAGATCTGAGCATTGATGCCATGGATGTGGCTGGGGAGCAGCAGCTGGATGTGGAACACAACCTGTTCAAAAAACGGCTAGATAAGGATGGCTTTCCCGTGAGCTCAGAGGCGGAACGTCATGGTAACTGGGGGGAAGAGACCAGATCTCAAATCCCAGAGCTGGACAAGCCCAAGCACTACCTTCTGGCAAGTGGGCTGTGACCAGCCCAGTGACAAATGAAACATCTAAGACCCAGAGAAGTCAAGTGGCTTGCCTAGGGTCCCCCAGCTATTAAGAATCAGAGTGGGCTGAAATCCAGTATTCTAGCCTAGTATTGAGAAGAGTACTCTTCAAGGCTGTCATTCTCAGAGGTCCCCAATCCCTGCCTGTTGTGGTCTGAGTAACAGAAGTTTGAGGATGGATCCTATGTGCTGTTGCCTTGGCAGAACTCCTCTAGGTGGACCCACGCTTCTCTGGGTGTTGCTTCCCTGTCCCATAGACTGACTTCAGCCCTGAATGCTCTTCCCTGGAATGAAGGATGGCTTAAGGTTGAGTTTGTTCTTGGGTTAGATTGCCTGCGTTCGGATGTAGCTTCGTCTCTTGCCATCTGTGACCTCAGCTATTAAGTGGTGATAAACAGTTATACCCACCACGTGGAATTGTAGGATCAAATGAAGTAATATGTGTACAATGCCTAGTACAGAGTGTCTGTTCACTTTTAGCTTCCTTTCTTCTCTCTGGGTGTCCTCCCAATGCCTCCATTAAGTCAGTTTTCCTCCATAACAAAACCTTCCTGAAAGCTATGATTTTTCACACCTTAGGGATTCCTCTGTTGGTGAGCTTTGTCATTTATTTGTTCAACAAACATATGTTGAACACCAGTAAAACCAATAGAATTGGCTGTAGGATTGGGTGTTGGGTCAAGGTTGATTCCAAGGCTTTGGTCTGAGGAAATGAATGACTTGATGACCAGAAAGGAGGAAGAGGATTTGTGTGTGTAGGTGGGAGAGGTGGGGGAATATATATCCACTACTGCATAACAAGTAACCCCCAAAGTTAGTGACTTAACAAACATTTTTTTTTCAGTTTCTATGGGTCAGGAATTCAGGAGTGACTTGGTTGGGCTGTTCTGACCATTGCAGTTGGCAACACGGAGGTCACTGGAGACAGAAAGGATTAGTTTTGATACTGTTGGGGATGAAAATCTAACCAAAGAGTAGAAAAGGAAGTGGAGACATCAAGTATAGATGACCCTTCCAGGAGTCTTGCTGTGAGACAGAGCGGAGAAGTAGGGTGGAGGCTGGAAGAGAGTGCATGCGGGTTGGTAGGTTTGGTGTTGAGATGAAGTGAGGTTCTGTTGCTTCTCTATTTTTAGTGGAAATTGAAAGCAAAGTCATTAGCTAAGAGTGGAGAAAGGGGAAGGGATTTTGGAAGCCCAAGGAAAGGGGAAAAGATAGAAATTAGTCATCGTGGGGAATGGGATAGTGAACTGATTATTGAAAGAAAGTAGGATTGTCAGGCAGTCTTAAGGGAGGCACAGGAAAGAAGTAGGCACAGGGAGTTGAACTCAACTAGGATTTAAGTTTTGCTAGACTTGTACGACAAAGGGAGAGAGGAACAAATGACTTGTGATTATGTGCAAGAGAATAATTGCAGCAGTGGACCAGAGAATTTATTTTCCAGCCTTGTAGAGATATAATTGAAATATACCATCGTGTAAGTTTAAGGTATACAACATGATGATTTAACATCATATTTGTTATAAGATGATTACCACAATAGGGTTCGCTAACACATCCACTACCTCACAGTTACCTTTTTTGTGTATGTGGTGAGAACATTTAAGATGTACTCTCAGGGGCTTCCCTGGTGGTGCAGTGGTTGAGAGTCCACCTGCCGATGCAGGGGACACGGGTTCCTGCCCCGGTCTGGGAAGATCCCACATGCCGCGGAGCGGCTGGGCCCGTGAGCCATGGCCGCTGAGCCTGCGCGTCCGGAGCCTCTGCTCCGCAGCGGGAGAGGCCCGCGTTCCGCAAAAAAAAAAAAAAAAAAAAAAAAGATGTACTCTCAGCAACTTTCAAGTATACAGTACAATATTGTTAACTATAGTCACCATGCTGTACATTAGATCCCTAGAACTTATTCATCTTATAAGTGAGAGTCTGTACCCTTTGACCAACCATTTCCCCATTTCCCCTATACCCCAGCCCCTGGCAGCCACCTGTCTACTCTCTGTTACTATGAATTTGTTTTTTTTAGATTCTACATATAAATGAGATCATACAGTATTTGTCTTTCTCTATCTGACTTATTTCCCTTAATATAATGGCCACAAGGTTTATCTATGTTGTTGCAAATGGTAGGATTTCCTTCTTTTTAATGACTGAATAATATTCCAATATATGTATATGATATATATAAAATATTCTAATATATATGATGTATGTGATATTCATTATATATATACACACCATATATATATATACACACCATATACACACACACACACACACAAACAAACCACATTTTCCTTATCCATTCATCTGCTGAGGGACACTTAGGTTGTTTTTTGTCTTGGTTGTTGTGAATAATGCTGCAATAAACATGGGAATACAGATATCTCTTCAGGATACTGATTTCTTTTCTTTTTTTGTATCTATACCCAGAAATGGGAGTGCTGGAACAAATGGTAGTTCTATTTTTAGTTTTTTGAGGAACTTCCATATTGTTTTCCATAATGGCTGTACCAATTTACACTCCCACCAACAGTGCACAAGGGTTCCCTTTTCTCCACTTTCTCATCAATACTTACTTCATTTTTGTTTTTGTTTTTTCTAATAATAGATATTCTAACAGGTGTGAGGTGATATCTTGTGGTTTTCATTTGCATTTCTCTGATGATTAGTGTTGTTAAGCACCTTTTCATGTTCCTGTTGACCACCTGTATGTCTTCTTTTGAAAAATGTCTATTCAAGTCCTTTGCCCATTTTTAATTGAATAAATTTAGTTTTTTGCTGTTGAGTTATATGAGTTCCTTACATGTTTTAGATATTAACCCCTTATCAGATATATCATTTGCAAATATTTCTCCCATTCCATAGGTTGTCTTTTCATTTTGTTAATTGTTTCTTTGCTGTGCAGAAGCTATTTACTTTGATGTAGTTGCACTTATTTTTACTTTTGTTGCCTGTGCTTTTGGTGTCATGTCCAAAAAACCATTGCCAAGACCAATATCAAGGAGTTCTTTCCCTATGTTTTCTTCTAGGAGTTTTATGGTATCAAGTCTTACATTTAATTCTTTAATCCATTTTGAGTTAATTTTTGTGAGGGGTATAATTTCAATCTTTTACATGTGAATATCCAGTTTTCCTGGCACCATTTATTGACGAGACTGTTCATTCCTCATTCGGACCATAAAATTTAAACACGGAGGGAAGTGACGATGTGAAGGGGTGATAGTGTCAGTGGTGTCAAAGAATTGGTAGATTCTGGGTACCAGAGAGAGTGATGTGGGAAAATGAGGATAAGATTGAAGATTGGGATACTTGAAATTGAATTTTGGAAGGTTTGTGGTAACTGGTAATAACTGAGTATGGAAATGCGTGGCTGAGGTTGGATGACAAAAATAGAAAGATTATTGGAGGACAGGAGATCAGGGTATTGAATATTGAAATCACCAGTTATGTTGAGGTAGTTAAAGGCAGGGAGCCAGGTGCAGAGAGAGCAGTCTGAGGACAAGCGCCATGGTTAAGGGCTTACGCTTTGGATTTAGAGCTGAAATCTGCCACTTACTGTGTTGCATTGGGCGAAATCACTTTTCATCTCTGAGCCTCAGCACCTTCTCAAGTACTATGGGGATAATAACCTCCACCTTCACAGGCATTGTGGGGTTGAAAAGAGACAGTATATGTAAAGTACACCGACCTGTACTCAGCTAATATTTAGTATTCACTGTTATTGTTTTATTACTATTACCGTTATTAAAAGAAATAATATACGTGTAGAAATGCTTAGTGCCTGACACATAGTAAACATGATGTAAATATTAGCTGTTATAATGTTTATTAACCCAAAGGGCCCATGCAAGGGTTAGGGGTATAGATTTCACTGTGCCTGCTCCCAGCTGATGCCCCTGCCTCTGCCCTCCCCTTAGAGCTCGGGAAAGTTGAGATGAAGGTGTTTGACCCTGATTCCCTGGACCCTAATCGCTGTGAGAGCTGCTATGGTGCCGAGACGGAAGACATCAAGTGAGCCAGGGTCGGGGGTGGGGGGTGGGGAGCTGGGCCCCCATCAGGTGTTTTTTGTCAGTCATCCTCAGCCTTTGTTGGACTCTGTGGTTTAGACCAAGAATTTAGACCAGACGGGACAGGCTGCAGCCTTGGTCCCTGATCCTGGTGCAGGCGACTGAGGCTCTGTGGCCAGGCCCTACCTGGGGGCTGCAGAGCTGGGGACGAAGTTGAAGTGGTCCTTGCTCTGGTTCAGAGGTAGTCTCTGGAGTCCAGCTGCCTGGGTTCTACCCATGGGTCCTTGGGCCAAGCTATGTAACCCTCTCTTGTGAAGGGGGACCATAATGGCACCTTTCTCATAAGAGTCACATAAGGAATATGAATGTAAAGCAGTGAGATGGAGGGCCCAGCACAGGTTATTAATTAAGCCTTCCATATATGGTAACTGCTGGTTTGTTTCTCAGGCCCTGACCCGTGAGAGGCTGATTCACCAGGTCTAGGGCAGGGCCTGGGAATATGTAGTTTTAAAAAAATTTTTTAGGTAAAATATATATGACATAAAATTTACCATTTAACCATTTTCATATGTGCAATCAGTGGTATTAACTACATTCATAGCATTGTGCAGCCATCACCACAATCTGATCTAAAACTTTTCATCACCCCAAAGAAAATGGGAATACGTTTTTTTTTTTTTTTTTGCGTACATGGGCCTCTCCCGTTGTGGAGCACAGGCTCAGCAGCCATGGCTCACGGGCCCATGTGGGATCTTCCCGGACCAAGGCCTGAACCCGTGTCCCCTGCATCGGCAGGCAGACTCTCAACCACTGCACCACCAGGGAAGCCCAGGGGAATACGTATTTTTAACAGTCCTGCTGCCACTGAGGAAACATACTTTGAGAACACTGGATGGTCAGGGCTGAGGCTGGCAGAGGCTTCATTAGTGGGCAGAACTGCTTTATTTCCCAAGGTGCCGGCACTGTTTCTGTGCCTCTTTGACATTCTCCCTCTGCACCTCCTCCCCTACAGGTGCTGTAACTCCTGTGAGGATGTGCGGGAGGCATATCGCCGTCGAGGCTGGGCCTTCAAGAACCCAGACACTATTGAACAGTGCCGGCGAGAGGGCTTCAGCCAGAAGATGCAGGAGCAGAAGAATGAAGGCTGCCAGGTGTACGGCTTCTTGGAAGTCAACAAGGTACAGGAGGAGCCAAGGCGGGACAGGGCCAGCTGGGGTGTGGGTTGGCCCCACTCCACTGTGAATCGAGGGGACAAAGGGAAGGGAGGAAACGGCTGGAGAATGAGAGGGCATCTCCCCTACAGGTGGCGGGAAACTTCCACTTTGCCCCCGGGAAGAGCTTCCAGCAGTCCCACGTGCACGGTAAGTGACCCGACATCAGCTGGGAGCTTTAGCCCCTGAACACCTGGCGAGTTTGAGTGCCCCTTCGGCTGCCTCCTGCTCTTTTGTCTTTGGCCCAGAGCAGACCCTGAACCCAGGGCAGCAGTTTGGTAAACAGTTAAGAGCACAGGCTGAGGAGCCAGACTGCCTGGCTTCAGATTTCAGTTTTAGACCTTACAGGCTGTCTGAAACTTTGAGAAATTTCCTTAACTTTTTGAGCTTCAGTTTCCTCCTTTTTAAAGTGGGGCTGATAGTACTCATCTCCTATGCTGTTTGGGCAGGTTAAAGATGATAGCACAGAGCCTGGCTTGTGGTAGGTACTTATTTAAATGGTAGCCCCCAGTATCAGATGACCTGTGTGTGAGGCTTTGGGGGAAGCAGAGCTGGTTTGGAACCCGGGTTCTGCCTCTCCCATGCTGTGTCGTATTTAGTACGTATTGAGCCCTACTCAATTTCTTCTTCTATAAAATGGGCCTGAAATAGTGCCTACCTTACAGGGTTGTTCACAAGGATGAATAAATGAGATTTATTCTCATTCATTTATTCATTCGTACATTCACTAGATATTTAGTAATCACCTGTTGTGTGCCATGTGCTAGTCTAGGTGCTAAGGATACAGCAGTGATCAAAACAAAGTCCCTGGGACTTCCCTCGTGGCACAGTGGTTAAGAATCCACCTGCCAATGCAGGCGACACGGGTTCGATCCCTGGTCCAGGAAGATCCCACATGCCGCGGAGCAACTAAGCCCGTGTGCCACAAATACTGAGCCTGCGCTCTAGAGCCTGGGAGCCACAACTACTGAAGCCTGTGTGCCTAGAGCCTGTGCTGCGCAACAGGAGAAGCCACTGCAATGAGAAGCCTGTGCACCACAATGAAGAATAGTCCCCACTCACCACAACTAGAGAAAGCCCACACGCAGCAATGAAGACCCAATGCAGCCAAAAAAAATTATTTTAATGAAAAAAAAGTCCCTGCCCTCAGAACATTCTAGTAAAGAAACAGACAATAAATAAGTATGTAAAATGTATATCAGATGCTATTAGGTAACTCAAACCCAAAAAAGGCAGGATAAGGATGATGGGGCCGAGAGGTTGGGTGAGACGGTGTGTGAGTACCATTCCATATCGGGTGGTCAGGGGAAGACTCTGATGGATGACATTTGAGTGAAGACCTGAAGAAAGTGAAGGGACCGGCCATGTGGATGACGGGGGTGAGGTGTTTCAAGCAGAGAGAATAGCAAGTGCAAATCCCTAAGGCAGGAATGTGCTTGGTGAACTCAGGGCACAGTGAGGAAGTGAGGGTGGCCGGAGCACAGTTAGCCAAGCTGCGTGGTTAGCAGTAAGATGAGGGAGGTAACAGGGCCCAGGAGGGCACTGCAGGGACTCGGGCTGCTGCTCTGCATGAGATGGAAGGCTGTCGTGGGGCTCTGAAGAAGAGGCACGTGATCTGACTTAATTTTGAAAAGACAGGCAGCCCTCTGCTCTGTGGAGAAGACGGTGGGCCCGGGTCGGGGGTGTGGCGGAGGAGGACAGAGGCAGAGAGGCCGATCAGGAGGCTGTTAACGGCAATCGGTTCAGGCACCAGGTGATGGGGGCGGGGCCAGAGTGGTGGTAGATGTGGTGAGAAGTGACTGCGGGTATTTTGAAGGTGGAGCTGCTGATGGATGCGAAGGTGAGAGAAAGAGGAGTCAAGATGACTCCGAAGTTTTCTACTTGAGTAGCGAGAAGGATGAAGTTACCATTTAGTGATGGGGGATGACTCAGAGGAACAGGTTTAGATGGTTGGAGTGGGGGGCATAAAGCCACTTTCAACATGTTCGGACCAGTGGGATGTGGGTGTCCTTTTAGACACCTCAGATGTCAAGTAAGAAGTTGGCCATTCAAGTTTGGAGTTTAGGGGAGAGGTCTAGCCTAGAGATACAAATGTTGGAGTCATCAGTGTATTAAAACCATGGGACTGAATGAATCACCTTCTGGGTGGAGGTGAGGGTAGATGGAGAACAGGAGAGCTCAGGAGCCTAAGCGCCGGGCCCCAGCATTAGAGGACAGGGCATCAGGAGGAAGCAGCAGAGGAGACTGCTAAGAAACACCGAGGAGATGAGAGTGTGAACCAGACATCCTGAAAGCCAAGGGATGAAAGTGTTTCCAGAACCATATCAGATGCTTCTGGACATCAAGTACAACGACCATTGGGTGTATAACGTGGCAGTGGTCATTGTGACCTTAACAGAGCAGTTCGGGTGAAGTGCCAGGAAGCACCACTGAGTGGTTCAGGAGGGAATGGGAGAGGAGTGGAGCCAGTGAGCAGAGGCAGCGCTTGTGGGCTTTGTTCTAAAGGGAAGGGAGAGAGTGGGCTGTGGCTGGAGGGAAATGTGGAGTCACGGGGGGTTTTGTAAAATGTGTGATGTAGCAGTGTGTTAACATGCTGTCGGAAGTTACCTCCTGAAGAGAGCAGAAGCGATGCTCCGGAGATGAGAGAGACATTTACTGGAGTGAAGTCCTTGAGGAGGAAAAGGAAGACAGAATGTAGTGCCTTAGAGGTGTAGAAAGCCCCAAGTTGACAACAGGAGGAAGGGCAGATCTACACAGGTTTGGGTAGGTTGGCAGCTGAAATCACCAGGAATTGTGACAGGACCATCGTATGGGAGAGCGTGACAGTGGCTACAACTCTTGAGAACTGGCATGGGAGAACTGACCGGCAGTTCTGTGTGGATCTCCAGCAAACAGATGGGGATGGGAGGTGGTATAGTGTTCCAGGAGCTGCAGACCTGGAGACTTTTAGGGAAGATCAAGGGACAGTGATCTGGAAATGGCATTAAGGAGCAAGGAGGACCTCTCTTAAGGCCAAGGAGGAGGACAGGTGTGGGAGAGAAATAGTCACTGCTTGGGGTCTGCAAGGGAAATAGTGCTCTCAAGGGAGAGCTGGGCTGCCGCCAGAGCACAAGGTGGAGGGAAGGTTTGGAGGTTGAAGATGTTGAGGTTTTGCTGATGAGTAGTAACAGGGCACGTGGAAGGGTCTGGGAGGGATGGGAGTCAGGATTATACTAAGGGAATGTACAGAGCTACATGGTGACAAGAGTCCAGGGGATGAGAGATGACCTGGCAGTCCTGAGCTGCCCGGTGACGAAGGACAGCAGGAGTAACAAGCCTGATGGAGATGGCCCTGCTGGTCTTTAAGGCAGTCGGGGATGAGGCTGAGTGTTGGAGAGGAGCAGGCAGGTGGATCTGGAGGGGGCCGGGGAAGGGTGGTCTTACTGGGATTAGGAAGACGATCAGCGTGGAGCTGTGGGCGCAGGGCCTGCAGGTGGTGCGTCTCTGCTTCTCTGTCTGGGCTGTTGTCATAGTCAGGGAGCCCAGGGCAAAAGGCACTCCATATCCTAGAAGGATGTTCGAAACACAGAACTACAGTTGCCTGAGGCCAGAGGCTGAATTGAAGGCCTGGGAGCTAGTTTCTGACATTATGTTGATTGGGGAAGAAAAGGGGAAGATTGTAAAGTTTACCAAGTACTTTCCCATCTTAGATCCTGTCTGGTCCTCAGGACAGCCCTGTGCAGAGGGGAACACCAAGGCTCAGAGAGGACAAGTGATTTGCCCAAGGTCACACAGCTAGGAAAGTGACTCTGGGCTCTAGGTCTTTTGTTCTTCCTAGGCCACCATACTTCTGCCCCCAAGCCCCCTTGCCTTCTTCTCTGGCCAGGGAAGGGCTCCTTTGGGGAGGGGACCAGGAGGAAGCTTGTTAGCTGAGTCCAGACCCTGCTGCTGAGGCAGGAATATCCAGTCTTCCCTTCTACCACATATCTTGGTCTGTAATTCTTGTAGTTCTTGTTGTGAAGCTCTGAATCTTTTTTCTCTTCCTCCCTTCTCTCTTTTTCCCTCCCCCATGCTGCAGTACATGCTGTGGAGAGTAAGTGGCCCTGCCCTCCCAGGGAGGCCAAGCCCCCATTTCTGGGGCAGTCTGCCCTCCCAGGATGGGCGGAGGTGTGGATGGGCGGGATGGCTGCCCGGTGACTATAAAAAGCAGTGGGATGTATCTTTTAGGTGGGGTTCCTTGTAGCAGGGAGGGATCAGGGTTAGAGGGCAGGAAGAGCTTGTTCTGGAACAGAGGGGGCAGGTTGCCTGTGGGATTTCCTTTGGTGGGTTGAGGGTGAGGGCAGAAGAGGCAGGGTAAGAGCTTGGACCACATTCTCAGGTCCCACCTCACTCTGGGGTTCAGTGATTGGCCATCGGCTCTCGTTAAACCTGAGTCAGTGGGTTTTCTTTCCTGAGATGCAGGCAGGGCCTTGGTGGGAGCAAAGGCCTGGAGTGATGCCCGTGAAGGGCTCCCTGTGTATGTGAGGGAGGAAGTGGGGCCTGTGGAGGGCATGGACTCTCACGCAGGCCTGCGGCAGGCCCTCTGGCTGCCCTCAAGCAGGGCCAGACTGGTGAGTGAATGAGGGGTAGAGGACGAGCCAGGTGGGTCACAGTCCAGAGGGAGGAGTGAGGAGGCCCAGGCGAGGGTGTGGGGAGCCTGCTCCGTCTGCTGACATCTTCTCCCTTCTCTCCTAGTCCATGACCTGCAGAGCTTTGGCCTCGACAATGTACGTACCAGGTAGAAACCATGGAGGGCGGGTGGAGGTGGAAGCGTGCTGCTGCCTTCATTCTCTGTAGAGACATCCTGGGGTGGGGAGCAGATATAGAAAAATAAACCATGTTCTGAGAGGGGGTGCAGTCCGAGGGTACTGGCGGTGACTTTTGAACTGAGATCCGCGTGGGCTGGAAACAGGGGATGGGCTTGGACAAGAGCATCCGGGAAGAGGGAGCCTTGGGGTGAGGTCAGGAGGGTTGGGGCACTTCTAAGGAACAACAGGGCCATGTGGTTGGATGAGGATGAGGCTGGAGGGTTGGCAGGCCGGCCGGGGGGTCTGGACTTTCTCCCAAGCAGTTGGGAGGCTGTTGGCTTACCTTAAACAGGGTTATGACATAATCAGATTTGTACTTTTTTAAAAGATCCCTCTAATGGCTGTTTGATCTAGACAGGAGCAGGACAGGCGCCGGAGCTGGGAGATCTGGGGCGCCTCCAGGCAAAGCCAGCACCTGCCACACAGGGCCCATGTCCAGTCTGTGCTTGGCTAATGGGTGGGTGCAGCCAGAGCCTCAAACTCTGGAGCCCCAGGAGCCCCCAGACCCTGAGGAAGGACTTCCTAGGTGGGGTGGGGGTGCCTGTCTCAAGCAGGTTCTCCTAGGCAGGGCCCAGCCCTTGGCCCATCTCTACACACCCACTCCCCAGACCCAGGTGCCCCTGTCTGCTCCTGTCTGAAGAGCCTTTGAGAGGGAGGGGCCTTTCGGGGCCTCGAGTGCTCCAAGACCCAGGAGCTGGTGTTGCTTGCAGATCAACATGACCCACTACATCCAGCACCTGTCATTCGGGGAGGACTACCCGGGCATTGTGAACCCCCTGGACCACACCAACGTCACTGCACCCCAAGGTACCAGCCTGGGAGGTAGCCCCCAGCTACCCAAGCCCTGCCTGCACCCACGCCCAGTGCCCTCTTCTCCCTGCAGCCTCCATGATGTTCCAGTACTTTGTGAAGGTGGTGCCCACGGTGTACATGAAGGTAGATGGGGAGGTGAGTCTGAGGGAGCTCAGACATCCGGGCACCCTCTTGGTGCCAGGCACCTGAGTTCCTTCAAGCTGGGAAGCGGAGTCCTGCTCTTATCCCCATATGATGAGTGACAAGGTGAGGCTCAGAGAGGGTAGGTGATTTGCCCTCACAGCCAGAGCTCAGGCCCCAGGCTGTCAGATTTCAAAGCGCTTTTCCTACTTGCCCAAAGTACCTCCATCCACTCCTCCCGTGTCCACTCTCTGTCTGCCTCACTGTCCCCCGTTATCTGCCCTGAGCCAGGAGCTAGCAAGGTCAACCCGCCCATGCCCCTTCCTCCCGTCTCTGCTGTGGCCTGTGGAGCAGCGTCTCCGCAGACTGGTAGAATGCAAGGGACTGAGCAGAGAGGAAGTCAGGCCCAGCCTCGCCAGGAGCTTGTGGTACAGCCTTGGAGAGTTGCTTCTCGCCCCTGGACCCCCATTGAGAGGGTCCACCAAACGTAGCTGGGATTGAGAAGCTGTAAAGAGCTGGTGACTGGAGGGGAAGCTGGGATGGTCAGGCTGGGAGAGGGCATCTAGGTGGTCCCCAGGCCTTGCAGTGTTTGTTTCCAAGGTGGGGCCTCGTTTTCTCCTCCACACAGTCAAGGCACTGCAACACCAGGGGTAGGAGCAGGGGTGGGGCGGCAGGGTTGGGAGCCAGGTCATAGACCCAGCCCTGGCCCAGGCTCCCCTCCCGTCCCAGGTGCTGAGGACAAATCAGTTCTCTGTGACCAGACATGAGAAGGTCGCCAATGGGCTGATGGGCGATCAGGGGCTTCCTGGAGTCTTCGTGCTGTACGAGCTCTCGCCCATGATGGTGAAGCTGACGGAGAAGCACAGGTGAGGGCAGGGAAAGGGAGGGGCCTGGGCCGGCAGGGAGCGGGGTGCCTGCTGACCCTCCCCCGCCCCTCTGCCAGGTCCTTCACACACTTCCTGACAGGCGTGTGCGCTATCATCGGGGGCATGTTCACAGGTTAGAAGCTCGAGGGTGTCTGTCTGGGGTTCAGGGCTTGATGGGGAGTGTAAAGCTTGACTCCCCCCACTAGGTTTTGGTTGAGGGAGGAGGGGCACTTCAAGGGCCAAGGGGGGGGATGCTGGCCTGGCCAGTCAGGTGACAAGGCCCGGAGGTCAAGCCAAGAGCCCACCTGGGCCAGTGCCAGCCCTCGTCTCTCTCCCCAGTGGCCGGACTCATCGACTCTCTCATCTACCACTCGGCTCGAGCCATCCAGAAGAAAATTGATCTAGGGAAGACAACATAGTTGTCCGTCCTTCCCCCCCAACAAGTCCCTGTTTTCCTTTGGCCTTGTGGTCATTTTCCCAGCCTCTTACCCCACCCACCCCGCACACCCCCTCTGCAAAGAGTCAGTCGCGGCCCCAGGTTGGTAAATCTATCAATTGTGATAGTACTCGCTGGTCTCTGTGTGGTTCTTGGGTCTGGCTGGAGCGTGGGAACAACCCTTATCACAGCCACTTATCAAAGGCAGTCAGGACTGACTTTGCAGAGCCAGGTGCCCCTGGGAGCCCCACGTGGACGTCCCTGCTTAATAGGACTTGATTCAAACCAGACTGATGTTCACTCCACAGCCCCATCATCAGTCCCTCCCACCGTGGCCTTCAGGCCTTTTGGGTTCAGCCCCAGGGCTTAGATGGACCTGTCCAGGATGAGCTTCCTGGAGTCATCCTGGCCCCCAGCCTTGTGAGTTTCCGACCCCACTGGTAATAGGCCCTGGCTGCAGGCTGGGGGTTGCCACCTCAGTGGTGGCTTAAGCTGGGGCCCCTCCCTGCCACCCTGGGCTCAGTCACCTGATCCCCTCCTGCTCACTGACCCTGCGATGTGCCAAGTGCCTGCTGGCTCCTGGTGCCCAGAAGGGTACAGCCAGGTCCTTTGCAATTTCCTGGGTGGACACAGAACTGAAAAACAGGGAGGGAAGGTAGCAGTGGCCATTCTGAAGCAGGGCTAGTATCAGACTCTGGCTCTGGACCTAGTCAGGCCTTCCCATTACAGCCCTTAAGATGTGTGGGGAACCGGCCCTGAGACCTCACCACTGCACAGCCCAGGCAACCAGGGACATTAGTAGCTGGTCAGTTCAGCCAGTCATTTCTCAGGGAGTTTCAGTGTAAGACAGTAGTGAGGGGAGAAGCGGAGGACAGAAAGCAGAGTAGGGCAATGACAGCAAAACTTCTGGAGGCAGCCGGACATGAGACCCAGCTCTGATGTGGCCACTTACGAGCTGTGACCTTGGACGTGTTATTGGTGGGCCCTTGTCTCATTTATGAATTGCGGGTGATATTGTCAGCTGTAGTGAGCCTTGTTTTTTTGGTCACCCGGGAACCATTCCCCCTTGTTAAGGTATCCTGGGTTTCCTCTGGGAACCTCCCCGCCCACTGTCTGCTTGTGTGATTTGGGAAGAGGGCTGATCTCCCACCCTAAGCCCCAGGGGAGGGCCCCAATCAGCATATCCCATCCCACACCCACACCCCAGTGACCCAGAGCAAGCTAGCATCTGTCAGGCCTAGGAAAGCTTTCTTTCCTTCCGGACATGCGTATGGGGAGACGTGGGGTTGCTGCAGCCGTCCTGCACTTCCGAGGAGAGACCCTGTCTGCAAATGAGCTTCCCCTGAGGACTGCAGTGCCAAGCTCAGGCAGAGAACCAGTCCTAGTGACATTGTTTGAACCCTGAGACAAACAGCACCTGAAGCCAACCAATTCCTGGGAATTACAGCTGTGTAAGCCAATAAATTCCCTTTTTGCTTAAGCCAGCTTGGGTTAGGATTTCTGTCACTTGCAGTCAAGTGTCCTAAGTGATCTGCCTTCTCTCAGGGTCGGTACAGGTTCACGGAGCACATAAAGGGCTTAGCTGCAATGGAGCAGCAGAAGCCACGGCAGATGGGGTGAGAGGGACCCAGCCGCTGGCATGAGCAGGCGCAGCAGGTGGGCTGCTCGAGGGCCTGACACCTCGGTGGCCAGGGCTCCTCGGCTGTGACCCGCCGCGGGGCCCTGTCCTTCCCGGCAGCAGGGCCACGTGGGCAGCCTCCCATCCTGTGCATTCATGCGCCCGAGGCCACCCAAGAACACATCTGTTCTCTGCCCCTAGTGTCATTTATTATATGCAGCATGTGTTCAGGGGACAGGGTGGATACCTCGTAAGGTTTACACAGAGAAAGCAGGGAACGCCATGATGGTTCCTATTGGTGGGAAGGACACCAGGGGCAGGAGTTGAGGAGCTGGCATTACGGGATGAGTGTCCAAGGTCAGTCAGGGGCAGTGGAGGGGGCGGACGGTAACCTGGTTGATCAGGCCAGGCCTGGTGTAGGAGACGAGGAGGAGGAAGACAGTGATCAGCGCCGCCAGCAGCAGCAGGATGCGCCAGCACCGGCGCCAGACGAAGAAGACGGAGGTCTTCAGCGGGTTCACAAACCAGTTGAAGGAGGTTTCGGGGCAGCTGCGGGGAAGCAGGTGGTGTCGGAAGGATGAGGAAGCCCCCCGGCTGCCCCCTCCCCCCTCCCCCAGGCTCTGGCCCCGCCTCCTGCACCGCACCGCCCGCACCCTTGGGCTTCTCCGAGGGCTCTGGCTCCTTGCGCCTCTTTCCCACTGGACGTTTCTCAGCCTCCTCCACAGTCAGCAGCTCAAACTCAGCCTCCACCTTCCCCTGGAAAAGGGGTGACGGAAGCCAAGTTCTTAGGCCGGCTCAGGCCTGGCCCCTGCCTGGCCCGGTTCCTGCCCTGGCCGCACCCACCGTGAGGATGTAGACGTTGCCTCCTGAGTCCAAGAACTCTTAAGTCTTCTGGCCGGCCCTTCTTCCTCTTCTTCCTCTTCTTCTTGCCAGCCTGAGCCTCCGGCACCCGCAGCTTCACTACAGGCCACCAGCCCCGCAAGCGGCGGCAGCGAAAGAGATTACGCCTTGGCCCGGCCCCGTCCCGGACCAGCCACACGGAGCAGAGCTCGGGGCCCCAGGCCCCTCGCACCATGTCCGGTAGCTGCAGCTCCAAGGATCCTGCAGGTCCAGAGCTCTCTGGGTTAGGCAGGAGCTCAAGGTCTATCTGAACCAACCTCCCCTCCCTGAGAGTGACACCAAGGAAAGCCGAGCCCAGAGGTAGAAAGTGACAAGATGGCGGAGAGCATCTTGGGGGAGGGGCAGCACAGCGGGATTGTAAATCGGGGCATCCAAAGTTAGAATGTGGCAGTCAGGCCACAGCTATGGACCACACACCACAGCCCAAATGTCAGCAGGTTGTCAGACCCTGATGATACAGGGCCCAAGGATGGGACCAGACCGCCAAAGCAGGGACTAAAGGCCATGGAGTCGAGTCCAGTGTAACCCGAGCTCAGGTCAAATTAGAGGATTGAGTGGGAGATTTGGGTGGAAATGGAGGTTATGGTGCTCAGAGCTGAATAAGTTCAGTAATTAGGCCAGAAAGCAGACCTAGAGTCTGAAATCCAGGATTGAGGATTGGGTTAGAGTAGGGAACCCAGGAGAGAGGGGACAGGGCAATGAGGGCAGAAATCGGGGCCAGGGGTTGAGGTAGGAGGGCAGCTAAGCAGTAGCAAGGAAGTCGTTCGTTGGCGGAGATGCAGTCATAGTCCCAGACCTGCAGGACCAGCACAGACGGCTGCCGGAACTCAGCTTCCTCCAGGGTGAAGGGTCCAGGCCAGCAACGGACGCTCACCTCTCGCTTGGTGGGCAGGTAGTCAAAGCGGAACACGAAGCGCGTTGAAGTTCCCTCCCCTGTCAGAGAGTTGAAGTGAACGTCTGTCTCCTGCTTGTCTAGCTCCAGCCCCTTTGCCCAGCTGGAGCCAGGGGAAAGGTGCAAGCGGAGGGGATGGGCATCCGTGCTGGACGGAGGCCAGAAACCGGCTCCTCACCTAGCCTGCCCCTCCACTCACCACCAGACTGGTCCCTCCACCCAGCTCCGGGCGCCATCGAGGGCTTAGGGGACAAAGCTCTGGCTCAGCCCAGGGCCCAAGCCCCTGTTTGAAATCTCACCTCAGTGCACAGCCATGTGCCCGCTCAGCCTGTAGGCCTACCTTTTCACGTAGATGTCACTCGACATCTCTCCAGTGAGTGGGTTTGCATCATCCAGAACTACATCCTCCGTGTTCCAGATGATGACTCTGAGCTCATAGCTGAGGGACGTATTGGGGGAGGGTTTTCAGACTCTCGAGAGGGGTCCTGGGAGGGGCTGCAGGAAGGACGTGGGCCAGGGCCACTGACATGCATTGAGCACCTGATGTGTGCCCAGCCGGGTGATCAGGATGTCTGTGGTCCCTTGAAGGGACAGCCCCAGGTATCACCGACCACCCCCACCCCCCCGGATGGCACCAGGAATGGTCTGCTGACCCAAGCTGGGCCAATGGGCTTCTCCCGCCCATAAATTTGGAATCAAGACCCTGAAAGGTTGACTCAAAAAGCATCAGATGCAGAGCTGGAGCCACCACAAGCCAAAGTGCTGTGCAGGCAGAGAGAGACAGTCTGCAGAGAGACACCAAGTGGGGATGACAGCACGCAGCCCCTGGGGGACAGAAGGAAGGGCTGTGACATTCTTGATCCTACCCCAAATAGCCCTGTCCTTGTCTGTCATGAGGTTTCCTGGATATCTATTGTTTTCTTTTGCCCCGTATCAATTTCCCCTCTCTTGTTGACAGCACTGTGATTTTCTGTTGGTGACTCCCACTCCACCCCCACCACTGTCAGCCTGTGTTATCCTGGCGGGGCGGACCAACCCCTCTCTGGCTCCAGAGGTTGGTATATCACCTACGACATCACCCAGGACTGGCCAGTCAATGCATTACAGCTCCATGATCACAAAGGTTGGTTCAGGAATCAGCATTTGACCCAAGCTGGTCCAATGAGAGTCAGCTCGAGACTTTTGCTCTAACTGGGAAAGACGTGTTTTTTTTTCCTGCTCAAATGGTCCGGTTGGTAAGATGTAAGCCTCCACTGTTAAAAGCCACTTGGACCCCAGACTGCATAAGTCTCCATGAGAGTGACACCAAGGAAAGCAGAGCCCAGAGGTAGAAAGTGACAGATTGCTGACATCTGAAGTGCACACACCCTCCACTCAGAGTAGCTCAGGTCAAAAGGGGGTTAACTGGTATTTGGACTGTTTTAGTTGCAAGTAACAGACACCCAATTCACAATGGCTTATGAAAAAAAAAAAGGGAATTTAATGGCTCACCTATCTGGATCAGCTCTGCCTGCTTCATGGGGGCCCTTGCACAGGTTTTCAGAGAGCCCTTGTCCAAGATGTGGGCTGTCCAAGATGTGCCCACCCCATGGGAGGATGGACCAGGACTCTCTTACCTGATTGGCTGCCGACGCTTGATGTCAACTGGAGGTGGGGCAGGCACATCTCCAGGGAAGATGTCAATCCACACATGAAGGGATCCCTGGGGGCACAGGAAGAGGCTAAAGGGTCTTGCTGGGTCCCACCCCCCTAACGGCCCTGTGGCCAGAGGTTGTGCCTCACCCCAGGTGGAGAGAAGAGCTGGGGTCAAGAGGGCAGATCCTGGGGTATGAGGATGAAGGTGGAGTCTGAACTGGGAATTCCAGGGTTGACGTTAGCCTGAGGGTTCAGAGATGAGGCCCCAGAAGTGGAAGGCTGAGATCAAAAGTAAGATCTACTGCTCCCAGGTCCAGATCCTAGGAATCTGGGGTAGAGGTCAGGTTGGGAGTGCCAGGTCTGAGCCTTGGTGGCCCAGGGGTGGGGATCCTTCAGAACCAGAGTCCAGGGTGTGGGTATGGGGTCCAGGATGGAAGTCCAAGACTGGAGTGGGGATGCTGGGCACCAGGATCAGGAGCCGAAGTCCAAAGTGCCAGTGCCCAGGTGGAGGTCTTGGAGAAAGGGCGTCCTGGGGGCCCAGGTCCAGGACCAGGTGGGAGTCCTGGGGTTCTGGGGTTGGGTGCTGAGCCCTCCTTCAACTGCAGCAGCCCTGAGCTGCGGCGATGGTAGAGGGGCCGTGTTTCTACGTGCTCAGGTACCAGCTGGATCCCAAGCCCAGGCGTCTCCTGCCAGCGCCGCAGCACCAGCAATGCCTGGGGCTCCTCAGGGACCTCACTTGCCACCTCGGAGTCCCCACTACCTGCAACAAGAGGTGTGTGAGCTTGGGTTCCGCACAGTTCCCGACTCTCCTCCCTTCCTCCCCCTGCCCTCAGTAGACGCTCTAGGCTGAGGCAGCTGCTGCATCGGACAAATCCACGGGCTGGGAGGGCAAGTCCACAATGCACAGAAAGCTCTAACAACTTTTGCCAGTGAAAAGCCAGCAGTCAGGGGGACAGTGGGGTTGGAGGCTTTGTGGCCTCTGTGTAGACCTTGCTTAGAGAACAGACCACTGGCCATATATGAAGCATGAGCTAAATTCTGCATCCGTATTTTATGTTGTATGGGACCCCTGTGTCCCCAGTTAGCTACGGCTCCGAGGGGTTCGCTAGGGCTCCCTGGAGATCTCACACTCACCAACAAAGACCACTTTCTCTCCACTATCATCCTTACTCAGCCAAAACTCAGCTCCTCTGCTTGCAGAGGGAGGCGGGCTCTTTGTGGGGCACACTAGGCTGGGCACCAGGGTCCCCCTGTACCTTGTTCTTCCATCTTGCTCCCTCTGGACTGTGCAGCGGAGAGGGGCTGGTACCTGGGGGCAGGGTCTCTGGCGGTGTCAGAAAGAGTTTGCTGCCCACCTTGACAGCCCCGGCTCGGTATTCAGGTGGGGGGAGGCCATAGGGTAGGCACAGCACCGCCAGGATCTGCGAAGGCCGAAATGCGTCATGCCAGGCACTGTAGCCATCCCTGCGGCAGAAAAGGAATGTGCCTCAGTTGGATCCAGGATATGAACGTACTTGGGCACAGGGGCAGGGATGGGTGCCCTTGAGGACTTGGGATCCAGGTTTGTAACTCCTCTGCGGGACAGGTTAGCCCTCGCTTACGGTAACGGTGAAAATCAAATATGCATGGCAGGTGCTCCTGTGAAGGAGATACTGATATTACCCGTCTTTCAGATGAGGAAACTGAAGCTCAGGAAAGCCAAGTGACTTATTAGTTACAGGATCCCAACTCCCAAGCCCATTTCTTGACCATTAAGCTATAATGTCTTGGTCGCAGGGGAGTCCCCTTCTATGAAATCAAAGGATCTGGACAGGCAGGTGGGATGCGAACTTGAATGTCTTTGGTCAGACTTAGAATGACTCCTGAGGGCCCTGTTGGACTCACACGTCATACTGGGACGGCAGCCCACAGTTCGCCCTGTGGTGGCTATAGAATCGGTTTTCCAGATCAATGTGGGTCTCTCTGATGAGGTCATCAGAACCCACGAGGTCATGATCAAACACAGCCACGGTCAACTCTGGCTCAGCAGGGAGAGAGATGCTGAGCTCTAGGGCCCTGGCCAGGAGAGAGCGTGATGAGAACACCTCCACACCCTAGGAGGAGGTCTTGTGAGGGGTAGGGGTGTGAGGGGACTCAACAGCTTCTGTCCATTCCCCCACACCACATCAGCTGCCTGAGTGAGAGCCACAGGGCGGGATGGCAAAGTTGCTCTCCATTCCCAAGCCCAGGGCCCAGCCTCACTCTCCAAAGATGGGGTTCAGCTACTTGAGGATGTAGTGCTCCTTGGTGTCCAGCCACTCCCAGCCAGCGCTCACCACCACATAGGGGTCTGCTTTGCCGTTGGCGTCCACAGGAGCCAGGTTGGTAGCCTAGGGAGACAGTATGGGGTGGAAATGAAAGAAATGTCATTGTCATAACCCAAGGTGGCTCTTGCCAGATCTAATCTCCGATTGAGTGTAAACAGGAAGTTACCAGGGAGAGATCTTCCACTTCAAGGAGTTAGCTGAGAGGTTGCACAAGATGACTTTTACTTACTTTCAAATTAATTATTGAAATACTTAAGACATACAAGTGTAACAAAAGATATAATGAAACAGAAAATATGTGGAAAGATGTATACCCTTATACATCTTACTATTCAATTTGTAACTTTCCATATTGTTTGACCTTCATTTTTTTACAATGAGCATATTTTACATTTTATTCCTTTTTTTACTTTTTAAATTAAGAATATTTTAACTAAATAAAAATAATTACAATTTTTTAATTGTATTAAAAAATAATACAATGAGCATGTGTGTGCCCTGTTTCATAAATTAAACACTACCGACAAATGTCCCCTGAGTCTCCTGAGTCCCCCTGACCTGACTTAATTCCTTTTTCATCCCTGAAGTAGCCAGACCCTTTATTTGGGGTTTCTCACTCACAGAAAAAAAAAAGGAAAAATACTTTTACTACATATACATACGTCCCTAAGCAATATATAGCACTATATTGCATGGTTTAAACTATATTTAGAAAACTTACTTTTTCTGTTTTTGATAACTGTGTAATTAAGTAAATTCATAACTTATGCATAAATTACTGAAGTATAATTTATACACAGCAATATATTTTTAGTCTTTTTACACTCCTACCTGCCATGTATGAGAGTTCCAGTTGCCCCACATCTTTCACACCTGGTATCGTCAGTCTTTTTATTTTCGTCAATCTAGCGCTTGTGAAATTGTAGCTCATTGTGGTTTTAATTTGCATTTCCCTGCTGATGAAGCATGTTGAGCATCTTTGCATGTGCTTATTGGCCTTATATATATATTTGCTTTTGTGAAGTGACTGTTCAAATTTTTTGCTCCATTATTGAGTTTTAAATTTAAAAACATTACACTTTTAATTTCTAAACATTCTAACTGGGCCTTTCAACTTGCTGTTTATTTTTAATAGTCTCTTGTTCCTTGCTCATTTTAAATTCATTCTTTTATTTCTTTAAACGTTTCATATATACTTATTTTACATTCTCTATCTAGTCATTCCAATATCAACGACCTTGGGGGTCTGAATGTGTTGTTATTTTTGCTAATTCTTACTCATGGTGACTTTTTTTTTTTAAACATCTTTATTGGTGTATAATTGCTTTACAATGGTGTGTTCATTTCTGGTTTATAACAAAGTGAATCAGCTATACATATACATATATCCCCATATCTCCTCCCTCTTGCGTCTCCCTCCCACCCTCCCATGGTGGCTTTTTTCTTTATATTTCAGTACTTTTTAATCATGATTCATGTTTCGTTTAACTCATGCTGAGGGGCTGTTGTGGGTGTTCTCTGCCAGAGAGAGCTTGTTTTCACTCCTGCCAGTTTCCTAGGCAAACTACCAACCTGCAGCCACTTTAAAATAAATCCTCCACTTGAGGTTTTGGGGATCACACAGATGGTGGGAACTCAGGCCCTGAACTGTATTAGAGCCAGCTTGTGGTCAAGGATGCTAGGGGAAACTTTTTCCCCTCTAACCAATGCCAAGTTTAAGACAGGCAAGTTTCCTTGGTGTCTCCTTCTGCCTTTCAAGTTCCTATTTTTGTTCATCCTTATGCAGAGGGTGTAATTTTGGGGGCGCCACTTTATATAAGGCCGTTCAGTCAAACTCCTCCCCTAGGTAGCCCCAGGACTTCATCTTCTGTCCTCACTGCCTGTCAACCATCCACGAGGAAGATGAGGTTTCCCAGGTCAGCAGTAAGTGTGGGGTGAAAGCCAGCTTTAGCATTCCTTTTCCCTAGGTCCCTGTTATTAACTATATTTTCTTGTTTTCTGTAATCTTGATGCTGTGGTATCTGGAGCCATACTGGCCCGGGAGAAACTGCACCTGTCAGGGATACTAATTCCTAGAGTTAGCAAACAACACACCTGCCAGAGCACCTTTCATATACAAACCAACCAATCTAGAGCCCATACAATGTCCAACCACCTCCTCTATCTGGCTCTTATACTCCAGGAAGTAATATTCCTCTGCCCTAATCATCCTCAGGGCCAGGTTCCAGACAACAAGAGACAGTGAGACAGCCCCCGTACCCCAGAGCCCACAGGAATTATTCAAACTAGCCAATCCTAAGCCTGCTTACACTGCCTTGTCCTGCCTTTACTGCAGAAACCACAATAAAGGCTCTGGCCCTCACACTTCCCTTCCTCCTTCTGCCTCTGAACTGGCCCTCATGCTTCCCCGTGTGGCCCTGCAGGGTACAGCATGCACCACCACCCCCCACACACAGAAAACTGAAACAACAGACTATCTTTTCAATGGCAAACATCTCCTGATCTGTTGGCTTCACCAAACATGGATAAGAACAAAATCCTGGGTACGTTTTAAAGCAGTTCCTGCTTTTATTCTGTTTTTTTTTTTCCACTCTAAAATCTCTTACTTTCTTGGAAGCTCAGCATTGCATTTAAAAGATTTTTTAAAAATAAATTTATTTACTTCCGGGAAGATGGCGGAAGAGTAAGACGCGGAGATCACATTCCTTCCCATAGATACACCAGAAATACATCTACACGTGGAACAACTCCTACAGAACACCTACTGAACGCTAGCAGAAGACCTCAGACCTCCCAAAAGGCAAGAAACCCCCCACGTACCTGGGCAGGGCAAAAGAAAAAAGAATAAACAGAGACAAAAGGATAGGGACGGGTCCTGCACCAGTGGGAGGGAGGTGTGAAGGATGAAAAGTGTCCACACACTAGGAAGCCCCTTCGCGGGCGGAAACTGCGGGTGGCGGAGAGGAGGAGCTTCGGGGCCGCGGAGTAGAGCACAGCAACAGGGGTGCGGAGGGCAAAGCGGAGAGATTCCAGCGCAGAGGATCAGGGCCGACCGGCACTCACCAGCCCGCGAGGCTTGTCTGCTCCCCCGCCGGAGCGGGCGGGGCTTCGGTCGGAGCGCAGGGAGAGGACTGGGGTTGGCAGCGTGAACACAGGCTGCAGGGGGTTAGTGCGCCACGGCTGGCCGGGAGGGAGTCCGGGGAAAAGTCTGGACCTGCAGAAGAGGCAAGAGACTTTTTCTTCCCTCTTTATTTCCTGGTGCGCGAGGAGAGGGGATTAAGAGCGCCGCTTAAAGGAACTCCGGAGACGGGCGCGAGCCGTGGCTAAAAGCGCGGACCCCAGAGACCGGCATGAGACGCTAAGGCTGCTGCTGCCGCCACCAAGAAGCCTCTGTGCGACGCAGGTCACTATTCCACACACCCCTTCCGGGGAGCCTTGCAGCCCGCCACTGCCAGGGTCCCGGGATCCAGGGACAACTACCACGGGAGAACGCACGGCGCGCCTCAGGCTGGTGCAACGTCACGCTGGCCTCTGCCGCTGCAGGTCACTCCGTGACCCTCCCTACCCCCGGCCTGAGTGAGCCAGAGCCTCCGAATCAGCGGCTCCTTTAACCACGTCCTGTCTAAGCAAAGAACAGACGCCTTCCGGCGTCCTACACGCATAGGCGGGGCCAAATCCAAAACTGAGCCCCTGGGAGCTGTGAGAACAAAGAAGAGAAAGGGAAATCTCTCCCAGCAGCCGCAGAAGCAGCGGATTAAAGCTCCACAATCAACCTGATGTACCCTGCATCTGTGGAATACATGAATAGACAATGAATCATCCCAAATTAAGGAGGTGGACTTTGAGAGCAAGATTTATTATTCTTTCTCCTTTTCCTTTTTTTGTGTGTATGTGTATGCTTCTGTGTGAGATTTTGTCTGTATAGCTTTGCTTCCACCATTTGTTCCAGGGTTCTATCCATCCGTATTTTTGTTTTTTGGGTTTTTTTTCTCTTAATAATTATTTTTTTATTTTAATAACTTTATTATATTTTATCTTACTTTATTTTATTTTACTTTATCTTCTTTCTTTCTTTTTTTCCTTCCTTCCCTCCTTCCTTCCTTGCTCCCTCCCTCCCTCCTTTCTTTCTTTCTTTCTACTTCTAGTAATTCTTTCTTTCTACTTTTTCTCCCTTTTCTTCTGAGCTGTGTGGATGAAAGGCTCTTGGTGCTGCAGCCAGGAGTTAGTGCTGTGCCTCTGAGGTGGAAGAGCCAACTTCAGGACACTGGTCCACAAGAGACCTCCCAGCTGCACATAATATCAAACGGCGAAAAGATCCCAGAGATCTCCATCTCAACACCAGCACCCAGCTTCACTCAACGACCAGCAAGCTACAGTGCTGGACATCCTATGCCAAACAATTAGCAAGACAGGAACACAACACCACCCATTAGCAGAGAGGCTGCCCAAAATCATAATAAGTCAACAGACACCCCAAAACACACCACCAGACGTGGACCTGCCCACCAGAAAGACAAGATCCAGCCTCATCCACCAGAACACAGGCACTAGTCCCCTCCACCAGGAAGCCTACACAACCCACTGAACCAACCTTAGCCACTGGGGACAGACACCAAAAACAACAGGAACTACAAACCTGCAGCCTGCAAAAAGGAGACCCCAAACACAGTAAGATAAGCAAAATGAAAAGACAGAAAAACACACAGCAGATGAAGGAGCAAGATAAAAACCCACCAGACCTAACAAATGAAGAGGAAATAGGCAGTCTACCTGAAAAAGAATTCAGAATAATGATAGTAAAGATGATCCAAAATCTTGGAAATAGAATAGACAAAATGCAAGAAACATTTAACAAGGACCTAGAAGAACTAAAGATGAAACAAACAATGATGAACAACACAATAAATGAAATGAAAAATACTCTAGATGGGATCAATAGAATAACTGAGGCAGAAGAACGGATAAGTGACCTGGAAGATAAAATGGCGGAAATAACTAATGCAGAGCAGAATAAAGAAAAAAGAATGAAAAGAACTGAGAACAGTGTCAGAGACCTCTGGGACAACATTAAACACACAAACATTCAAATTATAGGGGTTCCAGAAGAAGAGAAAAAGAAAGGGACTGAGAAAATATTTGAAGAGATTATAGTTGAAAACTTCCCTAATATGGGAAAGGAAATAGTTAATCAAGTCCAGGAAGCACAGAGAGTCCCATACAGGATAAATCCAAGGAGAAATACGCCAAGACACATATTAATCAAACTGTCAAAAATTAAATACAAAGAAAACATATTAAAAGCAGCAAGGGAAAAACAACAAATAACACACAAGGGAATCCCCATAAGGTTAACAGCTGATCTTTCAGCAGAAACTCTGCAAGCCAGAAGGGAGTGGCAGGACATATTGAAAGTGATGAAAGAGAAAAACCTGCAACCAAGATTACTCTACCCAGCAAGGATCTCATTCAGATTTGATGGAGAAATTAAAACCTTTACAGACAAGCAAAAGCTGAGAGAGTTCAGCACCACCAAACCAGCTCTACAACAACTGCTAAAGGAACTTCTCTAGGCAAGAAACACAAGAGAAGGAAAAGACCTACAATAATGAACCCAAAACAATTAAGAAAATAGGAATAGGAACATACATATCAATAATTACCTTAAATGTAAATGGACTAAATGCTCCCACCAAAAGACACAGATTGGCTGAATGGATACAAAAATAAGACGCATATATTTGCTGTCTACAAGAGACCCACTTCAGACCTAGAGACACATACAGACTGAAAGTAAGGGGATGGAAAAAGGTATTTCATGCAAATGGAAACCAAAAGAAAGCTGGAGTAGCAATTCTCATATCAGACAAAATAGACTTTAAAATAAAGACTATTAGAAGAGACAAAGAAGGACACTACATAAGGATCAAGGGATCGATCCAAGAAGAAGATATAACAATTGTAAATATTTATGCACCCAACATAGGAGCACCTCAATACATAAGGCAAATACTAACAGCCATAAAAGGGGAAATCGACAGTAACACATTCATACTAGGGGACTTTAACACCCCACTTTCACCAATGGACAGATCATCCAAAATGAAAATAAATAAGGAAACCCAAGCTTTAAATGATACATAAAACAAGATGGACTTAATTGATATTTATAGGACATTCCATCCAAAAACAACAGAATACACATTTTTCTCTAGTGCTCATGGAACATTCTCCAGGATAGATCATATCTTGGGTCACAAATCAAGCCTTGGTAAATTTAAGAAAATTGAAATTGTATCAAGTATCTTTTCCGACCACAATGCTATGAGACTAGATATCAATTACAGGAAAAGATCTGTAAAAAATACAAACACATGGAGGCTAAACAATACACTACTTAATAACGAAGTGATCACTGAAGAAATCAAAGAGGAAATCAAAAAATACCTAGAAACAAATGACAATGGAGACACGACGACTCAAAATCTATGGGATGCAGCAAAAGCAGTTCTAAGAGGGAAGTTTATAGCAATACAATCCTACCTTAAGAAACAGGAAACAGGGCTTCCCTGGTGGCGCAGTGGTTGAGAGTCCGCCTGCCGATGGAGGGGACATAGGTTCGTGCCCCGGTCCGGGAAGATCCCACATGCCGCGGAGCAGCTGGTCCCGTGAGCCATGGCCACTGAGCCTGTGCGTCCGGAGCCTGTGCTCCGCAACGGGAGAGGCCACAGCAGTGAGAGGCCCGCGTACCGCAAAAAAAAAAGAAACAGGAAACATCTCGAATAAACAACCTAAACTTGCACCTAAAGCAATTAGAGAAAGAAGAACAAAAAAACCCCAAACTTAGCAGAAGGAAAGAAATCATAAAAATCAGATCAGAAATAAATGAAAAAGAAATGAAGGAAGTGATAGCAAAGATCAATAAAACTAAAAGCTGGTTCTTTGAGAAGATAAACAAAATTGATAAACCATTAGCCAGACTCATCAAGAAAAAAAGGGAGAAGACTGAAATCAGTACAATTAGAAATGAAAAAGGAGAAGTAACAATTGACACTGCAGAAATACAAAAGATCATGAGAGATTACTACAAGCAACTCTATGCCAATAAAATGGACAACCTGGAAGAAATGGACAAATTCTTAGAAAGGCACAACCTGCCAAGACTGAATCAGGAAGAAATAGAAAATATGAACAGACCAATCACAAGCACTGAAATTGAAACTGCGATTAAAAATCTTCTAACAAACAAAAGCCCAGGACCAGATGGCTTCACAGGCGAATTCTATCAAACATTTAGAGAAGAGCTAACACCTATCCTTCTGAAACTCTTCCAAAATATAGCAGAGGGAGGAACACTCCCCAACTCATTCTACGAGGCCACCATCACCCTGATACCAAAACCAGACAAGGATGTCACAAAGAAAGAAAACTACAGGCCAATATCACTGATGAACATAGATGCAAAAATCCTCAACAAAATACTAGCAAACAGAATCCAACAGCACATTAAATGGATCACACACCATGATCAAGTGGGGGTTATTCCAGGAATGCAAGGATTCTTCAATATACGCAAATCAATCAACGTGATACACCATATTAACAAACTGAAGGAGAAAAACCATATGATCATCTCAAGAGATGCAGAGAAAGCTTTTGACAAAATTCAACACCAATTTATGATAAAAACCCTGCAGAAAGTAGGCATAGAGGGAACTTTCCTCAACATAATAAAGGCCATATATGACAAACCCACAGCCAACATTGTCCTCAATGGTGAAAAACTGAAAGCATTTCCTCTAAGATCAGGAACAAGACAAGGTTGCCCACTCTCACCACTCTTATTCAACATAGTTTGGGAAGTTTTAGCCACAGCAATCAGAGAAAAAAAGGAAATAAAAGGAATCCAAATCGGAAAAGAAGAAGTAAAGCTGTCACTATTTGCAGATGACATGATACTATACATAGAGAATCCTAAAGATGCTACCAGAAAACTACTAGAGCTAATCAATGAATTTGGTAAAGTAGCAGGATACAAAATTAATGCACAGAAATCTTTGGCATTCCTATACACTAAGGATGAAAAATCTGAAAGTGAAATCAAGAAAACACTCCCATTTACCATTGCAACAAAAAGAATAAAATATCTAGGAATAAACCTACCTAAGGAGACAAAAGACCTGTATGCAGAAAATTATAAGACACTGATGAAAGAAATTAAAGATTATACAAATAGATGGAGAGATATACCATGTTCTTGGATTGGAAGAATCAACATTGTGAAAATGACTCTACTACCCAAATCAATCTACAGATTCAATGCAATCCCTATCAAACTACCACTGGCATTTTTCACAGAACTAGAACAAAAAATTTCACAATTTGTATGGGAACACAAAAGACCCCAAATAGCCAAAGCAATCTTGAGAACAAAAAATGGAGCTGGAGGAATCAGGCTTCCTGACTTCAGACTGTACTACAAAGCTACAGTAATCAAGACAGTATGGTACTGGCACAAAAACAGAAATATAGATCAATGGAACAGGATAGAAAGCCCAGAGATAAACCCACGCACATATGGTCACCTTATCTTTGATAAAGGAGGCAGGAATGTACAGTGGAGAAAGGACAGCCTCTTCAATAAGTGGTGCTGGGAAAACTGGACAGCTACATGTAAAAGTATGAGATTAGATCACTCCCTAACACCATACACAAAAATAAGCTCAAAATGGATTAAAGACCTAAATGTAAGGCCAGAAACTATCAAACTCTTAGAGGAAAAGATAGGCAGGACACTCTATGAGATAAATCACAGCAAGGTCCTTTTTGACCCACCTCCTAGAGAAATGGAAATAAAAACAAAAATAAACAAATGGGACCTAATGAAACTTAAAAGCTTTTGCACAGCAAAGGAAACCATAAACAAGACCAAAAGACAACCCTCAGAATGGGAGAAAATATTTGCAAATGAAGCAACTGACAAAGGATTGATCTCCAAAATTTATAAGAAGCTCATGCAGCTTAATAACAAAAAAACAAACAACCCAATCCAAAAATGGGCAGAAGACCTAAATAGACATTTCTCCAAAGAAGATATACAGATTGCCAACAAACACATGAAAGAATGCTCAACATCACTAATCATTAGAGAAATGCAAATCAAAACTACAATGAGATATCATCTCACACCAGTCAGAATGGCCATCATCAAAAAATCTAGAAACAATAAATGCTGGAGAGGGTGTGGAGAAAAGGGAACCCTCTTACACTGTTGGTGGGAATGTAAATTGATACAGCCACTGTGGAGAACAGTATGGAGGTTCCTTAAAAAACTACAAATAGGGCTTCCCTGGTGGCGCAGTGGTTGAGAGTCCAACTGCCGATGCAGGGGACACGGGTTCGTGCCCCAGTCTGGGAAGATCCCACATGCCGTGGAGCGGCTGGGCCCGTGAGCCATGGCCACTGAGCCTGCGCGTCCAGAGCCTGTGCTCCGCGACGAGAGAGACCACAGCAGTGAGAAGCCCGCGTACCGCAAAAAACAAAACAAAACAAAAAAAAACTACAAATAGAACTACCATATGACCCAGTAATCCCACTACTAGGCATATACCCTGAGAAAACCATAATTCAAAAAGCATCATGTACCAAAATGTTCATTGCAGCTCTATTTACAATAGCCCAGAGATGGAAACAACCTAAGTGTCCATCATTGGATGAATGGATAAAGAAGATGTGGCACATATATACAATGGAATATTACTCAGCCATAAAAAGAAACGAAATTGAGCTATTTGTAATGAGGTGGATAGACCTAGAGTCTGTCATACAGAGTGAAGTAAGTCAGAAAGAGAGAGACAAATACCGTATGCTAACACATATATATGGAATATAAGGGAAAAAAATGTCATGAAGAACCTAGGGGTGAAATAGGAATAAAGACACAGACTTACTAGAGAATGGACTTGAGGATATGGGGAGGGGGAAGGGTAAACTGTGACAAAGCGAGAGAGAGGCATGGACATATATACACTACCAAACGTAAGGTAGATAGCTAGTGGGAAGCAGCCGCATAGCACAGGGAGATCAGCTCGGTGCTTTGTGACCGCCTGGAGGGCTGGGATAGGGAGGGTGAGAGGGAGGGAGACGCAAGCGGGAAGAGATATGGGAACATATGTATATATATAACTGATTCATTTTGTTGTGAAGCTGAAACTAACATACCATTGTAAAGCAATTATACTCCAGTAAAGATGTTAAAATGAAAAAAATAATAAATTTATTTACTTATTTATATTTTATTTTTGGCTGCATTGGGCCTTCATTGCCGTGCACGGACTTTCTCTACTTGCGGCAAGCAGGAGCTACTCTTCGTTGTGGTGCGTGGGCTTCTCATTGTGGTGGCTTCTCTTGTGGCAGAGCACGGGCTCTAGGCACGTGGGCTTCAGTAGTTGTGGCATGTGAGCTCAGTAGTTGTGGCGCACAGGCTTAGCTGCTCTGCGGCATGTGGGATCTTCCCGGACCAGGGCTCAAACCCATCTCCCCTGCATTGGCAGGTGGATTCTTAACCACTGTGCCACCATGGAAGTCCTAAAAGGTGTTTTTAACAGTATGAAGATTCCTCAAAACACTAAAAATAGAGTTGCCATATGATCCAGCAATTCCACCTCTGGGCATGTATCCTGAAAAAACTGTAATTCAGAAACATACAGGGAGGGCTTCCCTGGTGGCACAGTGGTTAAGAATCTGCCTGCCAATGCAGGGGACACGGGTTCAAGCTCTGGTCCGGGAAGATCCCACATGCTGTGGAGCAACTAAGCCCATGTGCCACAACTACTGAGCCTGTGCACCTAGAGCCTGTGCTCCACAACAAGAGAAGCCACCACAATGAGAATCCTGCGCACCGCAACAAAGAGTAGCCCCCACTTGCCACAACTAGAGAAAGCCCACGCGCAGCAACAAAGACCCAATGCAGCCAAAAATAAAATAAATAAAATTAAAAAAAAAAAGATACAGGGAATTCCCTGGTGGTCCGGTGGTTAGGACTCTGTGCTTCCACTGTAGGGGGTACAGGTTCGATCCCTGGTCAGGGAAGTAAGATCCTGCATGTCGCACAGTGCAGCCAAAAAAATAATAACAAGTAAATAAATAAATAAAATATAACCAAAAAAAGATACATGCACCCCTATGTTCATAGCAGCACTACTCATGATAGCCAAGACATGGAAGCAACCTAAATGCCCATCGACAGATGAATGGATAAAGAAGATGTGGTACATATATACAATGGAATAATACCCAGCCATAAAAAAAATGAAATAATGCTATTTGCAGCAACATGGATGGACCTAGAGATTATCATACTAAGTGAAATAAGTCAGAAAGAGAAAGACAAATACCATATGATATCACTTATATGTGGAATCTAAAAACACTTCGTATCAGTTGACAGAAATCTTCTTCATTTTATTTTACAGCTGCATAGTACTCTGTTGTACGGACATAGCACAGTTTATTCAACCCTTCTGCTATGTATGGGCATTTAATAAGATTTGATTTTTAATGGTCTTCCATCTTTAGAAATTTTATTTTATTATTTTCAAATCTGCCCAATTTTTATAGCCTTTTGTTCTCTGCGTGTGAAATCATTTTAAACTGTTTTAAACTGTGAAGTAATTTTAAGCTGTTTTATATTTCTAATATTTGAAAATTCTAACATCCAAAGCCCTTAGAAATCTAATTCTCTTTTGTGTTGTGTCTTTCTGACAAATTTTCCTGAGATTGTTTTCTTATATATTTTATAATTTGGGACTGTGAACCCAAATTTGGTTATCTAAATCTAGGGAAGTCTGTGAAGCCTGATTTGGGACTACTTTAAGCCAATCTCTCAACTTTGAGTTTTGTGGACTAAGCAGATAATAAAAATTCAAGTCTTAAATCAATGTGAGGGCAAAACTCTAATAGTAAATCCTCAGGGAAGACATTTTTTCTATTTCCCCCAATTGGAACAGAGGCTGAGATAGACCATTTACCTTACAGGCTTCTTTCGCAGTGGGTGGGCTTCCTCTTGCCCACCTTTCACTGAGAGTAGAGCCCTTCCTGGGTGCTGCTTCGAGCAAGGGTCTTGGTTGTGTCTCCCACCTTGTATAGGCTATTAGATATTAGAACCTAAGGCTTGGGGTCCAGGTATGGACAAATCCTCTCAAGAGAATCTGACTTCAGGGCTTGTTCAGGGATTCCTGCTGTTTTCTCATTTTGGCCCATTGGGAATTCCCTTTCTTATGAGCTTAGCATTTGTTTAAAAGATTGTTTATCTAGCATTTCTAGATCTATTATATCAAGAATTTATTTCAGACCATCTGGTCTGCAATGTTGCTAGAAGTAGAAGGTCCAGATGATGTCTACTATCTGATATATGCACTAGGATGCTTACATTATGGTAGAAGAGTGCCACAGAATGTTTCTTGAAATTACATCTTAGTCAGAATGCCTATATTTAAACTAGATAAAAGTACAGCATCTGCTCTGTGCCGGGAGTGAAGGGGTAGCAACCCACTCATTCCCCTCTCACTCCCTGAGATGCCTTTAAGGAAACTGCAGGGCCCTGTTGAGCACTGTATGAAAACTGCAGCAATGGGAGGACCTGTACAAAGGTATTTGATGACAGGCCATCACAAAGCTTTACAGAGTTGTGCCCTTCCTGGAATTATACTCCCCATTCTATGAGACTAGAACTACAAATAAGGAATTAGGGGATCTAAGCTCTAAATTCAGGTTCTGCCGTGAGCAAGATGTGTAACCCTGCGAAGTCTCTTAAGTTTGTGCCTAAGATTTCCCATCTGAAAAATGAAAAAGCTGGACTCTGATCCCTTCAGTCTGTAGGTTTTGTGTACATTACCTTTGCCGGAGTTAGAGGCGTGCCAGGCCAATGGCTGCTCACCTTTACAACATATACTCTGACTAGGAGCTTGATGGGCCGATTCTGTGTGGGATCCCCCTGGAGATCTGGGGATCAGAGAAGGACACTGCCTCTGATTCAGGGTAAATGAGGTAGGAGCCCTGGGTGGGATGGCGGGGTATGGAGCAGAAAAAACACTGGTAAGACAGTCTTCTTCCTGCATCCCCACTTGTGCTCCCTGGTCCCCCATTCCTTCCCGAAACATACCGTGAACTTGCCCACAAGGTTTCCAGACCCTTCTTCCTCTCCATCTCCATCCTGACCTCCTTGCCCTCGATACAGGGGAAACACATTCAGCCAGTCTTCAAAGTGGTTAAACTCTTCTTCCAGGGAGCTGTTGTAAATCTGAAAGGCGAGGGCCTCAGTGACAGCTCGTCCAGAATCCGAGCAGAATCCCCTCTTGCAACACCCAGTCACCTTCAGAGTGGTGATTGCTTTTTTCTGGGACACAGAGCCTTTGACTTCAGCCTTACCCTGGTCTTGGGCTTCCCCATCCACAGAAAGGAGATTGCCCCCATCTGGGAACAGCAGAAATGCCCCATTAGAAATACTGGTGTGGGGGAGGGAGGGAGAAACAAAGAGGAAAAACAAGAAAGCCAATCTCTTACCTGAATCCCCAACATCATCCATTTCATCCTCATCAAAGTTGGTCTGAAATCAAAGCGCAGGTCAAAGATTCTTCCCTACCCTTTACCTCCTTAATCTACCCCTTTTCCAGGATAGGGAGTTGGAAAACTTTAGCTCAAGTTCCAGCTGGGTAAGCCACTTGCATTTTCAAAGCCTTAGTTTATCCTATAGTCCTGATATGTAACCACCAGGTACATGTGGCTATTGAGCACTTGAAATGCATCTGGTCCAAACTGAGATGTGCTGGAAGCATAAACTACACACCAGATTTTAAAGACTAGTATAAAATAAGATTATAAAATATCTCATTATTGAGCTTTCCCTGGGGGCACAGTGGTTGAGAATTCACCTGCCAATGCAGGGGACACGGGTTCGAGTCCTGGTCCGGGAAGACCCCACATGCCGCGGAGCAACTAAGCCTGTGCACCACAACTACTGAGCCTGCGCTCCAGAGCCTATGCTGCGCAGCAAGAGAAGCCACCGCAATGAGAAGCCCTCGTACCGCAACAAAGAATAGCCCCCGCTCACCACAACTAGAGAAAGCCCACGCGCAGCAACAAAGACCCAACACAGCCATAAATAAATAAATAAAATAAATCTATTAATTAAAAAAATCTCACTATTAATTGTTTATAATGGTTACTTCTTGAAATGATACTATAGATATACTAGGTTAAATAAAATATATTATTAAAATCATTTTCATCTGTTTCCTTTTACTTTTTTTTAATGTGGCTACTACAAAAGTTAAAATTACATATGTGGCTCACACGATATTTCTGTTGGACAAGACAGCTCCAGATAATGGAGTTAATAATCCCCAGCTTCTCAAATTGTTGTGAAGATGAGAAAAGATGGCTGTAACAAAGAGTTCTGAAAAACTGTAGAGCTCCATGTTTGATGAGATCCTTCTTCTTACCATTTACCCTCCTCTGTCTCCAGCCCCTCAACCCGCAGAAGCCTGCTCTGCTCCCACCTGCCCCTGGAGCTCCTGCAGAGATGCATAGTACTTGGACCACCAGTCGAGCTCTTCAGGATCTGGGATGTCCTCCTCCAGTTCTGGGCCTTGATTCAGGAGGCCTCCCAGAGGGAGCTTCTTCAGAAGAGCCTGAGGGAGCAAGAACTCAGCACCTCTAACCTAGCACCACCCCAAGCCCCGCCAGTCCCTTCTCCACCCATCCCCCATACTCCATCACCTTTAGGAGCCGCCTGAGTATCCCCACTTCAGCCAAGAAGGGATCCCGGGACCTCTGTTCTGAGAGGGGATAAAAGACACCAGGAGGTCAGGTAAGTAGAAGCCAGACTCAGTGCTCCACTGGAGGGTCCCCTGGAGCCATCTCAGCCAGGAACCAGAAGGACTTCTGTCTGGTGGCCCCTAAGGGGAAAGCCCCTTACCTTGAGGTACCTTGGGCACCAGGTCCCCTGTCTCCTCCTCTCCTTCCCCCTCAGGGGGATCCTCCTGACTCCAGAGTGTGACTCTCAGCATATGGGGGACAATGTGGGAACCCACGAGCACTGTGCAGCCAAAGGCCCAGCGCTCAATCACCAGCATGCTGAGGGGGGCCGCAGATAAGGCTGCTCTGGCAGGTCCTGGGGGTAGGGAGAGAGGACCTGTGCCTCTGCAGACTGTGGAGGGAGGAGAGGCAGCAGCAGAGATAGATGAGAAAACAGTGTAGCTAAATACGCATTCAAAGCCCACAGCCTCACTGAGTCATCTCTGGTGAGTCATTGCTTTCTGAACCCATTTCCCAGCTAAAAAGGGGACACAATCCTGGACTGGAAAGACTATTGTATCAAGTGATATAACAGTACAAAAATTCTTTGGAACCTACAAAGCGCCATCAGAAATATGAGGTTGTTGTTGTTATTATCATTATGTAAAGGACCAATGCTCAGTTTGCTAATATAGATTTAGAACCATAAAACTACGTATGCTCTTTAATCCAGAAATTCTATATCTATCAATGGATCCTAAGCGGGGGGCGGAGACAACAGTTATAATACTGTATTGTTGGCTTTATTTTACATATATGTGACAGTTACAGTACAAAAGGGGGGAGGAATGAATGGAGTTATAATAGAGAAAAGTATTTCTATTTTACTGGAACTAAATGAGTATTAATCTGAAATAGATTGTGAAAAATCAGTATGCATACTGTAATTCCTAGAGCAGCTACTAAGTAAATATCAACTAAGGAATTAAAGCAGTATACTAACAAATATCTATGTAATACAAAAGAAGGCAGTAAAGGAAGAACGAAAAATATGAGACTTATAGAAAACAAATAGCAAAGAGGCAAATGTAAATCCAACCATATCAATAATAACATCAAATGTGACTGTATTAAACAGTTCAAAGACAGAGATTGTCAAACGGATTAAAAAAAAAGATGCAACTACATGCTGTTTAAGAGATGCTCTTTCGTGAGATACATATAGGTTGAAGGTAAAAGGATGGGGAAACATATGCCATGCAAATACTAACCATAGAGAACTAGAGTAGCTATATTATCAGACAAATAGTCTTTAAGACAAAAAAGAGAGACAAACTAGAGACAAACAAGGACATTTTATAATGATAAACAGATCGATTCATAGGAAGTTATAACAATTATAAATATATATGCACCTAACAACAAAAACTGAAAATACAAGTAAAAAAAAGACAAAAAAATAGGGCTTCACTGGTGGCGCAGTGGTTGACAGTTCGCCTGCTGATGCAGGGGACACGGGTTCGTGCCCCGGTCCGGGAAGATCCCACATGCCGCGGAGCGGCTGGGCCCGTGAGCCATGGCCGCTGAGCCTGCGCGTCTGGAGCCTGTGCTCCGCAATGGGAGAGGCCACAACAGTGAGAGGCCCGCGTACCGCAAAAAAAAATAAAAATAAAAGACAAAAAAATAAAGGGAGAAACAATTCAACAAAAGTTGGAAACTTCAATACCATATTCTCAATAATGGATAGAACAACTAGACATAAAATTCCCAAGGAGGCTTTTTTTAGGAAAGCTTGAATAATACTATCAACCCAACTTGACCTGACTGGTATCTGATATAGAACATTCCACCCAACAACGAAGCATTCACATTCTTTTCAGGTGCACAGTGGAGAGAGGGGTGTTTTCCTCAACTTGCACTATGAAATGGGAAATGAGAGGAACACCCCCTAGAAGTTCAGCGAGCAAAGTGCTTTCAGTTTCATCATCTTACAGCACAATGAAGTTTTCAAACTGAAAACTGCTGCATGTGAAACAGAGTCATGAAATAGTGTTGCGTTTTGTTGTTGCTGTTGCTGTGCTCCCCCTTGCAGTCGGGAACCACTGTGCTTTGTCCCAGTCCCCGCCTTGCCCCCCGCACAGCACTCTTCAGATTACAAAGCCCTTTCACCAAGATCCTTTCTTTCATTGGCTCCTTATAGCACCCTTTCATCCCTTTTTTAAACAAACAAACAGAAAAACTAAAGCTCAAATCAGACAAGTGATTTGACAGGCTCCTAAGTGACATTGCCAGAATTTGACTCCAAAGCCCATACTAGAGTACAGTAATTACAAATTAAACAAAGAATGTATTTGTCTTCATGGCCCCTGGTGTCTCAGATTCCTTTGGACTCACACTTCATGACTTTTGGCTAATCCACTCAATCAACAGAGCCAACAGAGCACAACCAGTTCATGAATTAATCCAGGGATCAGCCAATTATTGCCTGTAAACCAAATCTGGCCTGCTGTCAGTTTTTGTAAATAAAGTTTTATTGGAACTGCCATACTCATTCATTTCCTTGTCACCTATGGATGATTACATGCTATGATGGCAGAGTTGAGTAACTGCAACTGAGACTGTATGGCCCACAAAGCCTAAAATATTTACTATTTGGCGCTTTATAGAAAATTTGGTGACCCCTGGGTTAATGTAATATAACCAGCCGGGAATTCACTATCCCACTGCCCTCTTTCATTTCTCAGCTCAGAATTCCGGCCTCCAGCCCATGTCCTCACCACTGTCAGATGCCTGACGAGCTCAGTGAAATTGGGGTTCTCACGGTAACTGGTCAGGACCTCGGACTCCACTCGCCGACCGGCCACCTCCAGCACAACCTGGGGCTGCTCCACCTCAAACAGATGCACACGGCCAAGGCCCCTCAGACCCCAGAACAGTACCTGGGGCTGGGAAGTGGGAGATTCAGGGGCCTGTACCTGACTGAAGGACACCCAGGTGTAGGGAAGGGAGGAGGATGTGACTGCCTGGTGCTACCTCAACATGGAACTCCCTAAGCAGCGGGCGCACGTGCGGTGGCAGGGATAGGCGTCCGGAGAGGGGCTCAACCAGGGCGGTCAGGTCCTGGGGCTCCACATCACTAGGCACTGAGGGCTGAAGGGAGCAAGAGATCAGAGGTCAAAGAGGAGTCAGGCCAAAGGAGGGAAAGCCTGGGCTCGGGGAAAAGAAATGGAGGACTGCTGGTGAAATATAAAACCAGAGGAACCTGGCAAGGCTGGATTGATGGGAGGGGGGTGTCTCAGGAAACAGCCACGTACAGGAAGGAGGATGGGTGTCTGAGGCATGAGGGTCAACCCGGGCTTGGGTTCTCTGGGGTTGGAGGCCTGGCAAGGTGAAGCTAGGGTAGGTCTACTTCAAGTGTTACCTGGAGTCAGGAGGTCCAATGAGGCGGTCCCAGGACAGACCTGCAGCCTGCATTCTCTGGGGGTAAGGGAGTTGGAGGGGTAACCCTGGGACATGCCCACATCCCTGGAGCTGGATGACCTAAACAAATAGCAGAAGCGATCCACGGTGTGTCCAGCTAGACCACAGCACTCTGACCTCAAGTCAACTACTGTAGTCCAGTTCAATGAGTTCAAAGGTGGCGATGAGCTCCCCAGCTGCCCGGGGCCCCTTCCTCAGGGGGAAGAACTGCAACTCAGGATGCTGGTAAGGGTCCTCCATCAGCTTTACCCTCAGGGCGGCCAGCGTCCTTCCCAGGAACACAGAGGGGCCCTTCGGGGAGCAGGGCAGTGAAGACAAAAGTAGAAGAGGCTCAGGAACCAGGGGAGGGCACATCAAGACAAGAAGAGGGGATCCTTGGGGGTGGGAACCCAGGTGGAGCCCAGGCCACACTCACAAACTTATTGTGGTCACAGACATTGACAATCACTAGTGGGGGCTCCTCCTGCAGGTGCTCCCTCAGTCCACGAATAACTGATCAAACACCACGGTTCATCCTACAGAGGGCTCAGCATCTGCTCCAGGACCTTGAGGGCCATGCAGGGAAGGAGCCAACAGCAGTTGTCAGAAGAACTCCTCACCCCTAAGACCCTCTGGTTCTACGCCACCCCCTAAATCAGGGCAGTCTGATCCAGTATCCTGTCCTGAAAATCCAAGGCAGGAAGAGAGACTTAGGGTCTTGGAAAAAGCTCAGCCTCCACCCCACCTTGTCTCCCAGTGCCCCTCCACCAGCATCCCAGCCCAGCCCTCACCCGTGTGGTCTGGCACTGGGTAGAGATGAGGACTCAAGCAAAGGGGTCCGAGAGCCCACTGTCATCTGCTGCCAGCACCCCTCGGGCCTGGTACAAGTGAGCCCGGAGCTGGAAGTAGCTGAAGTCTGGGGTGGAGAGAAGGAAGGGGTCATGTTAGCTCAGGGACCACTGGAGTCCCTGACCCCAGACCCCTCTGATCCGAACCCCCAGCTGAGCATCTAGCCCCACACCTCAGGCAAATAGAGAACTGGGCCCGCCTGCCCCACGCCCCGCACTCCCAGTCCCGGTCCAGGCTGAGGGGCAGCCCAGCCGAGGGCTCAGGCAGCAGATCCGGGGGGAGCTCTGAGGTGCAGGCCTTGGCTTGCTTGCCCAGCTCCAGCCCCAGGAAGAGCTCCAGCTTGGCACGGACCTCGCCAGCGGCTTCCCCAGGTGCCTGCTGCGGGGAGGAAGCATGTTAGGGACCACCTCTTATTACCCCAGCTAGGCCAACCATCTTGCTCCTCCAAGGCAGGCCCCAACTCTCTGCATCACCAGATCCTTAATCCAAAGAGTACTCCTTGTACCCCACCCTCTTCATGCCCTCCATCCAATGCCCCATCACCCTTAAACTCCCTCTCATTCCCTATCCCTCCTGCCCCAACACTGTCACGTCCTATAGCCCAGACCCCAGACCCCAAAACTATGCTCTGAGCTTGCTCTCCCCTACTCCACCCTCACCCATCTGTCCCCTCATCCCCAACACATTTAGATTCCCTGTCCCTTACCCCTGTGGTCACAGCTTCTCACCACTAGGGAACCCTGCTGGTGTCTCTCCCAGGGACACCTCATTTACAAATCTTTTGCCTCCAAATCAGCTGTACTTATAAGGAACTAATTAGTCACACTCCCATTTTCATAACCCTGCTCATCTGTCAGAGCCTACTCAGCAAAAGGGCCAGTTCAGGCCCAGAGATGACAATATTTGGGGTTTATCTCACGTCAAAGCTCACCTGGGTAAAGGCACAATCTCCTTTTGGCACTTTGGATAATTAAAAAGAGTTTGGTACACTTTAAAAAATAATAATTTTAAAACAATTTTAAAAGTTAAAAAAATTTTAATTAAAACATTTTTTAATTGAATAAAATTTTAAAACTTTTTGACCGGAAACTTAATTTAAAAAAATAGTTTGGAGGGAATTCTCTGGCAGTCCAGTGGTTAGGACTCCACACTTTCACTGCTGAGGGCACGGGTTCAATCCCTGGTCAGGGAACTAAGATCCCGCATGCAGCATGGCGTGGCCAAAAATTATAAACAAATAAATAAATAGTTTGGGGACCCCTGTTGCGCTCCACATGGCTCCACCCCAATGTCTGTGCTGCCCTATGAGCCTCAGCCCATTCTAGTCCCAGCACCCTCGCCCCCGGGACCCCTCACTGTGAACAGCAGATTCTGGATCTTCCCACAGTCCCGGCCCCGTTCCTCCTCCACCACAGAGAACAGCACATCCTGGGCGGGATCCAGGCCCAGGCCACATGGCGCCGCCCACTGAGCTTCCAGACCAGCACATCCAGGAGGGATTGCTGGGGCTGCAGGCAGAGAACTGGGTTACAGAGGTGAATCTGGAGTTGAGATCACCTGCTCCCACAGCTGCCACTGGATGGACGGACCAAAGTCCATCTCCAGCCCTGACCTCCCCCCCAACCCCAGATCCATCTGGCCACCTGCCTCCTGGACATCTCTCCCCTGCGGATGCCCCACAGGCCACATCAGACTCAAAAGTCCAACCTGACTTTTATTTTCTGGTCTCTCTCTTTTTTAAATTGTGTTAAAATACACATAACGTAAAATTTACCATCTTAACCACTGTTAAGTGTACAGTTCAGTATGACATTCACTTTTTTTTTTTTTTTTTTTTTGGCTGCCTTGGGTCTTTGTTGCTGCACGTGAGCTTTGCCTAGTTGCCGCAAGCGGGGCTACTCTTCGTTGTGGTGCGCGGGCTTCTCATTGCGGTGGCTTTTCTTATTGCGGAGCACGGGCTCTAGAGCGCAGGCTCAGCAGCCATCACTACCGCCCACTCCAGAACTTTCTTCATGGCAAAACTGACACTCTGTATCCGTTAAACACAAAGAGACCAAAAAGCCCAACTGCCACTTTTGAAGAGCCTGGAGCAAAAGCAAGGGGGTCGGGAGCAAAAGCAGCGTTCTGCGCATGCCCCCTGCACACCACACCACCTAAGGGGTGGGCAAAACACCTAAGCCGCCCCTCCGGCCCGACCCCTAGACACACCCCTACCCTCACCCCATATAAGGAACAAGCTCGCCCCACTTCGGGGAGCGAGCCAGCAAGGGAAACTTATTTGTTGTCACTGCCCCCTGCTGCAGCAGGGGCCCCAATAAAGCCTTGCCTGAAAAAAAAATAAAACCCACTAACTTTCCATTTCCCTCTCCCAGCGCTGACAATCACCACTCTACTTTCTCTCTATGAGTTTGACTACTCTGAGTACCTCATATGAGTGGAATCATTTGTCCTTTTGTGACTGGCTTTTTTTCGCTTAGCATAAGGTCTTCAGGGTTCACCATGTTGGAGCCTGTGTCAGCCTGATTTCCTTACTTTTCCCTCCTCTCAACCTGCTCTCTCCCCAGTGATCCCCACTGTGTGCCCATTCACATCAGCTAAGTATTTGAGCTGGTGTCAGCCTTCTCCTCCAACATCTAATCACCAAGTCCTGCCAATGTCCCCCTTCCTCACTCTCTTAGATCAAGACAGTCCACTCTTGTCCAGACAACTGAGACAGTCTTCCTGTCTTCAGTCTTCCCTTCCAACTCATTCTCTCATGAATGGCTGGCTTGCTACCATCCTCTGGGTCTCAGTTTAAATGCTGTCTCTGCAGAGAAGTCTTCCCTGACCACCTTATGTAAGCTGGTTCTCCCCTGACCCCTTAGCTTCTATAACATCTTCTTTAGCAATACCTACAGATCATCATTATTTTTCTCATGCATTTAAGATGCATAATCTATCTCCCTCGCCAGAACATAAGCCCCAAAAGGGCAAGAAACATGACAGGGGTGGATCCCCAGGGTCTCATACAGAGCCTGGCATAAAATAGGACTTCAAATATCATTGAGGAAGCAAACAAACAATAGCTAGAAGTGATCACTCTAAAGCTGACCCTCTCCTTCCCCTATTTAAAAATCATCATGCCTTGTAAATCAATGAAGTTACACCACACACAAAAATAAACTCAAAATGGCTTGAAGACTTAAATATAAGACAGGACAACATAAAACTCCTAGAAGAGAACATAGGCAAAACATTCTCTGGCATAAATTGTACCAATGTTTTCTTAGGTCAGTCTCCCAAGGAAAGAGAAATAAAAGCAAAAATAAACAAATCGGACCTAATCAAACTTACAAGCTTTTGTACAGCAAAGGAAACCATAAACAAAATGAAAAGACAACCAACAGACCGTGAGAAAATATTTGCAAATGATGCGACCAACAAGGGCTTACTTTCCAAAATATATAAACAGACCATACAACTCAACAACAAAAAACAACAAACAACCCAATGGGCAGAAGACCTAAATAGACATTTCTCCAAAAACGACATACAGATGGCCAACAGGCACATGAAAAAATGCTCAAACATCACTATTATTAGAGAAATGCAAATCAAAATTACAATGAGGTACCACCTCACACCAGTCAGAATGGCCATCATTAAAAAAATCTACAAATAACAGATGCTGGAGAGGGTGTGGAGAAAAGGGAACCCTCCTATGCTGTTGGTGGGAATGTAAATTGGTGAAGCCACTATGGAGAACAGTATGGAGGTTCCTCAAAAACTAAAAATAGAGTTGCCATATGATCCAGCAATTCCACTCCTGGGCATATATCCAGACAAAACTCTAATTCAAAAGGATACATGTACCCCAATGTTCACAATAGCACTATTCACAATAGCCAAGTCATGGAAGTGACCTAAATGTCCATCAACAGATGAATGGATAAAGAAGATGTGATATACATATACAATGGAATACTACTCAGCCATAAAAAAGAATGAAATAATGCCATTTGCAGCAACATGGATGGACCTAGAGATTATCATACTAAGTGAAGTAAGTCAGAAAGAGAAAGACAAATACCATATATCACCTTTATGTGGAATCTAAAATACTGCACAAATAAACTTATTTATGAAACATAAACAGACTCACAGACATAGAGAACAGACTTGTGGTTGCCAAGGGAATGCGGGGGGTAGGGGAGAGATGGATTGGGGGTTGGGGATTAGCAGTTGCAAACTATTATATATAGAATGGATACACAACAAGGTCTTACTGTACAGCATGGGGAACTATATTCAGTATCCCGTGATAAACCATAATGGAAAAGAATATGAAAAAGAATATATATATATATATACACACACACATATCTGAATATATGTGTGTATATATATATATTTATATATGAATCCCTTTGCTGTACAGCAGAAATTAACACAACATTGTAAATCAATTACACTTCAATAAAATAAATATTTTAAAAAATTATCAAAAAGAAAATCATCATGCCTGACTTCCACCTCCAGTAATATCATGAGCTAGGAATTAAGACCTACCTCTCACTAAAACCAACTAAAATGACTTGAAAAAATATTTTTAAATATTTATTAAAGGCAGTGGTGAGATAATAAGAATGAAGAATTATCATACTAAGCCCTGAATGAAGACAGGAATCCAGGGAAGTTAACAGAGCATTTCAGCAACTTTTGCCACAAGGGCATTTGCCAAACCTGGCAACCCTGAGCTTTTCATGACCTGGCAGTGAGTAAAAACAATATAAAGAGCTCAGATACCATTCAGAACAGGAGTCTCATAGGAGATATCTCCCCTCCTTAAAAACTAGAACCCCAGAGAATCACACCTTCAGGATAAAGATAAACCATAATGGAACCTGCCCCACTTTCTCACATCCAGTGATCAACAAAGAGAGTTGTCTGGCTGAGTGTAGTGGAAGTTGGAAATTGTCCCTGAAAAGAATAACCACAAGCCAATTTTTTTCACTGTGCCTGGGTGTTGCTAAACATCAAATTTCAGTTTAAGGTGATCAAGGGCAGAAGCAAAGTCATATGTTTTCTGGAAGAATGTACCTTTATTCCAGGACTCAAAGAAGTCCCACAAATAATTTTTTGAGGAAACTATAATGAATAGTTCACAGTTTAAAGCAACTAAGCAGAGAAGGAAACAACCATGAGGAAGTATCAGCAGAAACAGAGAGTGAAAACAAACCCTCAAAAACTGACTACTGGAATCATCTGACATTATAAAAACAGCTCTGCTTACTATTCTTAAATGAAACAAAAGACAAACCTGATAAATACTTACTGGGAATAATAAACAGTGAAAAATAACACAGCGGATTTGAAAAAAAAAGAACTTACAGAAATTAAAAGTGCAGGGACTTCCGTGGTGGCTCAGTGGTTAAGAATCCACCTGCCAATGCAGGGGACAGGGGTTCAAGCCCTGGTCCAGGAAGATCCCACATGCTGCAGAGCAACTAAGCCTGTGCACCACAGCTACTGAGCCTGCGCTCTAGAGCCTGCGAGCCACAACTACTGAGCCTGTGTGCCACAACTACTGAAGCCCACATGCCTAGAGCTGGTGCTCATCAATAAGAGAAGCTGCCACAATGAGAAGTCTGCACACTGCAACGAAGTGTAGCACCCGCTCACCACAACTAGAGAAAGCCCACGTGCAGCAACGAAGACCCAACACAGTCAAAAATAATTAATTAATTTTAGAAAAACAAAACAAAGCAAAAAAAATGTGCAATGATTGAAATGAAAAATTCAACAGAGGAACTTATACAACCTCTTGATTTTCAATTAAAAAGCCAAAGCAATTCAACAGGAAAAAGAAATCTTTTCAACATATGGTGCTAGACTATCTCAATGTCCATATTTTAAAAATAGGATTTTGACCCATATGTTACACCATATGCAAAGACTAACTTGAGAACAGTCAGAGACCCAAATGTAAAATCTAAAACCATAAAACTTTCAGGAGACTATCTTTATTCTCCTAAAAGCATAGGAGAATATCTTTGTGGCTTGGAGGTAGTAAAATTTTCTTACACAGGTAACAGAAAACAGAAAAATTAGTTAAAGTAGACTTCATCAAAACTCTCTGGAGATATTATTTATTTTAGCCTCTACTGTTCTTTTATACAAAACTCCAGGTACCTAATGAAAAATTATAAGAATAGGAAAAGCAAAAAATGTGACCCATGGTCAAGACAAGAATAATCAATAGAAGTAGACCCACAGATAACCCAAATGTGGGAACTATTAGAAAGCGATATTAAAATAACTGTGATAAAAATTCTAAAGGGTCTAGTGGGAAAAGTACAGAGTTTAAAGTGGATAATTTCAACAAACATAAGAAAACTGGAGCCAGATGGAAATAATTGAATTAAAACATGTGATTGGAGGCTGCAATATACCACTTTCAATAGTGGATAGAACACCTATACAGAAGATCATTAAGGAACCAGAGGACCTGAACAACATTATAAACCAGCTAGACCTAACAGAGATATATAAACAATGCATCCAACAGCAGAATACACATTCTTCTCAAATGCACATAGAACATTCTCCAGGATAGACCATATAGGTCACAGAACAAGTATAATACATTTTAAAAGACTGAAATCATACAAAGTATCTTTTTTTGACCAAAGTGGAATGAAACTACAGATCAATAATAGAAAGAAAACTAGAAAGTTCACAAATGTGTGAAAATTAAACAACACACTCTTAAACACTGCATCGAAGAAGAAATCACAAAGGAAATTAGAAAATACTTATAGGTGAATGAAAATGAAAATGTAACAGCAAAACTTATGATATGCAGCAAAGATAGGGCTCAGAGGAAAATTTATAGCTATAAATGCCTACATAAAAAGAAGAAAGAGGGTCTTCCCTGGTAGCACAGTGGTTAAGAATCTGCCTGCCAATGCAGGGGACACAGGTTCGATCTCTAGCCCAGGAAGATCCCACATGTCGCAGAGCAACTAAGCCCATGCGCCACAACTACTGAGCCTGCGCTCTAGAGCCCGTGCTCTGCAACAAGAGAAGCCACGACAAAGAGAAGTCCACCTACTGCAACAAAGAGTAGCCCCCGCTTGCCTCAACTAGAGAAAGCCCATGCAAAGTAACCAAGACCCAACACAGCCAAAAATAAAAACAAATAAATAAATAAATTTATTAAAAAAAAAAAGAAGAGAAAGATCTCAAGTCAATAACCAAACTATATACCCTGAGGAATTAGAAAAAGAAGAGAAAACTCAACCCAAAGCTAGCAGAAGGAAGTAAATAAAGATTAGAGTGGAGAAAAATAAACTGGAGAATAGAAAAACAAAAGAATCAATGAAACCAGAAGTTGGTTCTTTGGAAAAATCAACAAAATTGATGAGCCTTTAGCTAGACTGACAAAGAATAAAAGAGACAAGATATAAATACCTAAAATCAGAAATGAACATGAGGGGCTTCCCTGGTGGCGCAGTGGTTAAGAATCCGCCTGCCATTGCAGGATACACGGGTTTGAGCCCTGGTCCAGGGAGATTCCACATGCCGCAGAGCAACTAAGCCCGTGTGCCACAACTACTGAGCCTGTGCTCTAGAGCCCACGAGCCACAACTACTGAGCCCACATGCCACAGCTACTGAAACCCGCACACCTAGACCCCATGCTCAGCAACAAGAGAAGCCACCGCAATGAGAAGCCTGTGCACCGCAACGAAGAGTAGCCTCGCTCGCAGCAACTAAAAAGAAAGCCCTCTCTCTCTCTCTCTCTCTCTCTTTTTCTCTCTTACTCCTCTTCCTCTTTCTCTTTCTTCTCTTTCTCTGCTATGTGAGGACACAACAAGAAAGCAACCATCTGCAAACCAAGAAGAGAGCTCTCACCAGAGCCCAACCACGCTGGCACCTTGACCCCAGACTTCCAGCCTCTAGAACTGGGTTGATGATGAAAAGTTTGGAAACTTCTGATCCATTTTCATGTTCCTGCTTCGAGAAGTACAGGGAGCAGCTTTCAGATGGAAAAAGTTGCCACGAGGACCAGAAGTAGAATAAAGGCATTTATGTAAAAAAAAAAAAGAAAGCCCGCGCACAGCAACGAAGACCCAACACGGCCAAAAATAAATTAATTAATTTTTTTAAAAAAGAAATGAACATGAGAACATTCCTAGAAACATAAAATTTATCTAAACTGACTCAAGGAGAAATAGAAATCTCAACAGACAAAACAAGAGATTGAATTAGTAATCAAAAACCTCCCAACAAAGAAAAGCTCAGGACCAAATGGCTTCACTGGTGAATTCTACCAAACATTTAAAGAAGAATTAACACCAATACTTCTCAAGCTCTTCGCAAAAACAGAAAAGGAAGGAACATTTCCTATTTCATTCTGTGAGGCCAGCATTACCCTGATATGAAAAACACACAAAGACACCATAAGAAAAGAAAATTACAGAATAGTATCCTTTATGAATATAGATATATCCCTTAGGAATAAGTTCTGAACAAAATATTGGCAAACTGAATCCAACAGCATATAAAAAGGATTATATACCATGACCAAGTGGGATTTATCTCAGGAATGCTAGAGAGGTTCAACCTAAGAAAATCAGTCAATGTAATTTACCACAATAATAGAACAAAGGGAAAAAACACAAATGAGTATCTCAACTAATGCAGAAAAGGCATCTGACAAAATTCAACATCATTTCATGATAAAAAAAAATACATAGTCAGAAAACTAAGAACAGAAGTTAACGTCCTCAACCTGATAAAGGGCATTTATGAAAAACCCACAGCCAACATCATACTTAATAGTGAAAGAATGAAAGCTTTTCCTCCAAGATTAAGAACAAAACAAAATGGAAAATTACAATTTTGGAAAAACGGTATCTCTTGTATCAGCCATTGTAAGCTTGACAGCTTCCCAACACTTAAAGATTTTTCTAATGAGATTTGTGATGATGTTAACGAATGTGATTTCTTAATACTGTATAATGAAATGCATGAACATTTGGAAAGTATGCATAATTCAGGGAAGCAAATTTCCAAATGACCTATGTATGATGATTCAAAGTCATTCAAGGATAATAGATCCATTCAAAGTGCAAGACAGACCAATGGATTTTAATATAACAGAGTATAAAAATTCTTTGCCAGATATTTGCAAAAAATGTAAAGCAATATCATTGTTCTCACTACATTTTTTGTTTTGGAGAATTTACTTATTTTTCTTTTTTTTTCTTTTTTTTTTTTTTTGCGGTACGCGGGCCTCTCACTGTTGTGGCCTCTCCCGTTGCGGAGCACAGGCTCCGGACGCGCAGGCTCAGCGGCCACGGCTCACGGGCCTAGCCGCTCCGTGGCATGTGGGATCTTCCCGGACCGGGGCACAAACCTGTGTCCCCTGCATCGGCAGGCACACTCTCAACCACTGTGCCACCAGGGAAGCCCCTATACTTATTTTTCTAAAAATATATTTATGTTTCCCTATATAAATATACAAAAAAACATGTAATAGGTTTACTATTGTTATTTTAAATGAATTAATAAATAATTTTTTATTTCTATGGTTTTAAATTTTTTCAGTTTTAGTTTATATAATAGGGAATATCAGTAGATACATCTATATAAACAAAAGCTCATTTGGGTCCCCAGTAATTACTCTAAGACTGTAAAGGAGTCCTGAGACCAAAAAAGTTTGAGAATCACTGTCCTAGAGACTCTTCCACTTACATCCAGGACATGTATAAAAACAGTCTTGGAAACATTGTTTCTAACCACCATGTGTTGGAATCAACACACATATCCATCAGTAGTGGGATGGATAAGTGAATTATAGTATAGTCATACAGTGGGATATTATACAGCAATGAAAATGGACAAATTACAGCTACATACAATAAACATAATATTAAGTTTTAAAAAAAGCAAAATAATATAAACAGTATTACACAAAGTTTGAAAAATAGTGAAACTAACCTATATTATTTCAGGAGGCATATTTAAATCAGAAAATGTTTTTAAATGTCAGCTGACAATAGAAGGTTTTCATTCCAAATAAATAAAGTAATTTTGGGACCTCCCTGGTGGAGAAGTGGTTAAGAATCCACCTGCCAATGCAGGGGACACGGGTTTGAGCCTTGGTCTGGGAAGATTCCACATGCTGTGGAGCAACTAAACCCGTGTGCCACAACTACTGAGCCTGCCCTCTGGAGCCCATGAGCCACAGCTACTGAGCCCGCGTGCCTAGAGCCCATGCTCCGCAACAAGAGAAGCCACCACAGTAAGAAGCCCGCACACTGCAACGAAGACCCAATGCAGCCAAAAATTAATTAATTAATTAATTTTTCTAAAAATTAAAAAAGTAATAATTTTGTACTAAAATTCACTTTAATAAGGTCTCTATTCTGTATCTCCTTCCACTACTCTGCCTTCCAGCTGCGCCTTTGCACATGCTGTCCATTCTTTCATACTTGCCAAACTCCAACGTGCCCTTCGAGATCTGAGACCAATATCCAAACTCCTCACTGTTTGACCCTGAGGACATATTGGCCCCAGCGATCCAAACTTTCTGTGCCTTTGGGAATGACTGAGCTTCAGAGTGGGGCAGAACTGGCTTTGAATTCTAGCTCTGACACTTAACCAGCTATGACATGGTGGATCAGTCACTTTCCCTCTCTAAGCCTCAGTTTCTGCACCTGTCAAATGGGGTAACATCTTCCCAAGGCTGTTGAGTCACACTAGGTAATACATGCAGATGCTTAGCCAAGGAAGCTTTCTATAAATGTGAACTTCCTTTACCCTTCCCGTGTGTTGTGTTCAGAGCTTCAAACCAGGAAAGTCATGCCAAGGAAATGTACTCTCAGACCTTCTTCCAAAGAGATCTTGCATGTTCCCAGTATCCCTGCTGGGCCCTACAATGTACATCGTCACCCTTAGCTACTCCAAATGGAGCTCAGTCCTATGCTCAGAGCAACAGGTCCCATGGCCTGGTATCAATCCACAGGACAAATGTTAGGTCACCCCTGCCCAAAGACCTCCAGTAGGCTTAGAAGAAAGGGTATTCAGGGTGGGGAAATGGGTGGGTGAGGCATTACCTCCTGGGCCAGGAAGCGCAGTTTCACCAGGAGCTTCTTGGCCAGTGCCACCTTCTCTTGCACGTTGCCCTGTCTCAGGCCCCGAAGGAGCCACAGTCCTTGCTTTGCCAACCGGTTCTGAAAGGGCAGGAAGAGAACATGAGTGGAGGGTCCCTGCTGGGTGCCCCTGATCCCCCTTCCCCAGACTGTACCAGGCTAAACGCCAGCTGTTTCCCTTGGCATCTGTATAGATCCAGCGCGTTGGGCCGAGTCATTGTCCTGTGCTCAGCACCGTGGCAAAACTGTCTGCAAGAGCAGTAGCGGGTGTGGCAGGTGGGAATCAAAGGAGACAACACTGACCCTTAGGGGCCACCTCCCTCAGAGCAGGCCTCCCAGGCCCAGCCTCCGTCACAGCTCCTCTCAGTCTTGTTCTCAAGGAGGCATCCTTCCTCAGCCAAGGATGGATTCTATATTTGAACCACTCCCCAACTCATCAAGGCCAGCCTCACTTTGGAGACCCAGAATGTACTAGCATTTAACTATTTACTGCCCTGGCTACTCAAAGTGTGGCCCAGGCCCAACAGCATTGGTATTACCTACTTAGAAACGTAGAATCTCAGCCCCACCCCAGACCTGCTGCATCAGAAATCTGCATTTTTATACCTGGAGGATTCAGATGCATGTTAAAGGCTCACATGGGCTGTACTTGACAGTTCCAACACTGACCAAAGATAGTTCAAACATTACATGCTCAAACCAAGTGCATGAGTTCCAATGACTGCCCCAGGCCCCCACCTTGAAAGCGAACCCTGCTTCACTTCAAAACTTCCAAGTCATCCTTCACTGCTCTTTCTTTCACTCACATTCCACATCGATCCCATCAGCATATCATTTAGTCTCTACTTCCAAAATATATTCAAAATCTGACCACTTTCCCCCTTTTCCAGGACCACCCTAGTCCAAGCCACTATCACTTCTCACCAGGATTATTGCAACACCCTCCTAGCTGTTCTTACCACGTCTACTCTTACCCTCTCTCCTACGGAATATTCTCAATATAGCATCCAGAATGAGCTTTTCAATGCTTTTCAGACCATTTCACTCCTCTCCAGAAGTTTCTCATCTCAGAGTTAAAAATAAAATTCCGGGCTTCCCTGGTGGCGCAGTGGTTGAGAGTCCGCCTGCCGATGCAGGGGACACGGGTTCGTGTCCCGGTCTGGGAGGATCCTACATGCCACGGAGCGGCTGGGCCCGTGAGCCATGGCCGCTGAGCCTGCGCATCTGGAGCCTGTGCTCTGCAACGGGAGAGGCCACAACAGTGAGAGGCCCGTGTACCGCAAAAAATAAAATAAAATTCCTTTTTTTAAAAAATTTATTTATTTTATTTTTGGCTGCGTCGGGTCTTCATTGCTGCACGCGGGCTTTCTTTAGTTGCGGGGAGAGGGGATACTCTTCATTGTGGTGCGCAGGCTTCTCATTGCGGTGGCTTCTCTTGTTGCGGAGTACGGGCTCTAGGCGCACAGGTTTCAGTAGCAGCGGCACATGGGCTCAGTAGTTGTGGCCCGGGGGCTCTAGAGCGCAGGCTCAGTAGTTGTGGTGCATGGGCTTAGTTGCCCCGTGGCATGTGGGATCTTCCCAGACTAGGGCTTGAACACGTGTCCCCTGCATTGGCAAGTGGATTCTTAACCACTGTGCCACCAGGGAACCCCCCAAATAAAATTCTTTAAATGGCCTAGAAGGCCCTACATGCTCTGTTTTCTTTATCTCCCTGTCTTCACCAAATATTACTCTCCCCTCACACACAGCCCTACAGTCACACTGGCCTTTTTGCTGCTCCCTGAATACGCCAAGCCCGTTACTACCTCAGCACCCTTGTATTAGCTGCTCCCTCTGCTGGACTGTCAGGCCCCTAGATCTTTCCATGGCTCACTCTCCCCTTCTTCATTCAGGTCTTTGCTCAAATGTTATCTCTTCACAGACCTTCCCAGGTCATCTCCTCTAAACAGTCCCTGCTACTTTCTCCACCCTCATACTCTGCTTTATCCATCTCTCCAAATAGAATGTAAGGCATGGGGCTTCCCTGGTGACACAGTGGTTAAGAATCTGCCTGCCAATGCAGGGGACACGGGTTCAAGTCCCAGTCTGGGAAGATCCCACATGCCGCAGAGCAACTAAGTCCATGTGCTACAACTACTGAGCATGCACTCTAGAGCCCACGAGCCACAACCACTGAGCCCATGAGCCTAGAGACCATGCTCCACAATAAGCCCGCACACCGCAACAAAGAGTAGCCCCCACTCACCGCAACTAGAGAAAGCCTGCACACAGTAACGAAGACCCAATGCAGCCAAAAATAAAAATAAATAAATTTATTTTTAAAAATACATTAAAAAAAAGAAAGTAAGGCATGGCGGGGACTTCATTTTGATTACCACTGTAACCTCAGGGCCTGGCACCTAATAGATGCTCAAAAAATATTTGTCAGGTAAAGTAAAATGATTTTTGAAACATGATATTTTGGTCCCTTTTTGACCCCTAATGATGTCTTAACTTTTTATTATGGAAATTTTCAAAAATATATAAAATAAGTGACTCCAAGGATTTTTCACCTAATACTGCTCCCAGAGCTTATCTTTTCAACTTACTAATGCTCTTTGCTCCAAGACTTCTATTGGCAGAAATAATCTGACATAAAATAACACAAAATAAAACTGACAAGAGTCAAAACTGCACCTATTTAAATGTCAATTATACCTCAATTTAAAAAAAAACTGCACTTATTGGGACTTCCCTAGTAGTCCAGTGGTTAAGACTCTGTGCTCCCAATACAGAGGGCCCGGGTTTGATCCCTGGTCAGGGAACTAGATCCCTCATGCCGCAACTAAAGATCCCACATGCCACAACTAAAAAAAAAAAAAAAAAATCCTGCATGCCACAACGAAGATCTCACACGCGGCAACAAAGATCCTGCATGCCACAACTAAGACCCACCTCAGCCAGATATATAAATAAATAAATAATAAATAAAAACTGCACTTATTAACATTTGCTATTGATTAAAAATTGACAGAAGAGGGGCTTCCCTGGTGGCGCAGTGGTTGAGGGTCCGCCTGCCGATGCAGGGGAC